>NC_142462.1:114234306-114538871 GCF_049115385.1 Moschus berezovskii | reverse complement strand
AGATACATTAATTAACTCAATGGAGGGAATTCCTTTCAAAACATATATGTATTACCATCTTGTACACTTTAAATATCTTACAATTTTATTTGTCAATTCTAGCTCAGTAAAGCTGGGGGAAATTACCAAAAAAAAAAAAAAAAAAACCAGAGAAACAAAACACCACCCCACACATAGGAAGATGAGTAATGCTACCAGTGAACAGTCTCCTCCACATATTGAAAATATAAGCCATTCCATTTGGGATGGACATGTACGAATTAAAATGAATAATTTTATTTAAAAATGTTTTAAATAAAATAAAATAAAAGAGACAGCCAAATAAACAAATAAATAAAATGGATAAACAACAAATAGCAGATGGAACTCTGCTCAGTGTTATGTAACAACCTGGATGGGAGGGGAGTTTGGGGAAGAATGGATACGTATATATATGGCCGAGTTGCTGAGTCCCTTTGCTGTTCTCCTGAAACTATCACAGCATTGTTTGTTAATTGGCTATGCTGCTGCTTAGTCGCTTCAGTCATGTCCAACTCTGTGTGACCCTATGGATTGTGGCCTGCCCGCCAGGCTCCTCTGTCCATGGAATTCTCCAGGCAAGAGCACTGGAGTGGGTTGCCATGCCCTCCACCAGGGGATCTTCCCAACCCAAGGATCAAACCCGTGACTCCTGCATTGCAGGCAGATTCTTTACCACTGAGCCACCAGGGAAGCCCTAATTAGCTATACCTCTATACCAAATAAAAGTTAAATAAAAATAAATAAAAGCCATTCCAAGAGCAACAATTCAATGCCAGTGTGAAGTCCAGCCAAGTGAGGGCCTCGGCAGTAAGGAAGGAATCAAGGCTGTACTGCAGTCTCCTATCACGGCCAAGCAATGACATGGGCTTGGGGCAGAAAGATGAGTTTTCCAAGCTCCCAAGTTTCTAAAGGGAATGGGGCTGGGAAGACAGGACCATGATAATAAAGGTGCCAGAAACGTAGGGAAGGTAAGTAAGGGGGCTTCTGTGGATTCCCACTGGCAGATCTTGTTGGAATTTCTGCATTCCCCGGAAGACTTTTCCTCTGAAGCACAGAGGAGCTCACTACTTTGCTGAATTTTGAACTGTGTGGGTCGTAAGGTTTGTTGGTGGGGCTGAGTCCATTAGCTTAGTGAGAAAGGCCAGTCCACTTCCTGGCGTCCCAAACCAATGTATTAGTGCTGTTTTCCCTTTGTTGTTACACAGGCATTAACACTCATAAAGTGATTATTTTTTAAAAGTGCCTTTCTTGTGGGAAAAAAAAACTTTAATAAAGTAAGCCATTGGCGAATGCTGGTAACAGGTGAGATCGATGAGGAGAGATCTCAGCAAGTGGTATTTTGTATAAAATAAAAAGTGGAATGTCAAACTTGGCAGATCAGGCACACGAAACAAATTCACTTACAGGGACCAGGGAAATCAGAAAACAGAATTTATGAGTGTTCCAGCCAGCGCAAAAGCTGTAATTTATGGGGGGATTTGTAATAACGTAGTAATATTCATAAATTGGTAGTTTCTCAAATATCTTGAGACCCTTCTCTTAAGAATCCCACCAGATTGTCAGTTTCAGGAGGGCAGACATTCTCTGGTTCTTCCGAGAATCCCAATGCCTAGGATGGTGCCTGATGTAAAGGAGTTTGAAAGGCAGCAATGAAGGCATGCAGTGCCTTGTGGTGCATAATGAAGGATTTGGATATCGATTTAAGTGAATAGGAAGACTTCAGACATTTTTACATGAGGAAGTGATATGATTTCAGTTTTAAATGTCACTCTGGCTGCTACACAGAGAACAGATGATAGAAAAAGCATTGGTAGGAAGTAGACCAGGTGTCCCTATGGAGAGGGCTATTGGAATATATCAAATAAAGGATCATGGTGGCCTGAATTTGGGGGTTGACAATTGGTTCAAGATAAACTGGAGATTAGAGTCAATAGATATCTGATGGACTGGGTAAGGGATTGGGGAGAGAGGAATCAAGCACAATTTGAGCAAATTTGGTAGATGTTGGTGCCATTATTGAGATGAACAAGACAGAGGAAGGGCTGGTTTAGGGGAGGAGAATTCAATTCTTTTGGGGCATGTGAAGTTTGAGAAAAGTCTTAGACATTGTGTGGAGATGCCAATTAGACATCAGTTAGATAGCAGGAGGTATCTGATCCTTAAACTCAGGGAAAGAGGGCTGGAGATTTAAATCTAGGATGAATAAATGAACGCTGGAGACCTACTCTCTGTATTAAAAATGGAAAAAGTTCCAGCCAAGACAGAATAGAAGAGTATAAATGCATTCAGTTCCTCTCAGTTACAAGAGAAAATGTATTATCTCAGTGGGCAAAGATGAGGGGACTGAATCGTCAATGTCCTAAGACATGAAAGCCCCTCCCACACATTGTTTTCAATGTAGGGAATGTTTGCTACTAAAGCCCTCATTTTCTAGATTCACTTAAATACATTTGAGACCCACATGTCTCTAATAAGGCAAGGTTTGAGGGATATATGAAAAGAAGTAAGGGAATATTTAGAAATAGCCTTTTAAAATAATAATTTATAGACAGAAATATTTGAAGCTCAGGAAAGAAAAGGAAGAAATACGAAAAATGAAATTGCTCCTTCTTGGGAAGGAAAACTTTCACACAACACTTAGTTCTCTGACAAACCAAGTGTGGCCCAGGAAAATCAAATGGAAATTACTTCCCCAACAACTTCAGGGAAAGAATCTACATCTCTATTCAGAATTTGTTGCTGTTGGTCAGTCATGTCCAGAATGCTTCTGTTCACCTTACCTCACTCGCTGTACTATTGTGAGAAAGTGAAGCAAGCATACAAAAGAAACAATGCTGTGCACACAGGAAAGGTGTGGACCATATTGTGCCACAGGGTAAGAGTAAGGAGACCATGACGCACCTGTCATTGGGCCTCAGCATCCACAGTATTAGCCTCTGAAATACTCACTTACAGGTCTGATTCCCTCCAGGTAAGTATCTGAGTCCAGAATTTTCAGACAGACAGGAAGGCATAAGTCTTTTCAGAGATGATATCCTGCTTCTAAAATACAATGAGATTAGCACACTGAGACAACTTCACTTACAATGCAATGATTGAAGATAGCTGTGGATGATTACAATTTATGTGAATAATTATCTTAGGGAGCAGGGTGATAAATGCTATCAATTAATATTTGCTTGCAGAAGGGCATAGAATCCTTCCCTAAATAAACACACACGCGCGCGCACATGACAGCAACAACAAACAGCTGGGTTTTTTCACTAGAAGCAACGGACGTATATGAACAGGACATTCGGTAAATGTGTATTCCAGGTAGGAAGCTGAAAACACTAACAACCTACAAAATTTGATATGAAACCCACTAATTTTAGACACGACAAAGAAAAGTGTGGAGTATCATTTTCTAAAGGGGTAGAAAGGTTCCTACAATTGAGTATCAGGAAAGTGAAGTCTGTGCTTCAACTTCCTTAGAAAGGTCTTTACACACACACACACAAAAATAATATAACTGGGAAATCAGTTATTCCAAGTGTTTTGCTATCAATCCAAAACATTCAGATACTTTGTATGTCCAGATTTTTGTGCACAGCCAACAGATATTGACATAATTCACTTTCTGACATCCCACCTCACTAACCATTACAGAACTATGATCAATTTTAGGCTGTTGGGGTGACCAACACAAATGTATGAAGACTTTAATCAGTTTCCAAAATATACATCTAGGCCTAAAAATTTTGTCATTGAAATATGCATTTTTTAAAATGCAACTAAATTTGTTTTCAAATTTATGTTTATGGGTAGGGGGCAGAGTGCTAAGTAACTTTTAGTCTATATCTAGAGCAGTAAGAATTCATGGGTAGAAAAAGATTGTTGCTGTTGTTGTCTAGTTGTTAAGTTGTGTCTGACTCTTTGCAACCCCATGGAATGTAACCTGCCAGGCTCCTCTGTCCATGGGATTCTCCAGGCAGGAATACTGGAGTGGGTTGCCATTTCCTTCTCCAGGGGATCTTTCCGACCCAGGGATCAAACCCACGTCTCCTGCATTGGCAGGCTCTTTACCACTGAGTCACTAGAGAAGCCTCAGAAAAAGAAAGCCAATGTAAAATTCTGTAAATATACATCCTTTTCCAAATTCTCGAAAGGTAAAAGAATTTTCAGGTAGAAACATAATACATCTAGACAATCCCCCAATTTGATAAAAAAAAAAAAACACAAAAACCTCCCAAGAACATATTCACTGTTAGCCTGAACAGAAACCTTCATTTCTTATAGTGACACTCATAATCAAGATGGTGTACAAATTTCCAATTATAAGAAATGTACAGCAGAATGTACATTATGGCTTAAAGCTCAACATTCAGAAAACAAAGATCATGGCATCTGGTCCCATTACTTCATGGCAAATAGATGGAGAAACAGTGGCAGACTTTATTCTGGGGGGCTCCAAAACCACTGCAGATGGTGACTGCAGCCATAAAATTAAAAGATGTTTGCTCCTTGGAAGAAAAGTTATGACCAATCTAGACAGCATATTAAAAAGCAGAGACGTCACTTTGCCAAAAAAAGTCCGTCTAGTTAAGGCTATATGGTTTTTCCAGTAGTCATGTATGGATGTGAGAGTTGGACTATAAAGAAAGCTGAGCAACGAAGAATTGATGCTTTTGAACTGTGGTGTTGGAGAAGACTCTTGAGAGTGTTTTGGACTGCAAACAGTCCATCCTAAAGGAGATCAGTCCTGAATGTTCATTGGAAAGACTGATGCTGAAGCTGAAACTCCAATACTTTGGCCACCTGATGTGAAGAGCTGACTCATTTGAAAAGACCCTGATGCTGGGAAAGATTGAAGGCAGGAGGAGAAGGGGACAACAGAGAATGAGATGGCTGGATGGCATCACCGACTCGATGGACATGAGTTTCAGTGAACTCCAGGAGTTGGTGATGGACAGGGAGGCCTGGTGTGCTGCAATTCATGGGGTTGCAAAGAGTCAGACATGACTGTGCAAGTGAACTGAACTGAACTGAGCCCTCTGATCATTTGAAGCCCAGGTTTTTTTCAAGTTGAGTGTGAGAAGAAGAGGTTGGCCCAATGTGGAGGAGCAGTGGCTGACCAAGGGACCCTATCTTTGCCCCTGAGGATCACTTTCCCTTAGGGTTCCCACATTTCATTACCAGTTCCACTCATGCCATGCTGCTGCTGCTGCTAAGTCGCTTCAGTCATGTCCAACTCTGTGCGACCCCATAGACGGCAGCTCACCAGGCTCCCCCGTCCCTGGGATTCTCCAGGCAAGAACACTGGAGTGGGTTGCCATTTGTGTGTTATTATCTGACAATGCTCTTTCAAAAGGGGACAACAATAAGCACCCTGTAGCACAGTTAATTTGGAGAAGGCCATGGCAAGCCACTCCAGTACTCTTGCCTAGAAAATCCCATGGATGGAGGAGCCTGGTAGGCTGCAGTCCGTGGGGTCGCTAAGGGTCGGACACGACTGAGCGACTTCACTTTCCCTTTTCACTTTCACACATTGGAGAAGGAAATGGCAACCCACTCCAGTGTTCTTGCCTGGAGAATCCCAGGGACGGGGGAGCCTGGTGGGCTTCCGTCTATGGGGTCACACAGAGTCGGACACGACTGAAGTGACTTAGCAGCAGCAGCAGCAGCAGCACAGTTAATTAGTGCCCTCAGTTATTTGGCGGTGGGGGCGGGGTGGGGGTGAACGGGGGAAGGTGGGGGTCAATACAGAGCAGCATTTTGTGAAAATCAAAAACATGTGAACTGAACTCAGTGACTCACTTCCAGAGGATACAGTATTTACTTTTTAAATTTACTTTTAAGAAAAGTCAGAAGCAGTGGCAAGACCAGGTGATCAAGGTTAATTTCACCAGTGATAAGCCATGTTGATGGCAGGCAGCCCCTCATATAATATAGACACTAAGGCAGGCACTTCATCTCTGTGGAATCCTTCCCCCAAAGCCCATGACCCTGGTCTAACTATTGGAAACACATCAGACAAAACCAGAATGAGGGACATGGTACAAAACACCTGAGCAATATTCTTCAAAACTGTCAAAGTCATGAAAAGCAAGGGAAAACTGGCCCAGACCAGAAGAGAGCAAACAGATATGATGACTAAATGCAATGTGCCTCCTGGAACAAAAAAGTGCATTGGTGGAAGAAATGGTAAAATCCAAATCTAGTCTAGAGTTTAGTTAATACAATGTACCACTGCCCACTTCTTAGTTTTGACAAACAAACCACAGTCATATATGATGATGACAGTAGGGGAAATGAGAAAGGATATACAGGAATGCTCAGTACTCTTTGTAATTCTACCCTAAATCTAAAACTACTCCGAAATAAAAAATTTAAAATATATTTGAGTTCCAAAAGAATCAACAGATCTTAACACGAAATGAAATCTTAGTTTCTTTTTGATACGTTTTATTTATGGTGATCTCTTAAAATAGCAAAAACAGCCTCCATGCATTATAGAAAATTATAAAATATATACAAGTAAAAATGAAAAATCAAAATATCACACATGGAGTATTCTCTTTCTGACTGTCGTTCTAATATATATGTGTACATCACATCTATAGTTATCAGTGTGAGATTTTTACAGTTCATATTGTCTTGAAGCCTTTTGTTTTTTCAGCCAATGATTTCTTCTTTTTCATTTCAGTAAGTTTTTGTTATCAACTAATACTTTTTACCATAATCAAATTTCCTCCTAAATTTTCTTACCACTTCTTTCTTCAAACCAGACCAGATAATCCAATCTAGGATGACAACATCTGATTGCTGTGTCCTTTAATTATTTTTAAACTTGGTAAGCTTCCCCGATAGACTCATACTAGGCCGGTGGTCCTACAGAATGTATCAGCCTCTGGATTTGTGTAATTACTTCCTTCTGCTGATGCTTAACTTGTTCCTCTATCCCCTGGATTTCCTAGAAACTGACATTTCTATCTCAGGCTTGATGGGTTAATGTTAAACTCATTTTTCTAGAAAACACTGTGAGGGATACATAGTTGTGTTCAATTACATCAAAAGACACCAAACATCAGGCTGTTACACCGTTAGTGCTGTTATGATTGGTCACCAGATGAAGGTGGTGATCATCTTTTCCTTATATTATACAATAATGCTTTCCTCTTGAGGTCAGAAAGTAATCCACGAGTCAGTGTAATTTTGGCAGTATACAAAATATCCTTTTCCCTAATAGCTACCTATCCAGTGATTTTCATACTAATTAATGACACTTGCCTAAATCAATAATTTCATTGGGATTCACAAAATTATTTTTAAGATTCTTTCTTCTTCTTATTGGCTGGCTTTCTCTTCAAAAGTGTAACATTCCCTAATCATCTGGGTCTATATGGTTACCCTTAAATACAGTTCCTACAGAAAAGACAGGAGAAATGCTGGCGGAAGCATTTAAAAGGTTTTACCAAGCATTAAGGAAGTACAAGAGAAGATAAATGCTGAGAGTATTACAAACATAAAATAGAAGATGCTTCGGCTGACAAAGATTAAGATAGGTGTCCAAAGGACTGGCACAATTTCAAGGTGACCTTGCCTTTGTCCCTGGGCTGTCAGCTCCTGGCTACTTCCTCATGGCTGCTCCCATCTAACCTCCTCTAGGCTCGAAGCCTAGAGGTATGTCTCCTTCTGTGGCTCACCTGAGGCTTGGCCTCTCTGTTTTATGTCTAAGAGTCTGCTCTCTTCCCCAAGAACGATCTCTCCCTTTAAGTGAGACCACCTCCTATCTCCTAATTAGTATGGCAGCCTATATTAAATACTCCCAGAATCATCACCATTTCTAAATAAACTACAATAACCATGGATTCCTAAATATACTCCAAGAACCACAGCCTCCAACAACCAAGACTTAGACCTAGTAACAGGAGGTTCATTTCCTGTGGCTTCCTTAAGAGAAACTAGCAGACCCCTGGAGTCAGATTCTTTCCCTCTGGAACAGAACTATTACCTACTGCAATAAGAAATAGGATGCGGTACAGTCTGCTTCTAACATAGAGGTTAGTCCTGTCGGCTAAAATCAGCATCACAAAAGGTTTTTACTGTATTTTTAACTCCTTGTCTTTTTCATTTAAAAATAAGGGTCTGACTTTGACAACCTCTGTGCAGGTACAATCAAGACGGATGTAATGGACGGATTTACTTTTTGCAATTCACATGACACATCACGATGACCCTGAAATGACGGGACCGGGTTTTCTGGCTGCAAGCAGTTGCAAACATGGGCCACTGCAGGACCTTTCCATCCTGTCAGAATCCATCAAGGTTATACACTCACAGGCATAATTTACTCATGTTAATTATTAAAATCACGAAGAGATGGAATAACATTTAAATGGTAGAAAGGAGCAAGTGAAAGCAAACAGTAATTCTCATCACCCAATACATAAAGTGGGGTGGTGACCTGTCCATCAAATATGCAGAATCCAGAAGGGAAAGCATCTGCTGGTATCCAAGGAGACATTAAATTATGAAAAAGAAACATATGGAAATAGCAAGACAAATTCTCAAACCCCAGACCTGGGACGTGGGGACATGTATCTGAAGACATATACAAAGCAAATACTGGGGAGGAAGCAGAAGGTGTGAAGCACCCTGGGACTGTTTCAGTGCAGCCGGTACCCTGTCCCGTTGCACCGGGCATACGTGGAATCTGCGGCGTGGAAGGTCTCCGATAATGATCCAGTCTATCAGATCAAATTTTCACAAATTCAGTTAAAATTCCAGAGATGTACAAACATAGTCACTCAGAGAAAATGGCCTGGAAAAGTAAACGCCAGAGTGAAATCAAGTGACAGGTAGGGCGAGGAGGTCCCAGGAATTGTCACGTGCGCTGACATGTCCAAGAGCACTTTGAACGTGGAGGTCGCCCATGTGGGAGGGACTTTTCCACTAGAGGCGTGTGAAGGTTTCTGAGCTGCGCTATGGGAGTCATTCTACGACCACCCGTCAGCCCACCCCCTCCCTGGAACACTTATTCTGTCTCACCCACCTGTGTGCTTCTCTCTCCACTACGATGCACACAGCAAAGAAGGTGCAAGGAGACGGCACTGCAGAGAC
This sequence comes from Moschus berezovskii, assembly GCF_049115385.1. Classification (NCBI taxonomy): domain Eukaryota; kingdom Metazoa; phylum Chordata; class Mammalia; order Artiodactyla; family Moschidae; genus Moschus; species Moschus berezovskii. The sequence continues at coordinate 114,529,748 of NC_142462.1, read as the reverse complement.
TTCAGGGCTGTCTGCACTGCAGGACTGCACCTTTGAGGCTGTAAAGGTAATCATCTTAAATAGCGGTTAGCCACTCAGCTGTCTGGCACCCCAGGGCACCAGCAATGACGCTAAGAGATGTGATGATCCGCTCCCCTTAGAGTCATGTGCGTGCTGAGTCGCTTTAGTCGTATCCAACTCTTTGTAACTCCATGGACTGTAGCCCACCAGGCTTCTCTGTCCATGGGATTCTCCAGGACTGGAGGATTGCCATTTTCTCCTCCAGGGGATCTGCCCGACCCAGGGACTGAACCCTCGTCTCTTTCATCTCCTGTATTGGCAGGCAGGTTCTTTATCACTAGCACCACCTGGGAAGCCCCCTTAGAGCCACAGAAGTCCACGGAAGTCCCATTTAAATGCTGCTTTTCAGTCAAGAATTGTGGATTAAGCACCATTTTTAATGCTGTGAGGCTGTGATGGAAGTGCCACTCCTGAGTGTTCACAGTCCTGGGCTTCTCCTCAAAAACACTAGAAAGGAGCGAAGCCCACCATGGGGACCCTGCTGCAGGCTTCCCATGAGCTGCGGTGAGGACCTGAGCTTCTCCTCATAGACACTCAATAAGGAATAAAATGGGAGGAGAGCGGGCCCTTTACACATCACGACTGTTTTCTTCCCTGTGTGTTCAAGTCCCCCCATAGAGGTGGGTTTATGCATAACTACACGTTGGCCCATGGGAGGAATTCGGTGGCATAGCTGGAGATTCACAGTCTCCCTGCTGAGCAGAGGGGTCAATCCCCCACCTCTGGAGTCAGGTGGAAAACAGGAAGCAGCCCTGTGATGGACTGGGAGCTGTGCCGCCCAGCTCACCTTCAGGACCAAGCATGCATTTCCCCAACTTGTGGGGGGGTGCCCAGTGCTGAGAGCTCCCAGGTGGGCGCTCTCCTGGAGGTGACAGGAACAGCCATCTCGCCGGAGCTTCCGTTCCTTGCCCAGGGGCAGCCTGCATCCAATGACCTTTGTCCCCTGGATCTCAGCTGGGATTTCTCCAAAGGGTCACCTAAGGTCTAGAGCACCTCACAGGTGGTGAAACCCAGATTAGAAGGAGTTGGGAAGAGAGAGGAAGGAGAGGAAGAGGACAGCTCTTCTAAGCATTGCTGCTAAAAGGAGAAAAAATATGAAGGACTCATCAGCAGGAAGAAAATGGGGTCAAAAGGAGACTTTTTTGTTTGGTTGGTTTTAACGACTGCTTTTGATGCTATTTAGTCACTCAATCACGCCTGACTCTTTGCGACCCCTTGGACAGCAGCACACTAGACATCCCTGTCCTTCACTATCTCCGGAACAAGGGAATGGCTACTCACTCCAGTGTTCTTGCCTGGAGAATTCCATGGACAGAGGAAACCGGTGGGCTACAGCCTGTGAGGTTACAAAGAGTCAGATATGACTGAGTGACTCACAACTTGCCTAGTCATTTATTTTACTTTGGCCACACCATGTGATAGGTGGGATCTTAGTTCCCTGGGTAGGGACTGAACCTGCACCCTTTGTAGTGAAAGCACAGACTCTCAACTACTGGACTTCCAGGGAAACTCTGAGGAGACGTTTTGAAAATGAGGAGAGTAACAGATTCCCAAAGAAAGGCAATGCCAAAGAATGCTCAAACTACCGCACAATTGCACTCATCCCCAAACTACAGCACAATTGCACTCATCCCCAAACTACAGCACAATTGCACTCATCTCACACGCTAGTAAAGTCATGCTCAAAATTCTCCAAGCCAGGCTTCAGCAATATGTGAACCGTGAACTCCCAGATGTTCAAGCAGGTTTTAGAAAAGGCAGAGGCACCAGAGATCAAATTGCCAACATCCGCTGGATCATGGAGAAAGCAAGAGAGTTCCAGAAAAACATCTATTTCTGCTTCATTGACTATGCCAAAGCCTTTGACTGTGTGGATCACAATAAACTGTGGAACATTCTGAAAGAGATGGGAATCCCAGACCACCTGACCTGCCTCTTGAGAAACCTGTATGCAGGTCAGGAAGCAACAGTTAGAACTGGACATGGAACAACAGACTGGTTCCAAATAGGAAAAGGAGTACGTCAAGGCTGTATATTGTCACCCTGCTTATTTAACTTATATGCAGAGTACATCATGAGAAATTCTGGGCTGGATGAAGCACAAGCTGGAATCAAGATTGCTGGGAGAAATATCAATAACCTCAGATATGCAGATGACACCACCCTTATGGCAGAAAGTGAAGAGGAACTCAAAAGCCTCTTGATGAAAGTGAAAGAGGAGAGTGAAAAAGTTGGCTTAAAGCTCAACATTCAGAAAACTAAGATCATGGCATCTGGTCCCATCACTTCATGGGAAATAGATGGGGAAACAGTGGAAACATTGTCAGACTTTATTTTTCTGGGCTCCAAAATCACTGCAGATGGTGATTGCAGCCATGAAATTAAAAGACACTTACTCCTTGGAAGGAAAGTTATGACCAATCTAGACAGCATATTAAAAAGCAGAGACATTACTTTGCCAACAAAGATCCGTGAACTTGTATGCTGCTGAGATGGATGGAAAAGGGAGAAAAAAAGATGAGCGAAGTGGAGACCTGGCAGGGCAATGTCATGAGGAGCCAACAGGAGATGCGATGTGGTGGGCAGGGGGACCGGCTGTAGGAGTGAGGTGGGTGGGTGGACGTTGGTTGGGCAGATGGGCTCAGGTGGCTTCAGTCGGTGGACATGGGTGTTCTGGTTCCATTGGCAAGACTACCTCCAATGTGGAGACGCATACCACGGGTCACAGCCTTCAGACCTGGAGTATTCTGGTCTCATGCACCCTGGTGGTCCAGTGGTTAAGACTTTGTCTTCCAGTTCAGGGGTGTGGGTTTGATTCCTGGTTGGGGAGCTAAGTTCCCATATGCCTTGTAGCCAAAAAGCCAAAACATTAAACAGAAGCAATATTGTAACAAATTCCATAAAGGCTTTAAAAATGGTCCATAATCTTTTAAAAAGCCATAGCCTCTTTTATATATATACATATGGCTTCTCTGGTGGCTCAGATGGTAAAGAATTCACCTGCAATGCAGGAGACCTGGGTTTGATTCCAGGGTCAGAAAGATCCTCTGGAGAAGGAAATGGCTACCTACCCCAGTATTCTTGCCTGGAGAGTTTCATGGATAGAGAAGCCTGGTGGGCTACAGTCCATGGGGGTCGCAAAGAGTCAGACACGACTGAGTGACTATCACTTTCCCATAATCAACTCTCGAGCAAACGTTCCTGAGCACAGTCTGAAACGCCTTGCCCTTCCTTCATCTCCAAGTCTCATTCACCCTCCAAGACTCAGTATACATTCTCTTTCCAGGAAATCCTCCTCTACTATTTCAGCCTGAGCTAGTTTCTCCTTATGCTGAAGGAACAAAAGGAACTTCCTGTCCATTACCCACCCCGGGAGACGTTATTACACGCTATTTTCCAGGAACACTTGTATTTACCAGTCTCCTCAACTGGATTAAAAACTCCTTGAGGGCAGAGGTCATGTGCTATACCTTTCCATCCCATTTCTCAAAGTTTCAGAGTTGCTCACCTGGAACACAAGCCCAGTTTAGTTACATCCAGTTGCCTGTACCTCTCCCAGCTTCTACCATGGAGTCCGGATACATATCCATCACTCTGTGGTATCACACTGTGAGCTGCTGGCCAGTGGAAATCCTGGATCCTTGCTCCCTTTTCTTGGGGTCTCTTTTTTTTTTATTGAAATATAGTTGACTTATTGATTCAATATTGTACTAATTTTGCAATCGATGGGACTGACAAGGGCTTAATCTCCAAAATATACAAACAGTTCATACAACTCAATAACAACCACAAAAAACAAACAACCCATTCAAAAAATGGGCAGACGAACTTAACATACAGATGGCCAGTATGCATGTGAAAAGATGCTCACCAACACTAATTATTAGAGAAATGCAAATCAAAACTACCATGTGATAAACCACCTCACAGGGGTCAGAACGGCCAACCTCAAAAGGTCTACAAATAACAGATACTAGACAGGGTGTATTTCTCTACACACGGGGCTTCCCTAGTGGTTCAGATGGTAAAGAATCGGCCTGCAATGCAGGGGACCTGGGTTTGACCCCTAGTTTGGGAAGATCCGCTGGAGGAGGGCATGGCAACCCACTCCCGTATTCTCGCCTGGAGAATTCCATGGAGAGAGGAGCCTGGAAGGCTGCCGTCCATGGGGTCGCAAAGAGTCGGACACGACTGAGCGACTAAGCACACACAGAGAGAGTATGGAGAAAAGGGAACCGCCCTGCCTTGTTGGTGAGAACGTAAGGTGGTGCAGCTACTATGGAAAACCGCCTGAGCAGACACAGAGAACCAACTTGTGCACCCAATGAGGGAAGGACAGGGTGGCGTGAATGGGGAGCATAGCACCGAAACATATACACAACCATGTTAAAACATAGCCAGCAGGCCCTGCTGTACAGCACAGGGAGCTCAGCTCTGTGTTCCGTGATGACCTGGCGGGGGGGATGGTGGGGGTGGTGGTGCAAGAGGGCGGAGATGTTTGTCTACTTACGGCTGATACACGGCTGTCATACGGCAAAGACCGATACAACACCGTAGAACAATTATCCTCCAAATAAAAATACATTTAAAAAAAAGAAAACAGTGTGGAAGCTCCTCAGAAAACTCAAAATAGTTACCATATGATCCAGCCATCCCACTTGCGGGCATATACCTGGACAAAACTATAATTCTTGGGCTTTCGTGGCCATCACTCTGGATATCCTAAGACTGGATCTTCCCTTTGAATGCACCTCTCTGCAAGTTTTCTCTTCTTCCTGCAGCCACTCCCGTTACTACTCCCTCTGTCTCTGAGGTTCAGTGATCCACTGGGGGCTCCCTCAAAGCTCCATCTCGTCCCAGACGCCCCCTCCCTGGGGCAGACCTCTGGCTCATCCCTCAGGTCTGGGAGCAGAACACCCAGATGGAATCCACTGTTATTTGGGATGACTGAGGTTTGGGCCTGCCTTGTGCTGGGAGAAAGAGGGAAACGTGGCACTGGTGGTAAAGAACCCTCCTGCCAATACGGGAAACTGAAAAGACACAGGTTTGATCCCTGGGTCAGGAAGATCCCCTGGAGGAGGGCATGGCCACCCACTTCCTGCCTGGAGAATACCGTGGACAGAGGAACCTGGCGGGCTACAGTCCATGAGGTCGAAAGAGTCGGACATGACTGAAGCAACTGAGCACAAGGTTTGGTCTGCCTTGTGCTGAAAGAAAGAGAGACAAAATAAATAGAAATTTGATTTCTTTTTTTGGTGGTGGGGGCTTTTATATTGTTTTCTTTGTTTTCCTCCAAGCTTTATGATTCCATGAGCCTGTTCAACTTGCTGGCATATTTTTATTTTATGGTTTATTTAAAAGTCCTGTGGAAAAAGCTGTTGTGGAATGAGGTAGGAAGTAATCCAGGCTCCAGGGGACAGATGGAGTGACCCACTGGGATTCTGCCATGTCTGTTCCCAAGAGAGAAAGTGGCAGAATGTATTTGTCTGAAGTGAATTTCCATAAACCTGGGCTCGGAGCCAGTCTGCAGAGGGCGAGCGCCATTAGTAACGCGAGAGGAAGTGCTTCCCTGCTCAGCATTCTAGTTCAGGGAGAGAGCAAAACACCTCCCTTTGAATTTTCCCTTTTGCTCAGACACACAAACAAGGAAGTAAACAGGAGGTCAGCCATTTAAACAGCTGGAGAAGCCCAGATGCCCTGCAAGGAGTTGCTTCTATGAGAGAAAGTCGATGCAGGGAGGCCAACAGTATTTCATCTTCTCTGTGGTGATTAGGTTACCCTCTGTCCCCTATACACACTCACAAGCATGCACACACACGAGGAGATTTCTAGACAGTATCACTTTAAGAAACATCTTTCTTCACTGATTCAAGAAACAAATCCTGGATATCTATACCTTATGGGGAATAAGAAGATCCAATGGTGATGAAAAGCCAAGTTGAGGCTAACGGGAGGTTTATCCTTTCCTAGAGCTTAGAAACCTCTTAGCGGGACCAGGCAGATGGGGTGGGGAGCAAGTGGGGTCTCCCCACATTATTCCTGGGGCAGCCCCATATCCATATGGGGCCCATGGCCTTGGGGGGTCAGGGTTTCCCACCTCAAAGGAAATGAGGGTCCTCTCTGTCACGTCAAACACTCACCCATGGTCCCTGACTTGAGGGCTTTTCTTTGTTCAGGCTCAGATGTAGGGGAATAAAGCATGAGCAGCCAGATCCTCTCATGAAAGATCAAGACAGAGGAGAAGACAGTTACGTGGAGGGGACTCAAGGATGCCGCCCACGCTGCTGGGAATCCTGGGGTGAAAATTCAACTTTCTGCCACCTTCCACCATGTTTCAAGAGCTTCACCTACATTCATACCCTTTTCACCTGTGGCATCGTTACGAAGATAACCAAATACATGCCCCCAGTTACATACAGTACTGTTCGGTGCGTGGTCCATGGGGCAAACACTGACGCGAGACGCACAGACAAACGGAGGAGTGTAAAACACCCGACATGAGAGCGGGGTTCCATCCTTAGCATCAATTCTTGACGCTCTTTTAACAGTGTAAAGTGTTTGTGCTATGAGGTTTCATTCAAAATAAAATCACAAGTTTGTAAGCCCAGTCCATTCATGTAAAAATTCAATGAGACACACACTTACGTACCCTTTATGCACCTCACTGTGCGTATATTCCAGCTCAAAAAAGTTTCACGTGTGTAAAGGTAGGATGACGTGGATCATTTTGCCTTTCTTTATATTTTCCAACATTCCTCTTGGTCCAGAATGAAGATGGCCTCTGCCCCCACCTCTCGGCTGATACAGGCCATCCAGCCTTCATGTGCCCCTGCTCCCTGGACTCCTGGTCTTCAGATCTTTGAAAGCTCCAAGGTCTACCTGCCCTAAAGGCCTTTTCATTGATGGTTTCCCCATCCTGGAGCCCCGTGCCCTCTGCCCCTCACTCTTTTTCTCCCACAGCTTCCAACAGCTAAGCCCTTCAAATGTCCACTCGAGGACATTGCCTCATAGGAGAGCCTTCCGTCCACCTCCTACCATGTAGGTCAGGTGAGAGTCCAGGCTAGTGCTCAGCACTAGCTGCACTTCCCTGGTAGCTCAGAGGGTAAAGCCTCTGCCTGCAATGCAGGAGATCTGGGTTCGATCCCTGGGGTGGGAAGATCCCCTGGAGAAGGGAATGGCAACCCACTCTAGTACTCTTGCCTGGAAAATCCCCTGGATGGAGAAGCCTGGTGGGCTACAGTCCATGGGGTCACAAAGAGTCGGACACGCCTGAGCAACTTCACTTCACTTCAGTGCTCAGCACAGCCCCTCATCACACACCGTTTCTCCATCTAGCTGTGTCCTTTTTTTTTAATGCTTTTTAAAATTTATTTTTAATTGGATAATAGTTACTTTACAATACTGTATTGGTTTCTGCCATACAACAACATGAATCAGCCATAGAGAAACATATGTCCCTTCTCTCTTGAGCCTCCCTCCCACTCCCTACCCCATCCCCACTCCTCTAGGTTGTCACAAAGCACTGGGTTTGAGCTCCCTACGTTAGATAGCAAATTCCCACTATCTGTTTTACATATGGTCATGCATATGTTTCAGTGCTACGCTCCCAATTCGTCCCATTCTCCTTCACCCACTGTGTCCTGACCACTAAGATCTTCTGGTTTTAAGAGATGGCTTTACCTAACACTAGACTCCTGGAGAAGGCAATGGCACCCCACTCCAGTACTCTTGCCTGGAAAATCCCATGGACGGAGGAGCCTGGTAGGCTGCAGTCCATGGGGTCGCTAAGAGTCGGGCACAACTGAGAGACTTCACTTTCACTTTTCACTTTCATGCACTGGAGAAGGAAATGGCACCCCACTCCAGTGTTCTTGCCTGGAGAATCCCAGGGACGGGGGAGCCTGGTGGGCTGCCGTATATGGGGTCACACAGAGTCAGACACGACTGAAGCAACTTAGCAGCAGCAGCAGCACTAGACTCCTAGCATCAACACAATGCCTGGCCCCTAACAGGAGCTCAAAAATGAATTGTTGGATGAATGAATGGAGAATCTTCTCATCCTTTTATAAATAATTGGTTTATAAAATAAGTTCAAGTTTTCAAAGACATCGCATGACAGAGTGTCTTCTCCCTTCTTTCTCCCATCCACAGGGCTGTGTTGGGGATCCTGCTGTTGTCCAGAGGCTGGAAGCCTTTGCTCGGCCCTCTTCCCCAGGTGTGTGGCCCAGAATCACAGCAGCACAAACCAACTCACAGGCCAAAACCAAAAGGGACACCAAAAAGCTGCTGTCCATGCAGGAGCAGCCCCACCTGCGAAATCCTGTGGCTTCAATTCAGCATCAGTCACCATCTTTTGGGAGTAAGAAGATGGAACAGTTTTAAGGCTCATAAAACTGATTATAAACTGTCACAGGAGAGTGAGAGAGTGTATTTTGGGCAACTGGAGGGGTCTCTAGAAGGAAAATGAGCTTCCCAGATGGCTCAGTGGGTAAAGAATCTGCCTGCCATGCAGGATCCTTGGGTCAGGAAGATCTCCTGGAGTAGGAAATAGCAACCCACTCCAGTATTCTTGCCTGGAGAATCTCTTGGACAGAGGAGCCTGGTGGGCTACAGTCCTTAGGGTCACAAAGAGTTGGACACAACTGAAGCGACTGAGCACACACACATGCTAGAAGGAAAATAAAGCCGAGGTTAGCCAAGGATCACATCCAACCTGATGAAGACAGAGATTGAATGGGAGTAGGAGAGAGAATGCTTTGGAAAGGAAGTGGAAGCAAAGAAGGAAGACAGGGAAGGAAAAAGAGAAACGGGGGAGAAATATGGAGATGGATGAAAGGGTTAAAGAAAAGCAGGGGAAACTGAATGAAATGGTGCTAAACAGAATAAACAAAAATCTAAGGGAGTTGAGGAGGGTGCAGTCAAGAGAATGGCCAGTGGGGTTTGAAACACCAAGAAATCCGGGCCCTCTTGTGAAACAAACCACCTCTGAGTTCACACTGGTGTAAAGTTTGTTAAATCCTCAGCAACAAATAGGTCTTAAATACAAGGAAACAGATCCCTCTGGTATTTTTCTGGGGGGTGGGTGTTGTGTAGCGGGGGAAGAGAGGGAAACAAAATAGTCATTTTCCATTTAGGATGGAACTCGTGGGTGTGCTTTCGGTATGGGCAGGAACTGGAGCAGGTGGTCAGAAGTCAAAATGAGAAGAGTGTCAAAGGATTCCAGCGCGCAGGTTATTAATAATAAATACTACAAGCTGTATTTTTATGATAGCTCCGGAGGAATGCACATGCTTGACAATCATCCTCTCTGACCTTATCACATCTCCTCCAGGCTGATGACAAAATACCAAGCAGTTATCAAGTGCCTCTGCTTTACAGAAGTGTCCCCCCAGCATGCACGTGACCTCCCAAACAGCCCTGGGAGACAGGTGAGGCAGACTCTGTTTGATAAAGGAAGAGACACTCTGAGGGTTAAATGAATTGCTGTGGGATAATTGCTGTGGGATAATTTGTGTCTACTAAAAAGATATGAAATCCTAATGCCTGGTTCCCGTGAAAGTGTTAGTCACTCAGTCGTGTCTGGCTCTTGGTGACCCCATGGACTGTAGCACACCAGGCTCCTCTGTCCACAGAATTCTCCAGGCCAGAATACTGGTGTGGGGAGCTATTCCCTTCTCCAGGAAGATCCCCTGGAGGTTCTTGTGAATGTGACCTTGTTTGGGTCTTTGCAGGTGTAATTAAGATGTAAGCTGAGGTTCTAATGGAGTAGAGTGGCCCTTTCTTCCAATATGATTGATAGCCTTATAAAAGGAGGACACAGAGAGACAGACACACTCAGAAGGGAGAATGCCATCTGAATACACAGACACAAGAAGACGGCCATGTGACAAGGGACGCGGCGTGCAGCGGAGTCAACCCCTTGTCTCAGCCCACAGTGTGGGACTCCGCAGCCCTAGCAGACTCACCCAGTCACTCAGGCACGACTGTGGGGTGTGGCAGCGCCCCAGCCCAGGGCTGCACATCTAGGTTTCCTAATGCTCTTCCCCGAGGCATACCTTCCAGCGGTCATCCCTCCACCATGGCCACACAAGCTGGATCATTCCTTGGGGTGGCAACCAAGCCACCCCACCCGGCTCGCTCATTCATCACACAGTGCTAGCATCGTCCTCGGATCCAAACCTCTCCCCATCTCTCTCATCCTTTTCCTCAACAAATTCCACTTCATTGGTCAGCAATCTCCATTATCAGTGAGGAAAAAAAATCTGCCATTATATTTACCTTTGGAGTAAAATAGAAACATGGTGACATTTATTTAGCACTGTGCCCAGAAATTGAGGGCTTCCCAGGTGGCGCTAGTGATCAAGAATCTGCCTGCCAACACTGGAGTTGTAAGAGATGAGGGCTGGATCCCTGGGTTGGGAAGATCCCCTGGAGGAGGGCATGGCAACCCACTCCAGTGTTCTTGCCTGGAGAATCCCATGGACAGAGGAGCCCAGCGGGCTACAGACCAAAGGGCTGCAAAGAGTCGGAAACGACTGAAGCAACTTTATCTATCCAGAACTTTATACACATTTCATCTAACCCCAAACATCCTTTTAAGTCTGGGGATGGTCATTATCCCCATTTCATAAGTAGAACTCACGAGGTTAAGGAAATCTGCCTGACTAATACAGCTGTGAAGCAGACGGTATCTGAATAAATTCAAAAGCCTTAATCCAAAAAGCCCCAATACCCTTCTACCAGATCGGAGCTCCAATGGGGCCTCCAACTTTAACTGCCGCTGCTTACAGATGAAGAAACTGTCCTTCCTCTTTGCCAAGGTCATATCCTAACTCCATCTTTAACTCACATCACGAGGGCCAAGTGGAACCCAGAATGTCTACAGCAGGGATTTGAAGCCAACCATCTGGGGGGAGAGAGTGAGGGTTCTCAAAGCTGCACCGATGCAGGGTTTTACTGAGAAAATGCAGAATGCCCGTATCAAAGAAGGAAGCGGAGATGGGCATTCTGAGAGAGGGGCTCCAGTCTCCCCAGGTTGGTCCTTGGCACCATCCCTGGGTCACAGATGTGTTTTGTTTAGTCCACAATGTGAAAAAAGATTTTTTAATGAGTTATGACATGCAAATGTCAGGAGACATTACCTTCAAATCTTGATTCCCAGCTTTTATTGGAAAAAGCAGAAGATCTGGCAACACGTAGCCTACATCCTCGCGTGGCATCATGGCGCTGAGGCTAAAGAGGGCAGAGTATGTTACCCTCAGTCTCCCAGGATCACCACACAGGCACCAAATGCCAGCTGCCTGTTACATCTCTCTCGCGGTACCGGGTTTCCTGCATCCCACCTGCATCCCTCTCTTGGGTTACTGCCTTGTCTGTAAAGTAGACATTGTAGGATGTGATCTCAGGCCCAATTATTTAATTTTTAAGATTTTATTTGAGCAAAAATTGATTCAAAGTGAGAAGCATCCAGTCTAGCAGATAGAAAGGAGCTCTTCCCATCTCAAAATGAAAATTTTGAGTCGGCACAAGGAAAGAGGGGCAAGGAAGCTATAGTAGGCAAAAAGCTGGTTGGCGATCGCTAAACTGCTTTCTTTTAGGAGATCTGGGCCCAGTTTCTTAATGGGTGCTTACACTGGAGAGGTATTTGCTTTTCAAGTGGGCACAGCCCAGAAGTACAGCAAAAACAAATGACTCCCTAACTATACCGAGGGGGTTGTCTCATGGAAATTATTTTAGGAAAGGAAGGGGGGTTTGCTCACCCTGCAAAGTAAGATTTGAAGGAATTAGTTAGAAGACAAATCAAAGCAGTCACATTTGTTACACACAGAAAGCATAAATCCATCAACTCCTTAAAGACATAATGTTATAACTAGACCCCAAAAGGTTGGGATCCATTCATGGGTGATGAAAACATAAATAGACATTCAGAGGGTGTGAAGGCAGTTCATGGAGCCTCCTTATCCTTTAAAGGCCACAGGGAAATTGACCACTGCTGAGACCACTTTTCACCCCGGGCTTATCTTTATTCAGAGGAGCACAAGAGAGATCCAATTTCCACAGAAATCTCTTTTGCCCACCCCTGCACATAAAGGACGGAGAAGGCAATGGCAAGCCACTCCAGTACTATTGCCTAGAAAATCCCATGGATGGAGGAGCCTGGTAGGCTGCAGTCCGTGGGGTCGCTAAGGGTCGGACACGACTGAGCGACTTCACTTTCACTTTTCACTTTCACACACTGGAGAAGGAAATGGCAACCCCCTCCAGTGTTCTTGCCTGGAGAATCCCAGGGACGGGGGAGCCTGGTGGGCTTCCGTCTATGGGGTCGCACAGAGTCGGACATGACTGAAGTGACTTAGCAGCAGCAGCAGCACATAAAGGAAAGAGAGGAGAGAAAATTGACAAGTAAAGAAGCTCATCTTGGGGAAACATGCAGCCTTGAACCAAGGAAACAGCCCTGCTATCAGTCGGGTGCAAGTCCTGGACTCCCACTTATCGGCCTGACCTCGTCCAATCACTCCGCTGGTCTTCAGTTTCCCTCCCTTCAAAACTGAAACCCTCCTGTCACCTCTCAGAGGTCACTTGGCGGGTCATCCGAGGCCATGCATGGAGGCTCTGCATGGACTGGATCACTATATCTTGGGTAACTGACCAGTCAAAAGACGTCACAGCAGACACAGGGAGGAGAATCACGAGTGATGCACGTTGTTGCTCTAAATAATCTAGCTCTCGATATCAAGATTAAAGGAATTCCTATCTGTTTACTAAGCCCGAAAAGGCAACCCCCAAGGGTGTCACACTAGCCCCATTCATGAGTCACCGTAGTCTGAGTCACATTTAGATTTGCTCACTCTTCTAGCATTAATGAGCTACTCTGTTTTAGGCCCTGGAGAATTTCACAATGGTTTTGTCTCCCCTGAATGTTCTGCCCTGCCAGTTCTCCAGAACCTGCCGGCATGGGGCCTCATGGTCTGCTCTGTCCCCAAAGCTGGGCTTTTTCCTTCCCAGCCCCTTGCTCTGTCTACTCAAAAAACGTCTCTTTGTCTGCTGCAGGTCTGACTTCACAAGGGTTTCTCCAGATGGCCAGCCAGCTAGCTGCCTGCTCTGGATGGCAAGAGCTGTCCGCTGAGCATTTGCTGGTGGCTTGGGGAGGGAAGGGTACAGCGTGGGTGATTTCCTGCCCACCTCCTGTAACTTTCAAACTGCTCAAAGCAGCTCTGCCCAGCGGAGGTGGGGAACGCACAGATGCCGTCCCAATTACTCACTGAGGTCCAGAAGCCAGACTCTCAGTCAGTCCTTCAGCCAGAAAGTCAACAAAGCTATGAGACTGACCTCAAAGCACCAAACGTCCAGTGGAGCACTTCCTGATCCTGAGAGCCATCTGCCCATGTGCAGTGTTCTGGTGGGTTCTTAGATGGACACTTTGATCATAAAATAACCTAGACCTCCCTGTTCTGTGGAGCTCTTTTAGTGGACAAGTTAATAGTCTGGCAAATTAACAGGTCTCTTAAAATACAGTACACGTGTTAAGTTTTCACATTTAGGAAACAATCAAAGAGGGAACCAGCAGTTTCACAGATGCCACGGGGGCAGTATCTTATCCTGCAGCCCAAGAGACAATCAGCTGCAAGCAACTTGTCCGTATATTTCAAAGCCAGGAAAGGTCCATTGTAGCATACCTACTGTGTCCTATGTTTATTACTTGCACCAGAGTTGAGATTTTTGTCCCAGCAAATGGCCCTAGTGGGAATGCCCTCCTCCATGGCAAAATAAAGGTCCCACCGCTGCCACCCAGGCCAAGATTGCATGTTATGTCTTCATTTGCAGGGCCTATTGAAAAGCACTATTGTGATCGCCAGATAGCAGGTTCCCTCCTGCGACTTGGCACACTAATTAGCTATGGCATTTGTCAGACTAGCTGTCTTGCAGCAAAGGGGTCTAGAAAGCTGAATGAATTTAACCATTGCCATGCACTAAAGATGCTTCGTCTTGTAAGAGTAATCAACCTCCTCACCTCCCTTTTTCCAAGAAGGTTGAGTGTGAAAGTGTCACAGAGACAAGTCTCCATTTGTGGTCTGCACTGCAGTTATAGTTGGTTTGCAAATTCAAAGGCCTACAGGTGTTGGTAGGCTGCTAATTTTAATGATGAAGTAGGCGGGGTGTGAGAAACACGCAGCCTACTCCCTCTATTTTGTTTCCCCACTCTTGAGAGAGATAGTCTCTATTATGAAAAAGAAAAGCACTGGGAGGGTGATGATAAAGTAACCCCAGCCTCGGTGTCATGTCGACAATGAAGAGAAGGTGACAGCCTCAAACTGGGAAACACGTGATGGGAAAAGCTTACTCGGCTCCCACCCGAACGGCATGCAGAAACGGAGGCCTCATGTTGCCAAGATGTCTACTTGTTTCGTATGAACAAGAGTTCATGAAGAGAAACATGAGTTTTTATGCCAAGTCTCTCGATTATTAAATGTTGACAACTATTTTTTTTAAACACCTGAAGTGGGTAGGTCAAATAACATGCATCTAATCGAATCAAGACCTCTGAGACAGTCTTGCAAGATCAGTTCCAACTGTTCTTGTTCACCCCCTGCCCAGATGTAGCATGGACATAGAGAAATGGAAGATTTTTTCATTTCAAACACAGAACCGGTTTTCCAGTACAGTTAGCCCTTGCTACCCAAGGGTCCTGCATCTGTGGATCCAACTGACTACAGACTGGGCTGGTGGAACCCATGGATGCAGAATACACAGGTTCCGTGGGCAGACTAAGGGACACGAATGCCCATCAGTTTGTGATATCTGCAGGAGGTCCTGGAACAAACCTCGGCAGATATCAAGGGAGGGCTGTACCTTCTCCGAGTCACTTGGCACTGTGATGGGTTATTCCCCTGCTCCCTCCTTCCTTCCCTTAAAACCTAGAAAGATGGTGGAGACAAATGACCTCATGATGCCAAATGCTGCCACGACCCAGGGAGAGCAGTGAGGAGCAAAAGGGATACCAGGTCATGTGACCAGCCAGTGGCAGGGCAGTACTGTGGACCTAGGTGGTGTCAAGACACCTATTCCGTATTCTCTCCCTTCAAAGGGACTCTTATTTTGGCACACTGCCTGGGAATGTGTCCACAGCAGGCATCACGTCCCCCCTGGTTTAATGACTCTATAACCTTCTCTTCTCTTCTCTTTGCCTAGAGAAGCTCCACTCATTGTTCCCCTTCTTTGAGGCTTTTTTTTGGGGGGGCCAAATTGCCCACAGTGATTAATGTTCTCCTTGCTGTCTTTCCCTTGGAACTCAAAGCATTACCAAATTGTCCTTTTTCTTCCCTTCCACCGAGGAGGATTAGATGATGTTTTGCTTCCAAATGTCCTCTAAAATGTTTGATTCTTACTTATATCTACATCTAAAACCCAGAACGTAACCTACATCCTGGATGGAGAAAGCGGTCAAAACACTGTGTTTTCAGCCCAAGTTAGTTAAGAACGCATTTGGCTGCAAGCAACAGAATATCTGAATGATGAGAAGTTGAAGTCGTTCAATTATTCTACACAACACTAGTTCTGGAAGTGAGCCACTACAGAGTTTAGTGCAAGGGCTCAAAAATGTTAGGATGCTGGGTCAGCATTTTGCGTTTTTCTTGACCGTTTCATCATGCTTGTAAGACAGTTACAGCCACTGCAGACATTATGCCTGCGTGCTTGCGTGCCAAGCAAAAAGGAAGGGACAGAGTAAAAAGGTTTGCTTCTCACAAGGATCTCATGTTTTATCTGGACTCAAAAAGCCCCCAGAAGGCTTCCCCTTTCCTCTTATTAGCTATAAGGGTCCCATAGACACCCCTAGATGCAGGAGAAGCTGTCAAGGTAGTGTCTGTCAGAGCAGAATGAGACTGTCATGACTGGCTGTTATCAGTCAAGATCCATCCTCCAAGTCTGTCAGAGGAACTGCCTTCCCCTCCTTATCCTGATGTGAGCAGAGTCTGGGCTCTGTGAGCAGGTAAGAGATGGTCGCATGGCTCTTCTATGAGAAGAGGATGTCACAACCTAAATTTACAAGATAAATACATTAATTATATGAGGTGGCATGGACCTGGGAATTCTGAGGGAATTCAAGAATAAAAGTGGCCACAATATGTAACCCACTCATTTAAATGGCCACCAGTTCTAAAGGCTGCTTTCCTAAAAACGCACCCCGTCTTCATAAGAACTCCACCCTGGATCTGAAGAAACGCCTGATGGAGTCTATAATAAGAAGACATGAGCCACTGGGAGCTAAATTGTTTTTGCAGCCCTCCTAAGAATAGGTTATCATCCCAATTGTTTATAGTCATTATGGATAGAATAAGCTAACAATCGAGTTAATGATAATGGGTCAATTAGGAGAGACTGGAGTGCAGGTTGGAACAGAAAGAATCTGAGAGAATGGATAAGAGCGTGGCAGTTACTATAAGAAAATGATAAACAGAAGCTCACTACAGAATTCTGCCAATACCAGCAAGTGTGTTAATTACGCCAGAGTCAGCTACAAGGACACCAAGCTGGTGGGCTGTACCCTGAGGCAGAACGGGAACGTGCATCTCACTAAGATCAGATGTGCCCTGGGAAGGCAGAAAGAAATCAGAGCATCAGTAAGAAATGAGAAAGCTTTTTAAAAAGACTCTAGTGCAAGATTCCTAGATTTACATGAAACAGTCTTCCAAATAGAATTTCTTGGGACCAATCCATTTAATGCCAAATGTAGCACCTATTTTATGAAAAACAGCTGGTCAGTCTGAGTCAGTTAAGGTAACTATTAAATATGAACTGTGTTTGCAGAAGGACATAAAGAGGTGAGTGTGTGTGTGTGTGAGAGAGAGAGAAAGACAACCTCTGGGAAAGACTTAGTGACTAATAGAGCTCTTAAACTCACAATTCCACATTCATAGATGATTCAACTCCATCTCCCAGATATCTACTATTTATTAAAATATTCATTTTTAATTCTAGAAAATCTAAGCATCCTTATTAATAAGAAAGCAACATGGTTCAAAGAAGAGAAAACATGCCTGCCTACTTGTAGAATTTTTGAGAAAGGAAGAAAGAAACTAAAGAGGAGCAGAATTTCTTGATCATCAATAAAAGTTTCTCCACTCAATGCCTTTCCAGTTTATTGAATGAACTGTGATGGAACTGAGGAGACATGGTAGGGATGGAGTTTCATAGATAAAGACTTGTTTAGGAAATAAAGTATTTTTAAAAATATCTGTGAGTAGAGAAGCAAAATATGAAGAGCCTGGTTTCTCACAGATAAGCACCGGGCCAGTGCTCTTTAGCATCTTTAAAGACAATGGTTAGGAGAAAGGACTTAAGTGTGTCTCAAAGATGACACCAAACTGGTATGGGGAGAAAAGATTTAAGCTTACTGGAAAAAGATGCAGGAAACTCTTACAAACCTGTGCATAATATAAAAATATCTATGATAGTTATTAGTGGTATTTGTAATGGAATAAAATCCTGAATTTCAAGTAGATGTTAGTGGAAATAAAGATGCAATTTCCCCCATACAAGTTCATAAACCCCTTGGATTTCTCCCAAAAGGGGCTTTGGAAATGCAAAGCTAAGGACCTTGTCATAACAGCAAGGGCTGAGAAATGATATGACCAATGCTTACCATGAGATGAATAGTGGAGATAAACTTATGACACATGTCTACATACATGAAGATGGGTGGGATGGAAGCAGAAAAAACATGAGTACAGTGAGTTTAGGACCAATAAAGGCAAGTTTACAAGAAGTCTTATAAAGATGTGTACCTCATTATTTCAGTAGATTGCACTGACTGGAAATACGAAGGGATTCAAAAAGGGTTTGAACAAACTTGTCAATTTTAGCCATAAGCGGCTCCTAAGAGAGGAGAGCTGGAGGCACTTAACCTTTAAGGCTGACATTAGGGAAGACAACAGAACTTTCATTTGAAGACATCATTGGATGCAGAAGATAAAGTTGGAGACAGCTGGGTATGAGCCAATACTATACTATTTCTCCTTTGAATCTGCCCTTGTTTTAATGAATCAGGTTTTTTTGTTTTACTCTGTACACAATTAAAACAAATTACAATACAACCCACAATGATTGCATATCTCTATTTCATTATAGACCCCAGTGTCAGAGACAGAGCCCTAAAAACTCATGCTCTAGTTGTTGATTTAAGGTGTATTTTATGAATCACGAAATATCATATTTGCAGAGAAGCAGGTAGAGGGTGATTTTAGGACCCAGAGACAAAGTTGAAAGGAGCAAAGGGGTATGGTCGTAAGGCCATGAGTAGCAAAATTCAAAGCAGTTTAGTTCTTAAGCAGAATGTCTGGAAGCTAAGATCAATGTCCAGCAGTTACTTTACACAGAGGCAAGTCAGCACCTCGGACAGCTCAGTCCAGTGTGCTCCTGCCCCACAGCGTCGATTCTATGGGGACCGCAAACCCAAGGAGAAAGTCTAAGTTTGCTTGGCTCCACTTTGCCCTTCCTATCCAGAACATACTCATTCTGCCCTACTCAAGAATAAAAAGATCCTAAAATATTTACCATAGTTTCTCTCCCTCTTTAAGAGAACCAGTGGTCTTCATCTGCTCTGGATCTCTCTCAATTCATGTCAGATGCATAACTGATGAACAGAGTCTCGGGGGTCCCTGGGGGCCCCAATCCTTAAGGCTCACAGTCTGTTTGGAGGTATTTATGTTTTTGTCCTCAGACTGTCCATCTCTTTGACTCTCTTTATTTCCTGAGTTAGTCACTGAGTCTGAACAGCAGCCAAATCCCTGACAATAATTAGCAAGAACATTTGATTCCTTCCAATAAAACTGGAGATAGCCCTGAAAAATGATCAGTATTCACCCTGGTACTCTCTCTGCCTTCCCAAGGGATGATTCTTCAACCTTCCCACCCTTTCATCACAGCAGCAGAGTTTTGTTGAGGAGGTTGTTTACTTGGTCTGGCTGCATTTAATGAATTTATTTTCATTAACATGAATAACTTTGTTTTTCTCTAAGCAAAACAACAACTTAAACAGTAAAAAAAAAATCATCTTAAATAAAGAGCAGCTAGAATCTCTTAAACCATTAAGGATATTAATGATCAGTTCACAGGAAGATTGAAGAAAGAAGAAGACCTGGAATCTCAAAGAGGTGAAAGAGGGAGAAACTCAGAGAAATTTTTTCAGAAGGAGGTGGGGCAAATGGCAACGGCTCAGAAATAAACATAGGATGTGGAAATGGAAGGGGGTGCCCAAGTGGGAACCATAGAACCATTTAAGTGAGACTGGTGGAGAGAGTGGGACATGCAGATGACTGACCACAGTAAGCCCAAGGCCTAAAAAGATTTGGTTCTGGAGGTCAATAATGGAGAGAAGAGGGTGAATAGTTAGGTAGGGGATACAAGAAATATTTTTTAAAAACCCATAAATGAAAATAATTTAACTCTCAAGCACATATACGTGCACTTATGGATTCCCTCTCCCCCTACTTATACACACCCTCTCTCTCTTTCTCTCCCCACTGAACATCTCATTTTCCTGGACTGCACAGGGATTAGAAGTTTGCTTCGTTATTTTGCCAGAACTGAATAGCATAGCAAACTTGAGGTTCTAGGGTCATGGCAGGAAGTAGAAGAGGACTGACTACGTATAACATAAATATCATGGCACCAAAACATTTCCACTGACTATAGTCTATTTCTGTGATACCATGAATTCTTTAATGCTCTTTGAGGATAGCTTATTATAGCTTTGGGCTTCCCATAGCTTATTGTAAAACAAGAAAACAAAAACTACAGAGTTTAGAAGATAGTATTAAATCCAAAGTATAACATATATTAATACTCAAAGCATATATACGGCTATTACCTACTAGAGATTTACAAGTCATGGATCATAAACTGTGGAGCAAAGCAGTAGGGAAAGACTCCTCAAAACCTGCTTAAGGATTAGGGCTAGTTCTCAGTTTTGCTTGCTAATAACTCTATGCTCACATTTCATTCTCTCACTTAACTGTCTTAACACCATGAGGTAAATGGTAGGTTTATTCTTATTTAGCTAATGAGGAAATGGAGACTTCTAAGAAGGAATCAGACTTCCTCAAGGTCAACTGACTATGAAGTAACATAGCAACAACTTCTGGCATCAAGTCCAGGAAGCAGTATACAATACCTTGCTGCCTGTCCCTCAATGAAATTTAAATGAACTTAATATTTGCACTCCTTTCTGTCTTGACTTCATTTGTTTAATTAATATTAACTGCTAATTGCTAGATTTTTAAAAGTTGAGAAGCATGGGGTGCTGCCTTAAAGGTTTCAGACAGTAGACAAAACAATAGTAATGAGAAGAGACCAAACCACACCGTATGATTCCAATGGGGAGGAGCAATGGAGCATGCAGTTGAAGGAGGAATAGAGGTCTGAAGTCAGAGACAGCAGCAATAGCATATGCTTTGAATTTCTTATACAGCTTCTAAAAAATGTAGGTATCTTTCTAAGAATAACCTGCCCTCAAAGAAAGTCAAAATCTTTAGGCAGTCAAGCAGGAGAGAGGTTGTTCTTGTCATAGGGAACAGCATATGTCAGGCAAAAGATTTGAGAAAGACTAGTATATTCACAAAAGTAAAAATGGTTTGGCTTTGCTCTAGAATAAAATGTGGGATGGTGGAATGTCAGCTCAAAAAGGGTCTTGCATGGCACAGAAGACTCTTTAGCTGCAAGCCTTTAGGCTGGGGGCCATCCACAGAAGACTATTTACAGGGGAGTGACATGACCAAATGTTCATGTTAGAAGACATTCTGGCAGTAGTGTAGACTTAGCCAAGCCTGGCAGAGAAGGAGGAATTGAGGCAGGGAGACTAGTGAGAAGGTTGTGTTGTAGTCATGGCAACAGATGAAGAGAACTGAATTGAGGTGGTGGTGGAAGAGATGCCCCCAGGAGGTAAGTCAAAGTGAAATCCCCAGGACTTTGTGCTTAAATCCACAGGGAGAGTGAGCTACGGGAAACAATGCTAAGTGATTTGGAAACAACTGTGCATGCCTCAAGAAAAAGGTTGCATCATATTCATCCTTGGTTCTTTCTTTTTCTCATATCCAGCCTGGCACATATCCATGAAATTGTGTTGTTCTCAAGTTTCTTATTTGCCTCTGTAGTAGCACCTCGAAGGTAGGACATATCAGCTGAATGCCTAGTTCAGGGATCTAAAGGTAGGAGGTATTCAAAAAGCTCATGAAATCAGGGACATTTTCAGATTAAAAAAAAAATGACATCTAGGAGTGAAGTTTGCTTCCACATCTGTCTTTCAATCTAGATTGGATCTTTGTGACTTATTTTGTGCAAGAGAATCCAGCAGAAGTGACCTTGTACTTGTACACTGCTGCTTTCTCTCAGAACCCTGCATGGCCACCACTTGAACAAGCATAGGCTAGCCTGGTTGGAGGGTGGGAAATCAACAGGAACAGAGACCAGCTATTCCATTTGAGGCCATGCTGGACCAGTCATTCAAGTGGAGGTCATCAGTCAACCTCAGCCGACTGCAGATACTTGAGTGAGCTCCTGAAGACCAGAAGAACTGCCCAACTGAGCCCAGCCCACATTGCCAACTCAAAAACTTGTGAGTTAAATAAATAACTGTTGCTTTAAGCCACTTTAGTTTGGGAATTACTTATAGCAAAAGGTATGGACAGATTATTTTTGTAAAAGGAAAGAGACAGTCTTCCTTGGCTCCCTACTTTGAAGGAAACTGGTGCTCCAACTGCTCTGGAGACCATTTCCAGAGATGCAGAGTCATGGCTGACCCACCACTAACAGCAACCCCAGTGTATACCACCATCCATTGTCCACATGGTTATAAAATTTGCTCTAAAGGATTCCAGAGGGTACACAGGTCATATGTTGTAGGGGTACCCGGGTACGATTTCACCACTGTTGGGGGTAGGGGAAATTCTTTGAGGGATGGACAAGACCTTTACAGTTTTCAAGTGACCAGGGGCTATTTGTTACCAAGCATTGCTATTTTGAATCTTAGGCCTGAAGCATTATAAAACCTTCAAGGATGTATAAGGGTGTATGTATGTGTATGTGTGTGTGTGTCAGAAAAATAAAACAAAACCCCATGTAAATGATGTATATGGATATTTTATGCACTTTTCTGTTTGTCTGAAATATTTCGTAATTTAAAAAATTTTAATCTGGTAAGAAATATCTTACATTTTCTTATATAATAACATTATTTTTAATCATTCCTTATACTGTTTCCAGGGGATCTTATGTTAATATTGCTTTTTCTACTCACTACTTTACTAGGAGATACAGGGTCAGCAACTCCATACTTAATGTATCCCTCTTCTATAGGACTTTATTTATTTATTCATTCATTCAACAAATCTTATTAAGCATCTTCTATCAGGAATTAAGCTGGGCAAAGACTGACACTGAAGCTGAAGCTCCAATACTCTGGCCACCTGATGTGAAGAGCTGACTCACTGGAAAAGACCCTGATGCTGGGAAAGATTGAGGGCAAGAGGAGAAGGGGACGACAGAGGATGACATGGTTGATGGCATCACCAACTCCATGGACATGAGTTTGAGCAAACTCCAGGAGATGGTGAAGGACAGGGAAGCTTGGCGTGCCTCAGTTCATGGGGTCGCAAAGAATCAGACATGACTTAGTGACCAAACAACAGCAATAAGGATACAGCAATGAACAAAACAACATGTCTCCTTTCAGAGCCTGCATTCTAGTGGGGAGAGACTAAAATACAAATAATAATGATGCCAGGAGTGATATGCAGCGTAAAGTAAAATAATGCACAGTCAGGGAATAGAAAGGCATTTTAGGTGAGATGACCAAAAAAGGCCTCACTGATGAAGGATCCCAGAAGAGTCTGAATGAAGGTACTCAGAGGCAGAGCGTAGTTGCATAATCACCGGTCTTCCGATCTTAGTTGTTTTTTCACTGTGACATCTTGAAGGTAGGAACCATGTCTTACTCATCTCTGTATCTTCATGCCCAGAACAGTGCCAGGTATCCAACTAGTCTTACTGCATGGATGGACAAATGGATGGCTGAAAGGTAGATTAATTCTTTCTCATGGATCTGAGAATAGTGGCTACTGACTCAGGCCATGAGCAAGGCTTCATACCACATTCTGCCCCACCCCGACATCCAGCACTCCTAACTCTAACCCTGCTATATTTTTTGTTTCATAGAAATGTACACCTTCTGACACAGCAGATAATTGACCTACTTGTTTTGTTTACTGCTTGCCTGTCTCTCTTCACTGGAATTTAAGCCCCACAAGGGCAGGACCTTTGCCTGTTTTGTTCATTATCATAACCCAATGCCTCAGGCAATGCCGAGAACACAGTAAGAGTTCCAAACATATATGTTCAATGTCTGAATGTGACCTTGCCCATCTCAGTTTTTCCGGAGCCTGATCTAATGTGTGTCTTGTTCCCTTCCCTGTTCAGCTTCTCCTGTGAGAGGTCTGCTTTTAGGAAAATTCATCCCTGGTGGCTCAGATAGCAAAGAATCCACCAGCAATGCAGGAAACCTGGGTCTGATCCCTAGATCTGGAAGATCCTCTGGAGAAGGGAATAGCAATCCACTCCAGCTTTCTTGCCTGGAGAATTCCATCAACAGAGGAGACTGGTAGGCTACAGTCCACGGGATCGCAAAGAGTTGGATACAACTGAGCAACTAACACGGTCAGTTATTTGTTCCAGCCAGAGATAGGTGGGTTCACCAAAGAGAAGGTGAGACAAGCTCCATGACTATTCTTAAAAATACGTGTTTTTGGCAGTCTAAAAATTTGAGCAAGATAGATAAAGAGAAAATATAAATCAGAAATACTTAAAAAATACAAAACACTTCCAGTTTATAAATAAAAGCTAAATTGTTTATTATCTATGAACCAATAACAACATTGCTGCTAAGTCACTTCAGTCGTGTCCGACTCTGTGCGACCCCATAGACGGCAGCCCACCAGGCTCCCCCGTCCCTGGGATTCTCCAGGCAAGAACACTGGAGTGGGTTGCCATTACCTTCTCCGAATAACAACATTAGCTATGAAATAAAGTGGAGAATCTGATGGGAAAACTTATAAAATATATTCAAATAACTATCTGTAGACCTTTCTTCTTTGCCTGGGTGTCAGTCATGTGGGAACAAGGCGTGGTCCGTCCATCAGTGGTACCCTGTCCCCATCCCCTGTCATGAACTCCGCCTGCCACTCTTTTAACAGGATCCTCACAAGTCCCTACATGTCAGTTCTGTATATGCATGCTCTGATGGCTTTGTAACCCAGTTAATGTTTCATTCTTTTAACCAGGCTAAAGCTATTCTTTTCCAGACAAAAATCAGTCTTCCATCCAGAGTAAGACACATTATCTGAAATTGCTCCTTTTCTTCCCAGGTCCATTTCAAACTCTCATCTTCTGATTTCGTCGTAACCTAGTTAAGGTTTCATTAGCTTAACTAGGCTGGAGATATTCTTGTCAGTTAAAATTTGCTTTCAGTCTGAAATTATCCACACTTTCTCTGAAATGGCTGCATTTTTCTCACAGTCTAAATTAGATTAACTAATTTCAGGCTGCTCCCTCCCGAAATAACAGTTTGCCAAGATGGCCCAGAGACCCTTTCCAAAGTTCCAGAAATCTGTCGTTCTTCTAATACCTGACTCCCCAGTCAGAAAGCCATTCCTTTACAACCTCCTCACTGTCCTGCCTGTCCCTGGAAAAGACAACACCCATTTGACAGGCCCGACAAATGTAATGTACACCCTCCCTTCAGATGTGCTTTTAGAAAACCTTTACACAATTTATTTCAGAAGTTTTGATTCACTGGTTCTGTGATCTTATTCTTATGTGAAACAAACCAACTTCAAAATCTAGAGGGCTTCCCTGGTGGCTCACCCAGGGATCGAACCCAGGTCTCCCACATTGGAGGCAGATTTTTTACCAGCTGAGCCACAAGGGAAGCCCTCCCGGGTGGCTCAGTGGGAAAGAATCCTCCTAAGGAAGGAGACACAGGTTCAATTCCTGATCCAGGAAAGGTCCCACATACTTTGGAGAAACTAAGCCTGTGTGCTACAACTGCTGAGCCTGTGCTCTAGAGCCTGGGAGCTGCACCAACCAAAGGCCACTAAAGCCAGGTTTCTATCCTAGAGCCCATGCTCCACAACTAGAGAGAAGCCCCTGCTCTCTGCAACTAGAGAAAAGCCTCGCAGCAACGAAGACCCAGCACAGCCCAAAATAAATAAAAGTTTTAGACATTTAGAAACAAATTCCAAAAATAAAGAAATAAAACAACTCACTAGAGCAACAGCCAAGACTTTAGCGAAGACTAAGAACAAAACAAAACAAAATGAAAAGACCTGGTTAGTATAATAAAAATTTCAGAGGATGCAACAGAATATGCGGCTTGTTGCTAAATGTGGTTAGGTCTCTTAGAAAATCCTTTTCTCTTCCAACTCGTGTAAATATTGTTTTTAAACCTTCTGCGGTTAATTAGATGGGGACCTTTGGAAATTACATTTTGAAAGGTTTTATGACAGAGGCTGTTTGTGAAATCGTCTTTCCTGGGTAACAAGAGTGACAAAGCAAGACCGTCAGGGCATTCTGTCTTGGGGTTACACACATTTCGCTGCTGGCGGGGGAGGGTGGTGGAGTACAGGAGGGGAGGGGGACGAGAAGGGGAGAGAGGAGAAGGCAGAGAGGTGATGGAGAGTGAGAAAGAGCTGGTGCGTGTGCCGAGACTCCGTGCAGAGGGCAGGAGGGGGTGAGCTGGACCAGAGCTGGAAGCCTGCTGGCTCTGGAGCCGCATCCCGTCACCACGGCTCTCTCAGATACGAGAATCTCTGCGCAGTGTGTGATGCTGGTCCTTAATGAGAAGTGTTTTTGCGCAGTGTGGCTTCTCAACACAAACCAACTGTGGCATCTGATGTTCGGCTGAGCAAACAGCTGTCTCTTTCTGGGCTAAAGGGAAACCAGGCTCTGCTGGACACCTGGGAGACTGCGTGCTGACCTGCCACATGGCTTCACCCAAAGTAGTCTCCATGGAGGGGTTTTTACTTGACATCCTAACTTTAGAATCTACTCAGAAGAGCATGACTCTCTGCCATCCTATATTTAAATTTCACGGAAAACCCAGGCAGACCTGGTCTAGAAGATTTCTAATGGAGCAGGAAACACCTCCTTTTTCCTTCTGACGAATCTAATGGAAATTTATTTTCTAATTTTAAAAATGTGATTCTATCTGCGTATGGGTACACAGAGATAGTCACAGCCTATGTCTGGGGTGGCTGGAGTGAGGACAGGGAGGACATGCAGAGAGTCACATGGGATTTCCACTCATAAGACGCTAATTAACAAGCAGACGTACATAAAGCTGGTATCAAGTCCTGGAGATGGGTACTGTCCCAAGAAGAACTGCTCTTCCAGGTGACATTCTAGATAAATTAGGAAAGGAGAAACTATGGTGATAATACTAGGGCTGATGGATGACACCCAAGAATTGTTTTTGTTTTTTTTTAATCTGCACATTTCTTTGGTTTATAATTTTTACAACATTGCATTGGTTTCCGCCGTATGGTTGGAACCAGTCATAATTATACACATATCCCCTCCCTCTTGAGACTCCCTCCCCTCTCCCATTTCACCCTCTAGGTCATCACAGGGCACCAGCCTGTGATGTTGCCTGTGTTATAAGCAACCTCTCACCAGCCATCCGCTTTACACATGCTAGTGAATACACATAGGTTGATGCTACTTTCTCCATTCGTCCCACTCTCTCCCTCCCTCACTGGGTCCACAAGTCCATTCTCTACATCTGCATCTCCATTCTTACCCTGCAAATAGGTTCATCAGTACCATTTTTCTAGATTCCATATATATGCATTAATATATGGTATTTGTTTTTCTCTTTCTGACTTGCTCCACTCTGTTTAGTTGGCTCTAGGTTCATCCACTTGCTAGAACTGACACAAATCCCTCCTTTTTATGACTAAGTAGTATTCCACTGTGTACACGTACCACAGCTTCTTTACCCATTCATCTGACAATGGACATCTAGGTTGCTTCAATGTCCTGGCTATTGTAAATAGTGCTACAGTGAACACTGGGGCGCATGTGTGTTTTAGAATTATAACACTAAAGAATTGTTTAAAAGGATGCCAAATTGTCCTAAGCCTGTAGATTTTAGTATTTTTCTACCTGATTTTCTATAGCATGATTTACTGTTTTCCATATCACCCATTTTTGTGAAGAGTTATTTTTGACTAAAGTAAAGAAGTGGGTAAGATCTGGACCACATGTAACAAAAGCAAAGTGAGCTTATCATCACCTACCACCTGGTGACAAGATGCCCAAATTCCAAGGTTAACAGTCCCCTTAAAGTTTAAAAAGGCCTATTCTCATGGTAAAAGTGGTAGTTACTATAAAATAATCAATAAAGGTATTTTAAATAATCCTTTATAATTTGATTTAATATTTAATTAAACCAATCTCTTCAGCTTTTTTCTTTACAAGATAAATATTAATTTCCTGGCTGCACCAGATCACCATTTTCTATGCAACACTAACCGTCTGTACCAAAGCATTAAATAGTGTGGATTTGGACAAGATCTCCTAAAACTTAACTATAAAAAGGCTAACAGGACCCTGATGCCTGCACCATAGCTTACACCGAGACAACTCTATCATTCACTGTAACAGTGTCAACCCCCCTGTAGTTTGTCAAATAAAGAGGCCACACACTGTAAAAGTAAGGACAGGAAATAGAATTAAGGTGGAAGGCGACATCCTACTTCTCCAGAATCTCTGAAAAATCTTTACTACTCAAACCACTGACATGCGTGTTCAAAGACTTTTATTGCAGAATTATCAGCTCCTGCTGTAAATGTATTTGTAAAAGTGAGGGCTTTTGATAAGTAACTTGCTATTCATTCAGGTACTACTAATAATGAATTTGTGCCAATCTGACCAAGGTTAGGTTAAAATATAGCCATCTTCTATCTATAAATGGGAAAAGCATGGGGAAAGGGGACCCAAAAATAGTACTAATATCAG
The DNA here is from genome assembly GCF_049115385.1 of Moschus berezovskii. Taxonomy (NCBI): domain Eukaryota; kingdom Metazoa; phylum Chordata; class Mammalia; order Artiodactyla; family Moschidae; genus Moschus; species Moschus berezovskii. The sequence continues at coordinate 114,501,623 of NC_142462.1, read as the reverse complement.
TGAAAGTGTGTTTGAGACTTTTTACTTTAGGACGTAATTTCTCTCTAAACTCTTTTTCATAACACAGTTGTACGTAACGTACTAATTATGACTAGCTCCCTCGTGGCTCAGCTGGTAAAGAATCTGCCGGCAACGCGGGAGACCTGAGTTCAATCCCTGGAGTGGGAAGATCCCCTGGAGAAAGGAAAGGCTACCCCACTCCAGTATTCTGGCCTGGAGAATTCCATGGACTGTATAGTCCATGGGGTCGCAAAGAGTTGGACACGACTAAGCGACTTTCACATTTGATCACTTCATAAAACCTATTTTTAATTTTTTTAGCCATTAGCTCAAGTTCATTAATCAAGGTCACAGTCACAGACGTGGGAGGACTCTTGTCCATTTCTGTGACTTTATAACCAAGGCAACTGAGTCCTGTCCTGAAGAGCTTGCTAACTTTCACCAGGTCTCACAGCAGATGGCAGAGCCACTGGCTGAAATCAGGCCTTCTCTTGTCCCATGTTTTGCCATTTTTACTCTGTCCAGTGGTTTTCAAACTGATCTGTGAATCTCTAGGGAACTGAGAGGATGGAGTTCCGGGCATTCCAGGTATTGGGTGGGCCAAAAAGTTCATTTGGTTAATAAACATTGTTCAATACAGTTCTTAGTGAAAATGAAAAAAAAGAAAAATACGTTTTATATTTTTATTTAAAGTCGGACGAACATTTTAGCCAACCCAATACATCTTTACTGGTTTTATACTTCAGCCTACCTTCTAAGACTAAGACTTAAAAACCCATGACTTAAAAAAAGTTTTAAAATAACATTAATTTTTTTTTCAAAGTCAAAAACAATTTCTAAAATAAAACTTCATAACTCTTCATTATAGAGTGGAATTCAATAGAAGTTGGATCCCTTTAAACACCATCTGAAGCTTGGTGTCTGAAGGGCCAAGCTCTGCACTGGGCCATGAAGTCAAAGACACCTGAGACCAGTGAGTCCCTCCAACTCTGTGACCACAGACAAGTGACTCAACCACTCTGGCCTCAGTGTCCTGGCTGTGAAATGGGATTTACAGGACTTTACAGCACAGAAGATCAGTGAGATAATCCAACTGCTATAGCTGTTGATATGTTCATTATTAGGCAATGGCACCTACACATTAATATCAGAGAACAGAACTTTAGATCAGCACACAGTGAGGGACAAATACACACAGTAGTTTCAGACTTGGTGTGGTGGTGGTGGTTTAGACGCTAACTCTACTTTTTCCTACTGCAGAGGATGAGACAGTCTGAATTGTACTAAGTTGGGAAGATCCCCCTGGAGAAGGAAATGACAACCTACTCCAGTATTCTTGCCTGGAGAATTCCATGGGCAGAGGAGCCTGGCAGGCTACAGTCCATGGGGTCACAAAGAATCGGACACAGCTGAGCAACTAACATTTTCACTTTCATTGATTCACTTTCAGAGAAGTTTAGGAGTCCCAGGCCCAGATCACAGACACTCAGAGGATGAGACAGGAGTCTAGAGCTTGGGCAGCTGACCCCACAGTTGTCTCTAAAGGACAAGCTGGAGCACAGAAGCTTAAGAAGTCTTCCCATCACAGCTGCGAACTATAACAAGCCTGAGTCTGAGCTGGGCAGCTGCGGGAAGGTCAGCAGCCCTGGCACAAATCTGGCCTTGGATTCTGTGGCTGCCAATGAGTCCAACAATAGGCCCCAGCTGGATCTGGGGAATGCCAGCTAGGACTCTCTGGGGGGCCATCTGGCTTTGGAAGCTCACAGTCAGAATCCAAGGACTAGTCTGAGGTCAGAGAGGTGTCTCGTTTCATTTGTCCAATTCAGCATCACACATATTTATCGTGCGTGGCCTTGTCAGAGGCAATGCATAGGACAGAGAAGAATCAGACTCCTTAAGGGGCCTACATGGTCCAGCCACGAAGTGTAAAATACTGGACAGCAGTTCTCAAAGTGAGGTCCCTGGACCAGCAGTATCAGCCTCAGCAAGCATCACTGTTAGAGATGCACGTTTTCAGGCCTCATCTGAATCAGACCTTCTGAATCAGAACCCCTGGGGGCAGGCCCAGCAGCCCATGTTTTAACAAGACTCCAGGTAATTCTGGTGCAGCTAAAGTTTGCAAACCAATAATACAGAATGTCTAAGAAGGACAGCCACATGTGATGGACAGCCACATGTGATCACTGACAGACAGATGGCAGGAAGTTGGCCTTCCATCAGGATAGACAGTGTGTATAACAGACTCCACGGTGTGAAGAACCTACCAGGCTGGGCAGAAGAGTCAATCAAGCTGAGAGAAACTGGAGACAGACACAACATGAGGTCGGTAAGGGCATTTTCACACATCACTGCCCACAGAAATTCAAATGGAAAAAACCAGGAATGATTGAGTCGTCCATCTGTGAGAAGAGTCTTGTTTAAAGTGAACTCTGAGCTTGCTTGTCTCTCTCTGCCCCAGAGACAAAGACTTGCTTCAGCTGACCCAAAAGAGATTCCTTATCAGCCAATGGACCAGCTTAATGAGCTGGCCGTCCTGAAGGTTGCCAGGAAGACCTAGGTTGGTAGGTGGAACTTGATCTGAAGGATAAAATGGGAGTCAAATGAGCAGATTCCTTAGGCCCATCCCAAGAGATTCCTCACTTCAGGAGGTCTGAGAAGGGGCTCCAGGAAAATGAATTTTTTGAACAAGAATTTTAACACGGGTCTCCACTTGTCCTGATTTAGGGCAGCAGAGAAACACTTCATGGTTCACTCATCCAATGAAAAAAAGGCTGGAACCAATGACATCTCTGGATCCATTATTCCTTTTTTCTTCAACTCTTGTTAGCTTCTTGGTTGTATTTTTTTTTTAATGTAATTTGTAAGTTTCTCCTAAAAGACATTGGAGAAGTCAAGACTAATTTCTAAAGTGGCAAAAAGTCCCTGCAACCGCAAGTGAAGGAAATTCCCCAGATCAAGTAGAATGCGGCTAGTGAAAAGGCAGAGGGAATGTTAGGGCTTCCCAGGAAAGGAGCCTTACAATCATATGTTTCAGAGTTGATTTTTTTTTTTCGTAGATAAAAAGAGATGCATTTGAAACTCAGTCCCATTTCCCCTAAATCAAATGACTGAAACGACTAATTCCTGAATGACTACACAGGAGAAGTGCCTGGGACCTTTGGGTCATTCTGCCATGCCTTGACCTCTAGAGATGAAAATACCCCAAAGAGAAGGCAGGCAGGCAGTCCACTGGTTAGAATGAGCTTCTTCATACTGAGCTGATAGTCACACTTCCTTCCCTAGAGAGAAAGGAAAGCTTTGCCTTCCGACATATGGGTAGATTCTTTGCTTTTGTAGGAGAGGAAAATGATGGGCAACAAAAGAGAAAAACCTGAACTGGATTATGAAGTTGAAACAAGTAACAAGAGAGAAGGCAAACCTTTTGTCCATCTTCCTGTTTTCCTTCCGACATTCCTCGCTGCTCTAATCATAGCATTTAATACATTCATGTAGCAAAATGGGGAGAAAAGAAGAAAGAAAACCCCATTTTGTTTTGTTTTTTAGTCCTTAGATGTCATCTTCTTCCTTCATTTGCCTAGCCTTTTGTCTCTGCCAGTTTCCATAGCAACAACAACCAGCAAGCAGCATGCACCCCTCTCACCAGCTTGCGCACAGATAACTCCAAACAGGGTCAAAACCTGCTCTGGGTTGAGAAAGAAAGTGGATTCATTTCCTTCTCATCGATGTTTACATGTGGATTTGTTGTGATGGCTGCTTGTATGTGTTTCTCTGCTTTGATCTCACTCAATACTTTTGACCATGAGTGATTTTTTGAGAGCTTGTCTTTGTTTCTGATCTGGAGGGAGGAATGAATTTCATACTTAGCCACATATTTGAGAACATATAGTACATAATCACATAACATTGGTGGTGACAGGCATATGCAATGACTGCAGAAAAAAATAGCCTACAGTATTCTACACGCGCTGAGGAAAGAAACTATTTTTCTCAAAGTGCTCCAGATTCATGCAATATTTACAAAATCCATCAATGATCCACCAATCTGTTAGGTACAGTTTCATGTCAAGGCAGGATATTTCTTGTGTTTTCCTTAGATATGCCTCCTGAAGGGAACACTGTACTGCCAACAGGTGGTGGTATGGCTACAATTAGGGCCCAGAGAAGCACACATCTTTTGGTGTTTTAACTAAGATTGAAATAAGCTTGATTTTACTCCTTTTGCAAACACAAATCCATATTGCAATGTTATCAACACAGCTATACATGCCAAATTATAATAACAGAAATTACAGATGAAGATTCTAGAGCAAACTTTGGCAAGAAATATCTCAAAAGAAATTGATAGGTGTATTAATTTCCAACTGCTATTATAACAAGTTGCCACAAATTCAGAGGCATAAAATAAATAAATAAATTATCGCTGTGTAGGTCAGAAGTCCAAAATGGTTTTCACCAGACCAAACTCCAAGTGTCAACAGGACTGTGCTCTCTCTGGAAGCTCTAGGGGAAAACTGTTACCTTCTTTTCCAGCTTCTAGAAGCCACCTGAATTCCTTGGTTCATGGCCTTTTCCTCTAGCTTCAAAGCCAATAGTGTAGTACCTCCAAATCTCTCTCTGACTCCAACCCTCCTGCCTCCCTTTACTAAGGATCCTTGTGTTTATATTGGGCCCACCTGAATAATCCAGTCTAACCTGTGCCTCAAGATCCTGAACTAAATCATGCCGGCCAAGTCCCTTTGCCATGGAAGGGTACATAAAGGTTTCAGAGATGAAGATGAGGACATCTCACAGGCAATTATTCTGTCTAGCACAGCACCGTTCTTAACAAACCATGCCTACCCATCACCACATTTTCATCTGATACTGGTCTGACTCCAAGACTTCGACAAAATGACCTTTTCCAACTTGCCCTAAATCCTCTTGTGCAGTCAATTGTCTGGCTGTTTGACTTCATGCCAGGATGACACAAATGTCTGCAGAGAAGACCATCCACTCAAGGGCAGGCTGGCTGCACCAGGTTCTACCTGTTCCTATCTTTCTGATCCATCTTCCCCCACCTTCAGACAGGTGCTTTCCAACAGGTGCCTAACCTCCCATTTACAGTATTGAGGACTAGTTTCTGTTACCAAGGTTGAGATATGGCAAGATGGGAAAAGAACCTGTTTTCATGTTCAAATTTTCTTGTGTAATGTACGTGAATTGCCTCACTTTTCTGTTTGACTTTACATTTGGACCTTCAATTTTACAAACTCCTTATTTTAAAAAATCTTTGCTACTTTGAAACCCTTTTTCTAGATCTCTTGCTGAAGTGCAGTCTTGGTTTTCTGATCTCCTAGTTGGCCTGACTTTTTTTAAAATTAATTTTTATTGGAGTACAGTTGCTTTACAATGTTGTATTAGTTTCAAAACTAATATAAAATACTGCAAAATGGATCAGCCAAATAGACATACTTTTTTTGTGTGTGTGTATATATATATTGTATATATCTATATCTCCCCTCCCTTTTGGATTTCCTTTCCATTCAGGCCACCCTAGAGCATTAAATAGAGTTCCCTGTGCTATACAGTATGTCCTCATTAGTTATCTATTATATTGCTGTTTCAGTTACTCAGTCATGTCCAACTGTTTGCACCCCATGGACTGAAGCACACCAGGCTACCCTGTCCTTCACTGTCTTCTGAAGTTTGCTCAAACTCATGTCCATTGAGTCAGTGATGACACCCAAACCATCTCATCCTCTGTTACCCCCTTCTCCTCCTGCCCTCAGTCTTTCCCAGCATCATAGCATCAATAGTGTATATGTGTCAATCACAATCTCCCATCCATACTTCCCCTGCAGCTGGTTCCTGAGCCATCACTGACTCCCACTCCACCCGCCCACATGGCTCTGGGGGCCCCACTGCTGCCTGGCTGCCTGCAGCATGTAGCTTATTCTCCAGATCCATCTATTGAGGTTTACCAAAGACCGCTAGCTTATCCAGTGAGACTGTTTGATGCTGAAATGATTCCTCACTGGCTTCAGATCCCTTCCCTTGGTAGGACCATAGAACCATCTGTCCACTTTCCAGTGCAAAGAGCCAGAGAGAAGGAAGGTGGCCCCAAGCCTTCCCCAACCTGGGTCTGAAGAAACTAGTCCCCTTCGGGATTTACAACATGTGTCTACGTGTTAAAGTACAACCCATGCCCCTACTCCAACACACACACATACAACCCTTCTTTCCCTGACACCTACCAAGGAAGTCCCTGTATTTTTCTGAAGTAACTTTTTCCATTTTAATAGACGGCTCCAGCCTCCTACCAGTAAGATAAATCCCCCAACCCACAATATCTGTGATGGGAACCAAGTGCACCGAAAACAAATATCCTTCCAAGCACCTGCTTCTAAAATATAAAAAAAGTGACTTCTTATGCAGAGGTGTCACCACAACCAGCCAGGATAGGACTGGATTTGACAGCTGTGAGAGTTGGAGGGGGTCTCCATCACCCTCGGCAGACCAAAGCCACCAGGCTAGCAGCTGCCAGGGTGACAGCTTGGCCACCGCTCCCCTGACAACTCCAGACCACATCAAATGTCACGAACTCGCTCACAAGGCTGAGTGGTCCAGACCTCATGGGTAACATGGTGCTGGCATCCAGAATCACTAAAAAGGGAGGTTTCTACTTTTTGTTTGTTTTAAACTATGTAAGAAAGCAGATATTACCCTTGCCTTCCTTCCATCACCACTCAAGGTCAAATAGAGGGCAGATGCACTAGGGTTCCAGGTATTCCATTATTGACTGTCTTAATGCGATGTTTAATGCCTTAATGAGATATTTCTGGCCAGAATAAGAGTGCCCTCCAATCTGAACCCCAAAGACTATTTTTACATGCTTCTTTGATTTCCAGGGAAGAAAACAAAGTTGGGAGATAATAAAAGAAAGGGCTGAGAGAAAGCTCAATTATATAATTGACTAATTTACAGCATTTCTCCACTGATTATAATCAGTTTTAAATAAAGTTATTATTGAAGATTTTAACTGTATTATGATCGAAATTCTGTTTTCCTTCCCCCTTCTTACACCTTTATTACTCTAATTTCTGTCACAGAACTTTAAAAATCACGCTGCGTTATTTTATCTGTGAGATATCTTGTGAATATTTTCTACCTCTGTTACTTGTAATGGACTTAAAGTCTTTAACAAGGCCACCATGGCCTCCTCAATGTCAAAACAACAAAGTATGTACCAACCTGTGTAGAAACACATATGCCATGGACACACAGACACAAAAACACATGTGTAAATAACCTGAACGATGTAGCCAAAAGTGTAGACAGAACAGAGGTTCCATCACCACTTACTAACTCTACGACCTTGGGCAAATTACTGAATATCTCTGAGACAGATTTGTCATCAATCAGGAAGGTAATAATACTGAAAATGAGGCTAATGATATTGGAATCATTAATGATGTCATTAATAATATCTGAATCATAAAACTTTTGAGTTTTTGTAGGAACTGAGTGAGTAGATACACACAAAACGCTCACGACAATGCTCGGCAAGTGAGCCCAGCGAGAGTTCCCTGTGGCTGACTTCAGTCATGGTGGTGGCTGTGGTGATGACAGTGATGTGGAGGTAATAGCAGGTAGGGGTGATGCTGGGGCGGTGGTAACGGCAGTGATGGTAGACGCAATGGTGGTTGTTGTTTAATCACTAAATCATGTCTGACTCTTTGTGACCCAATGGACAGTAGTCTGCCAGGCTCCTCTGTTCATGGCATTTCGGTTGCCATTTCCTTCTCCAGGGGATATTCCCAACCCAGGGATGGAACCCGCATCCCTTGCATTGGCAGGCAGATTCTTTACTGCTGAGCCACCGGGGAAACCCCAGAAGCAGTGGTAGCACACATTTTATAATATCCAGTTTATTGAGACAGAGAACATGAATAGTAAAACCACACATTTACACAATTTAATTACTTTTGAAACACACTGTCCTATAGGTATCATCCTCATAATAAAACTGATTGAGCCAATCCTTGTGTCAGGAACTTTATAACATTGGCTCTGAGACTCACAAGAGTCTAAACAGGTAGGTATTACTAGTCTCATCTGACACATGAAAAAACAGAGGCCTACAACAGGGAAATAAGTGATGCCCAAGGTTACAGAGTGAATAGTGGTGGACTCAGTATTCTGTCATTCAAGAAACATCCTCCTCCCCACCAGTCTCTCTCCAAAGCTTAGCTCTTCCTGCTGCCTGTTTCTTCCAGCGAAACCTGTGACCCAGGATTCCGAGCCCCAGTTTTTAATAGATGAGGAGAGGGAGGCAGACATGGGGATCTAGGAACAGAACACAAGTTGTGCATGGGTGGCAGTGATGGTGGTGGTAATGGCGATGAGGATGGTAGTGATGATGGTGACAGCAGTAAGACTCGGAGGCAGAGAGCAGCTGGGGTGATGAAGACCGTGAGGCTGAGGAAGAGGAACGAATGAAGAAGCGCAGGCCCCAGGGAGGACTAGATTCATCCAGAAGGAGCCAGCAAGACACTCCCAATTGCCTCGGAATGGCAACTCTCCAAGTCTGCCCATGGTGAGTGATGATCACTCTTTTTCAGTTGAAAAGACCGTCAAACACTGTAAATTACAATTGTCAGTGGTGAGATGGTGTTTCATCATGTGAAATGATCTAAAGCCACAAAGCATAAAGCCTTCTTTAAACAGCAAAGTAACGGCTCCCCGCAGAGCACAAAACTTCAAGCACAGAGTGGGGGCTCGCTGTACCCGGAGACACTGGGAGGAAAAATAGCAAATTTCCTCGAATGCAAGAAAAAGAACATGGTCTCAGAACCATCGAGGACACACACGCACACACGCATCATCCTTTCAGACCTCTCTCTAATGTACTGCTCAGGCTGTCACCTGAAATGCTGAACCAGTCTGACAGAACCACCATGTGTCTCTGCTCCAAACCCATCCATAAGGTAGACAAGTCCCCACCACCTTGTACTGACGGAGAGAGGTGACGCGATGGGAAGTTTAAAGGAAAAAAAGTAGCAATCCCAAACCGCACATGGTATTACTACTTGGTTCAGCTTTTCTCATCTGACAGAAGTTACTAACAAACAGCAAAACTGTCTATTTGTGGGTTCCGTTCTACCCTTCCTCCATAACCACTAAAGGTGCAAATGAACCACAGATCTGCAAAATGCCAGGCAGTGGGAAGAAAGAGAGTTAAAGGAGCCCCCAAATCTGCACCAGCCCCGGAGACATGCCAAGATCCCTGGAGAGAGGAATTCAGAGGAGGGGGAAGGCGGAGGTAGGAGCTGCTGGACACACAGGGCCCAAGGCTGGGGCGGGAGAGACAGAAAGTGTCAATTGCAAGCAACATGTATGACCTGTTCCCAGTGTCTCATCTTTCCCTGACCACCTGTCCCTCTGTTTCCAGTCACTCCTTCTGCCCTGCAGCCCAGTTGCCACGAGTTCCCTGGTGACAGAAAGCCCCTGGACTCAATCCCTGGAGTGGTACCCACTACAAGGCTCAGCATACGGGGTCAAGAGGACTTTCCCAAACCTCCCAGCACTAGAAGAGCCCTTTCTCCTCCCCACCCCCTGATCCAGCCCTGGGAACCTTCACAGGAGAACTAAATCAAGACAAAGAAGGAATCATCATGCACTGACTCATTCAATAAACATTTACTGATCACCTACTATGTGCTAGAAAGTGTTCTAAGAACTGGCCATACTGACATGGAGAAGACAAGCAAGGAGAGAGACACCATAAAACAGGAAGCTAGTAGTTCCAGTTGAGCTAGCAGGAGTTCTAGAAGTGCTGGGCATTCGGGCAGCCCTCTCAGCTGTCAGCTCTGGTTCCTCCCTCAGGGTGCTTGCCCAATTCACCCAGGACCAAAACCACAAGGAAAGAGCTCCTGGCCATGCCAGCCATTCCCTTCCCATCTCTGCATCTCTGTTCTCAAGACCCAGCTGACTACACATGTCAGTTGGCTAACACCATTTCCAGCATCCTCAGGGCAGAGCCAGGCGCTGGGGCAGGAAAGAGGAGGAAGGGCAAATATGGACCTCAGTGGGTGGGGTCAGTGGTGCCAAGGAGCTCTTGGAGGACAGGACTGAGCCGAGGATCTGGGCAGCATCATCCCCTCCAGCCACCTCCCATCGGTGCCCCCTGTCCCCTCCAGCTGGATCAGACTCCCATCCCCTGACATCAATTTCCCCTCCCTTATCCAGGCCGCCCCTCTGGGCAGCCATGACAATATGGTTCATATGAGACTCACTGAGGCTGCACTAACCAAGCAGTTCATGTCATTGTCTGCTATTGATTCATCCGCCGGGGGAGAAACTGCAGGCTCCTCACAGGAGGCGAAGATAAAGGTGAAACAAAAGAGCCTCCAGACTGTTTGCGTTCCCACCCCTCCTAGGACCTGCCTTGGATTGAGAACAATTTTCCCAATCTTTACCAGCTGCCTGGCGGCTTGCCACAGATCAATAAGTCTTCTTCAGAGTTCCAACTTGCAAAAATATTTACATAATTTAATAGAACCCTCTCCTGGATAAGGAGCTGACACTTTTAATTACCTGGATCAAGTGCTCTCCTTCTATAGGACACGACACACACATGGATGGAATGCCAACTACATACGTTTCCCAGGGCTTCTCCCCCTTGATCTGTAAAGAGGAGGGTCCTGAGATGGTGACCTCCCCATGGGACAGCAGGAGAGAAGGGGGAGCCACAGATGTAACTAGTGGCTTTTTCCTAATGGCAATTTCACAATGCTCTTCCCTTTTGTCCATTGCTTTCTTCTCTGTTCCCATCAACAGATGTTTACATGTTCAAATACAACAGATCTTTCTCCCATTTCCAAGGAATTAGGTTGTGTATCTTCCTTAGGATTCTGCCTAGGGTAGGTTGGCTCACAGGTTTTCATCTTCAGGTCCCAAGGAGACAGGACAAAACAAACAATCTAGAGCTGACCATGGTAACAACCACAAGGATCATAATAACTCACATGAGCAAAACACCGTCATCACAGAGAAGCATGACACCAAGCTCTTAATGTACTTTACTTTTAAGCTGCATAAGAACAAACCTGCATGGAGGTATTACTGTGCCCATTTTTCAGATAAGAAAAGAGAGGCTCAGAGATGTCACACAACCTACCCCTGGTCACCTATCAATAAGCTGCCACTGATGTTGTTGTTTAGTCGCTACGTTGTATCCCACTCTTTGCAATCCCATGGACTGTAGCCCACCAGGCTCCTCTGTCCATGAGATTTCCCTGGCAAGAATACTGGAGTGGGTTGCCATTTCCTTCTCCCGGGGATCTTCTCCACCCCAGGATCAAACCCACGTCTCCTGTATTGGCGGATTCTTTCCCCCTGAGCCGCCAGGGAAGCCCAATGAGTTGCTGAGCCAGAACTCAAACGCCCATCAGTCTGAGCAAAATCCTGTGTTGCATGTCAAGCCAGGACTGAGGAAGGCCCACACATTCCCATAAAAACTCCAGAAATCTGTCCTCAATTCTGTCCTAGGGCTGTGTGGAGTTAAGATGAATAAATGCCATACAGTTTTGGAGACTGGCCTCCCTGCCTCTGGGCCTCCTCCGCCTGGGCCTGGATCCTCCTCCAGCTCGCCTCTTTCCAGGTCCTGGGAGGTGCCCATCCCCCACCCAGGACAGCCACCGAGGTCTCAGTCCAGCTCTGTCCAGCCCTGGCCCAGGGTAGTCAAGAATCCCATATGTAATGCAGGCATTTCTCTCAAAGCTAATGAACTTCCTTTTGGCATCTCAGACAAAAGCCATCCCCTGGCAATCATATTCTGCACAGCACCTAAAAATCGGTGGGTGTGAAGCAAATATGCAGCTCCTAACAACAATTTCCACACTTGCTAATGATTGTGTGGGCACATTTGGTTTCCCAGGCAGGAAAGCCAAATAAGAAATTGCTGAGAAAGAATCTGCCTGCAATGCAGGAGACCCAGGTTAGATCCCTGGGTTGGGAAGATCCCCTAGAGAAGGAAATGGCAACCCACTCCAGTATGCTTGCCTGGAGAATTCCATGGACAGAGGAACCTGGGGGCTACAGTCCATAGGGTTGCAAAGAATCTGATACGACTGAGCAACTCTTTTCAGAGACGAGAAAGGGAATGATGGACCCAAAGTAGCTGTACCTGACTGTGACCAGAGTGTAGAAAATGGACACCCCCACACCTACACGAATCATAAGGGGTCTAAGCCTGGCTAAGGCCCACCCATCAACATGTGACAGAGACACACAAATGTCTGTGTTCAATGGTATTTTCAAGACCACAGAATTTTAGAGCTGAGTGTTTAGTGAGATGCCACTGGGACTTGTAAAAGGTAGCTGTTGCTTCTGGGCCACTTAAGGGACTGCTGACCCTCTAGGAGAGGTGGAGGGGCAGGGAAGAGGGGCTACAGCAATAAAGAAGTGGGCTTTTCAGCAGCTGTTAAGTCAGGGTGATCCCAGCCTAGGCCAAGGACGTCAAATCTCACTATCCTCCAGGCCCTTCAACCTTCCCCTGCAAGTCCCTCAATAAAGTGGTTTGATTCCAGGGGGGAAAAAAAAAAAAGACACTTGCAATCTAAAATGGTAGATTCAAAATGGGTAGGGATACTTTTCAGCCACATGCTCGATGGTGCTCATAAAGGAGAACCCCTGAAACCTACAAAAGCTGCGAGGAAGTAAGCAACAAAGCACCAAAATATACCCGTTCTCAAAATGATCACTGAAGCACTTAGGCTGGGTAGTGTGGAATTTAATCTGCAACACACATGACAAGATAAGGAAGTACTAGAGAAGGCTCACATGTTTTACATATTCCAGGTGAGATGGACGGATGGATAGATGGATGGATGGGTAGATGGACAGATAGATACGGCAGTGGAGGGCTTCCCCTGTGGGAAGGACACCATTGCAGGCAGGAGACAAACTCATCTGCATTTCATGCTTCCATTTCTCTGGGCAAACTCAACCATCACCCTCCTGCCCACATGCACACACTGTTGGCTTCTGTAATTTGAAAAGAATGTCTAGAAGAGATGCTTGAAAACTTCATAGACAATCACGTGACAGGCATGTGCGTCTCTAAACTGATGATCCTGCCCTGAGAGGAGATCCAACCAGTCCACCCTAAAGGATATCAACCCTGGATATTCCCTGGAAGGATTGATGCTGAAGCTGAAGCTCCAATAGTTTGGCCACCTGATGCGAAGAGCTGACTCTTGGAAAAGACCCTGATGCTGGGAAAGATTGAGGGCAGAAGGAGAAGGGGACAACAGAGGACGAGATGGTTGGATGGAATCACTGAATCAACAGACATGCGTCTGAGCAAACGCCAGGAGATGGTGAAGGACAGGGAAGCCTGGCGTGCTGCAGTCCCTGGGGTCGCAAAGAGCCGGACAGGACTGAGCGACTGAACAAAAACCACCCTGAGAGGAGCGAGGGGTGGAAGAAGCAGGGAGCTTGTGTAAAGAGAGGGAAGACAGTCACATCCAGGGAGGGGAAGGACCACCATTCCCACAGCGCCTGGGGGTCATGCTGATCGCTGGTGAGTGAAGAGATCACGCCAATGGAATGTGTGTGTTTATATCAGTCTGCGTGTAACCCGTATGATGGGAAGAGCAGCCAGATGAGGGTGGTAGGCCTATGAGGGATTTTTTTTTCTTTTTGTTCATGGGTATATTCTAGTTTTTTTCAGTCCATCTTCTCTTTGCTGTGCAGTGGTGGTCCTGGTCTATCTCCTGGCCCCGTGCCTAGATGAGCCCATTTGGCTACCACTGATCCTCTGAACACTGTACTAGCAACGTGTCATTAGAATACTTTCTGAAGACTTGCCGTCTTTGTGTGAGGTTTGATTTCCCTGACCAGATTGGTTTTTAACTCTTCGTGAACTAGGGTGGCATCTCCTATTTTATTTTCTGTCCCTTCATTGGCTTCCTGTTGATAGGAGGTCCCTTGATACTTGTTTAATTAATGGGGAAGAGCAAACCGTGTAACTTGTACAAAGGGGTGCTTGTTAACGGTTTCTGGGCCATGGGTTCATTTCCTTCTCCTAACACAACTGCAGTAGCTATCATAGAATGTTCTGTAGAACGGTCGATGTACTAGCAGCTCAGTACAACTCGTTTTTCAGTTCCTTAGAACGAAAACACCAAGAACAAATGTCTTTACCTGAATATGTTGCAATGACAGAAAAGCTTTATCCCCAGGGACAAGAAATAAAAGGCGGCTCTGCTGACCTGATAAGGATCAGGACAAAAGGATGATGATTGGAGACAGCGGTTCCACAGGCTGTCCGCCAGCTGGTAGGATCTGCTCCCCGGTCACGGGAGGAAATTTGCAACGAGGACAGTAACCACAGCGGCCAGGCCAGCCGGAGCCCCAGCTCTCTGCCTCCTGCCTTACGCAGGTGGGTGTCTGAGACTCTGCCCACACAGACACTGTTCCACGTCCCAGCCCCTGGTGGAAGGTGAAGTGACAGCTTGAGGGGTGCAGTTATTTCTTTCAGTTTACCACGGCAAGTTCCAACAAAACTCCACACAGTCTTTTGGTGGACATCTGGGTTAACTGGTGGGAGGGCGGTAACAGAAGCTGCACAGTTTTAGGGCATCCAGTATCAATGCCCAAGTGTCCAACCTTCCCATTCTAAGACTCGGGGGTTGACTCTAAGGACATGGAGGCAATAAAACCTGGGAGGGTATACTATACAAGAGCTTCCCTGGTGGCTCAGCAGGAAGAATCTTCTTGCAATGCAGGAGAAATAAGAGACGTGAGTTTGATCCCTGGGTCAAGAAGATCCCCTGGAGGAGGGCATGACAACCCACTCCAGTATTCCTGCCGGGAAAATCCCATGGACAGAGGAGCCTGGCGGGCTACAGCCCACAGGATCACAAAGAGTGGGACATGACTGAAGTGACTGAGCACAAATGCCCACATGATATATAAACAGGATCAACCAGGGCAGAAGTACAGCTTCTCGAAATGATCTGAGAGTCATGAGACCTGATTCTAACCACTAACTTCCTAGGTCACCTTCAGCAGGGTCCTGAAACTTTCTGAGCCTCATCTGTAGAAGGAGTTAGAAACAAAGCTGATCTTAGGCCAGCTGGTCTTCCGAGACCCTCTGCAGGTCAATGAGCCTAGGATACATTTCAGGAAGACAAAACGAAAAGCATCTTTGGCCTGGAACATTCAACCCTGGGGATGGTAAATGACCACGGCCAGGCTCCTTGGCCCACATCAGAGAAGATTCACAAGAACAGCTTTAACCTCTTTTTATACAGAACAAAACCTGTATGCTGGGTGCTGGGACACAGGGAAGGGTGAAGACAGCAGTTTCTAAGCCAGAATGTGTCACAGGATGCAGAAACAGCTCCTCTCATGACTGGTCTAGACCTGGAGACCCTGAGCGACCAGTCCCACGCTCAGTGGCCCAGGGGTCTCCTCTCCCAGGATTGAGCTCTTCCCACCACATTATGGTGGCTCCTAAGGGCTCGGAACTCGCGCAGCCCCAGCCTGCGCCAGGGGGAGAGGAGAGGTGGGAAGAACTCCATTTGTTTCTTTTCCTCTGAGCAGATGCTGTGTCTCACGGCCCCTTCTCAGATTCCTCCCATCAAAAAAGGTATGAGATACAAGATACCACTTGTGTGAAGTTTGGACAGAGTCCCAAACGGGCATCTCTCTCCACCACTACAGTAACAATGCCTCCAGAAGAAAAGCAATGACCAGGAAGGAAAACACACACCTTCTCCCCAGAGTCAGCCTCCCTCCTTCCTTCTCCACTTATGGGACAGAAATGATGTGCAACCCAAGGTCTTATGACACACATAAATGATCTGAGTCCAAAGTTAGAATGCAAAACGTGTCCGACTCTTTGCAACCCCATGGACTGTAGCCTACCAGGCTTCTCTGTCCATGAGATTTTCAAGGCAAGGGTACCAGAATGGGTTGCCAGTTCCTTCTCCAGGGGATCCTTCCCGACCCAGGGATAGAACCTGGGTCTCCCGCATTGTGGACAGACACTTTACCCTCTGCGCCCCCAGGGAAGTAGTGGGAAAGGTGGGGAAGGATAAATCAGGAGTTTAGGATCGACAGACACACACTGCTATATATGAAATCAAAAAACAAGGACCTACTGAACAGCATAGGGAACTGTATTCAATATCTTGCAATAACCTATAATGGGAAAGAATCTGAAAAGAAAGCATATATGTACATCTATATGTGAGTGTATGTATATATATATGCTGAATCACTTTGCTCTGAAACTAACACAACATTGTAAATCAACTATACTTCAATAAAAAATTTTAAATAAAAAAAAAAGCATTCGCTTAGTGACCATGCTGAATTACATACACCCTAAATGGGTGTGGTGCGGGTTTAGAAACGGCAGAGAAGATACCCCTGAAGTTACTTCCCACCAGTATGCCCCCGTGATGCCATAATTTAGGATATTTAAGCCTCGTAAAACTCCACAATGCTCACTGCAGTGTAACTTACCCCCATTTTACAGACCTCATCTTACATATCCCACGCCAGTCTCATCTTCTCTACTCTTCATTTCAACTGCAAAATGCATTAAAGACTGAGTAATAAACCACCAGGACCTGTGGTGGTGCTAAAATATAATTTAAGAGCATTCCCTGAAAGACACTGAGATTCTTAAAATGCCCTTCCAGTATGTGCATTAATAAAGTTAGACACCAGAGGAGGAGGAGGAGGAGGAGTTGGAAGTTCAGGGTAACAGATCATCACCCAAATCTGAGTCTTTGAATAAAATAAAAACAGCTTTCTTTGAAAGACCAAAATATCAAAGTATGTTGCCTAAAAAAGCAATTTCATCCTGTAGCCACATTATGCATTCATGGCAAAAGGCAGATCTTAACCTTGGGCTACAAACAGACTATCTGAAAGAGGCCACGTTCAAAGAACAAAGTTCACAGATCTTATAGCAAGCATGTTCTAGGGTAAGTTACATTGAGAGTTGTACTGTAAAGAAACCTGAGCACCAAAGAATTGATGCTTTTGAACTATGGTGTTGGAGAAGACTCTTGACAGTCCCTTGGAGACTTGCAAGGAGAGCCAACCAGTCCATCCTAAAGGAGATCAGTCCTGGGTGTACGCTGGAGGGACTGATGCTGAAGCTGAAACTCCAATACTTTGGCCACCTCATGCGAAGAGCTGACTCATTGGAAAAGACCCTGATGCTGAAAGATTGAAGGCAGGAGGAGAAGGGGATGACAGAGGATGAGATGGCTGGATGGCATTACCAACTCAATGGATATGGGTTTGGGTGGACTCTGGGAGTTGGTGATGGACAGGGAGGCCTGGCATGCTGTGGTTCATGGGGTTGCAAGGAGTTGGACACGACTGAGCAACTGAACTGAACTGAAATTCAATTCACTTCCTCAGTCACATTCGCCACATCCCAAGGGCTCAACAGACCCATGTGGCTAGTGGCTACTGAACTGGACAGGACCACACCAACACAGAACAGTGTTTCTGCAGAAAGAACCACTAGACACGGCTAGCCTAAAGCAAGGACCCACATCCTTTTTATGGAAAGGGCTATAAAGTAAGAGTTTTAGGTTTTGTGAGCCAACCAAATTACCCATTATAACTACTTAGCACTGCCTTACAGTGTGAAAACAGCCATAGACAATATACAAATGAATGGGCACTGTTGTGTTCCAATAAAACTTTATTTATAACAATAAAATTTGGTTCCTAGAGGACCCATTCCTGATCCAGGGACATTTGACTCCCAGGAGGTCTTAAATTACTGCAGGGCATCTATCCACAGGCACCACAAGTACCAGCTGTAGACTGACTAAATAAATAATATGTCTAGCATATACCTGGACCTTTATTTATCAGACTACCTCTATATTATCATGATGGATAAAATACAAATTCATTTAAAGCCATTACCGCTTTCAAAGGAGAATATGTCGCTGTGTATTATTCTCAAGAAACGAACCATGAAGTTTATCTCTTTTATTATGTTTCTCTAATACAAGTAATGCATCTTTGGTTTAGAAAAATGAGAAAGCAGAATTTAAAAAATAGGAAAGGAAAAGGGGATTATCTGTGTTCCTACTCAGGAGATTTTTAGCCACTGTTCAGTTCAGTTCAGTTCAGTTCAGTTCAGTCGCTCAGTCGTGTCCGACTCTCCGCGACCCCATGAATCACAGCACGCCAGGCCTCCCTGTCCACAAATGTGATTCCTTTGTTTACAGCTATATTCTTTGTACCTAGAACAGTGCTGAATGCATGATAGGTGCTCAATAAACACTTGTCAAATGAAAGAAAAAGACTGAATATTACAAAAATAGGAATGTTCATAAACAGATTTTAGGAATTCTATAACTTTACTACATTAGTAATGCTGGGTGGATGTAAGAGTTTCTGGCATGATCTATGGTTTTTTGATAGACTATCAAAGGGATCTGTGACCTAAGAAGGTAGAGAACCCCACCAGTCATTCCCAGGTGTGAACCCACAGGCCTGTACATTTCTGACTATCGATGACTGAACTCCCTAGAGAAGCAGGCATTTTTCCCAGGGCAGTCTTCTGTAACTAACTGAAGCTATCCATCTGAATTCAAACCGTCCCAGGTGTAAGAGCTGCTGGGTTTAAACAGAATTCACTCGAGAAAAATGGGGAAGGAGGTTTTTATGTCTTTTTCTAAGTCTGCAGACAAGGATCCAGCATACAGAGAAACATTTTCTGTAGTCTTCCCAAGAAGTTCAAGCTTGTTTCACCTTCTTGGAGCCCTGTCAGTTCAGGAGACTCGAATGTGATCTTAATGAGGTCAGACCATAAGCCGATCCCTGTAAGGATGAGTTAAAGACAGAGGCCCGTCTGAGGACCAGCAGTGAACATGGTTCTTTTAACTCTGGAAGACCCTCCTGGGGATGTTCTCCCAGTGGGTAGGCAGTGAGGACAAAGGCACAGCATCGTGTTAGCTACTGTCAACAATGAAGAGCTGACACAGAGAAGGGGGAAGTCATCTTCCTCAAAACACTTTGATAATCTGGGAAAATGACTTGAGATTTATAGAAACCCATTTAGAGTTCTCTCAGGCATTCTACCTGCATCTGTTTCATAAGGAAGCAAATTGAGGTTTCTTCTCTGAATCTTCACAATATAGCACCATCAAATCAGTGCCATTAATTGCTTAGAGTAAAGGGCTTTCCGATGCCTAATGAGACCTTTAGGAAAGCAGCCTCTTTAAAAGCAGTTCTATTTATAGACCATGCATTTTCCTAGCCTCCCCCTCTGATCACCGAGAGCCTGGGGAGGACGTAGGAATTTTTTGCTTCTCAGAAAATGATCACCTGCCCTTCTCGTTTATTCCCCACCTGGAATCCTAAACCAATTATGACATCCTAATCATTTCCAAGAGCAACCACTATGCTGTCACAAAGAGAGGATTACGACTTCAAACCCAGATCCAGCTAAGAGCTAATCATCTGGTTCAGAAACAAAAGGCCCTGTTTGTATGCAAATGGGCACAGTTATCAAGAATCTGCAGAAATAATGACAACTGAAATCTACGATAAACAGATTTATGACTAAAACGAGATGTGTGCTTCCAAATTTGCACACCAAAAAGTGGCAGATGATTCTTTAAAGGGACATTATACCCTGACTCAAAACCACGATTACAAAAATCCCCTAAAATCTAATAGCTGCATTGATCAACAGTGTTAGGAAGCCAACCTGAACCTTAAATGAGACACTGCTGTAAAAAGAATTTGTTCAAGGCAGACTGCTTCTCACACAACATTAAGTCTGAAACTCAGCTCCTGACCCCCACCCCACCCACTGTCCTTGTGGACAGAGCATTTATCCTGATCATTCCCCATTCACGGCAAGGCTGATCTTCATTACTCAGGACATAAACCCTGAAATCGTCTCCTTCTCTTGCTCTCACACTTCACATCTGAGCTGTCAGTAAATGTGCCTGGGTCAGAGTACAAAGTCCTCCCTCTCCCCTCCCCACCACGCTGCTAACCCAAGCTATTACCATCTGCAACCTGGAATATTGAAATACCCACAGCTCGTCTCTCTGCCTCTGATTTCGCTCTGCCTTCAGGCTGTATCCTATTAAATATAAGTCATATTACATCACTTTGATCAACTCTCCGATGGCTTCCCTTCCAGGAACCAATGGCCCCAAATAATCTGCCTCCTTCCTGCCTCTCTCAAATCATCTCCCATTAAGCTCTCCCTCACTCACTCTCCTCCAAGTTCATGACCTCCAGGGAGTTTCTTGAACATGCCTGTGTGCAGACCTCAGGGCCTTTGCACTTGCCAGTCCTTCTGTCTGGAATGCCCTTCCTCTCATATTCCTGTGACTGGCTCTCTCCTGCCTCTATTTTCAAAAGCCCCTGCTCAACCAAGGCCTTTCCTCACAACCCTTCTCAAAAATCTCCATTTCTGCTCCCATTACAGTATTTCCTATCTCTTGACACATTATTTTTTTCTACTTAGCACTTATAACCCAGCATACTTCATCATGTATTTATCTCGTTTGTCATCTCTGTCTCACAATAAAATGTAAGCTCCAAAACAGCAAGGATTTTTGTCCCTTCCGTTCATGAAGGAATCACTGCTCTAGTGCCTGGTACAGTGCATGGCACTCAATGAACACTTGTTGAATGTATGAACTCTGAAAATACAGTAATCAGCACTCCAAGTGTTAATTATAAGTTATAAACAAAATGGAATTGGAAAAAATTAGAAACAGCCTAAATGCCTCTGAACATGAAATTGGTCAGATAGTGATGCAGCCATAAAACAATGCACTATGCAGCCCTTAAAATAATGATGTAGTGTTTATTCACTAATGTGAAAGGATTCCCCCAACAGATTAAGTCAAACAGGAAGACTGCAAAACAGGAAGTACAGTATTATCACAATGTAAAGTATCATGTGTAGGCATCGCCTCCATTTACTATAAAACTCCATTTGTGCATGTACTTGTGTGGATAGATTGATGGTTGACAGAGAGATGAGAAAAGACAGAAAGAGATCAAGCGGTTATAGCAGAAAAATTTAAGGAGATTTTTTTTTTGCTTTCTTTATTCTTTTTGCATCGGATTTTCTACACTGAGCAGAAATTTTTAAGGAGAATTTTCTCTTTTAACATTTACCAAGGGCTAACTACCTGTGAGGAGAAGGCTATAGCAACCTACTCCAGTGTTCTTGCCTGGAGAATCCCAGGGACAGGGGAGCCTGGTGGGCTGCCGTCCATGGGGTCGCACAGAGTCGGACACGACTGCAGCGACTTAGCAGCAGCAGCAGCAGCTACCTGTGAAGAGCTGACTAGACTTAACACCTCATAACGGCCTTCAAACCATTTCAGTCCAGTCTTCCAGAAGCAGACAGCACACTCTTCAGAATTCCAAAGGAAGTCCAACTCCCTTCCCTGACAACAAAAGCACATGTAAAGAAATGATAAAAGATAAATAGTCAAGCTCATTACTGTTTTGCGAGGAAAGGGGATCCTCAGAACAAAAATCTCTTGCCTACCTGGCCACGCAATCTCACCTGCAGGTCTCATTCCTGCAAGATCAGATAATTGAGTCTGCTGACCGCCCCAGGCACACCCCAGCACCACGCCTCTGTGCTAGTTACGGCCATGCCTTGAATGTCCTGTCCTTCTGCACTTGCTGGAGTCCCCTTCCTCCATGAAGCTTTCTGACCCTCTCAATCCCACAAACTCACGCTTCCAGGATTTCTAACTGACACCGAGGACATACTTCTTGGCCTTGTTGGTTGTCCTGATTATGATTATTATTAATAACAATATAAACAGCCATGTGTATTGTGCGCCCACGACAGGGCGGATAGGGAACATACAGAAGATGAATGGCACAGGCTGGTCCTGGGCCTCGGATCATTTTCAGATTTCCAGCCAGTCTGTGAGCTTCGAATTTGGTTTCAACCTCACTGTTTCCTAGAACAACACAGAGGGTGTCTGCACAATTTAGGAACTCCACAAATAGATGCCAGTGATAACGATGATGAACCCAGGCTGCCTCCAGTCAGTGGGAAACAGCTTTTGCATCTGTTTAAATCCAAGCCCCATGGGTTCTGGGGCAAGGGCCAAGGCTGGGGCCCGAGCTTCTCCATTTCTGCCTGCACGTGAGACCCATCTGGGGAGCAATTTTTTTTAATGCTGACAATTAGGGCCCAGATAAGTACATCAGAAACCCTACGGGGGCCTGGGCATCAGTCCTCTTTGAAGTTCTCCAGGTGACCCAGTGGCCTGCAGGGCTGAGAACTATGGCTCTGACCTGAAGGCTATTCAGCCACACATTCTTCCATTGTGTCCTACTCAGGCATGGAGCAAAATCACAGGGAGCGGAACCACCGTTGAACGCTTAAAGCCATTTTCAAGGAATCATGGCCCACTGGGGAGGAAAGGAAGCCTGAGCAGGCCACAAGTGATGACCAGTGATTGTCTGTGCTCCCCTCTCTGGCATGGCTTCCTCTTGAAGCCTAATCTTGGTCCTCAGGGCCTCTGACCAGTGCAGTGGAGATGTGTGTGACATCCAATAAATGTCACTTGCCACGGGGGTTAGTGAGGCTGCACTGTTCACACAGATGGCACTTTCAACACACAAGGGCAAAGATGCTCAAGACCATGGGCCAACCACTTCAGGACAGGCATCATGGAAGTGTCTGACCTCCTGGACAGGATGGACAAGAACCACCAGCCCCGTACTGGAGGTGACGCTGTAGCTGGTCTGGAGGTACTCAGGGCTATAGATCTGGTCTTGGCTGCCCCTTGGACACTGAGCTGCACACAGCCAAGGGCACAGGCTTTCAGTGTGTCCATAGTGGCCAGAAATTCCTTCGTCTATAGAGACGAGTCATACTCCAACAGACTTCACTTTCTCCAGAATCATGTGCATGGGATGATATTTCACCACTGACTGTAATGAGGCTTACTCTCAACCAAGGACTCTGAGGGAATCCAGGTGAGCTAAAACGGGAAGCAAATTGAAAGAAGCCTCTTCAACTCTAGAAGCCCTCCCCTGTAAGAAAGGCTAGTAGTTCTTTAGCCACCTCATGGACAGGGTGCTGCAGCTCGGAGATTAAGAGCAAGAGCTGGACTCAGACCTCGCAGGTCCAAATCCCTTGCTACTTACTAGCTCTGTGACCTCGAGCAAGTTACTTAACCTCTCTGTGCCTTAGTTTCTTTTTCGGCAAAATGGGATGGTCCTGGGAATATCTCCATTGTAGATTTGTTTGCGGATTAAATTCAGGGTAAGAGTCGAAGTATTGAAAAAACGGAATAGCAATGACATGCCGAAGGAGTGAATGAACGCATGGCTGGATGACTGAACAGGGAGAGGACTCCAGGACTCACTCCAGGGGGAGAAGGGTCTGAGGCTCCAGGTATGGGGGCTGCAGGAGACAGGAGTCCAAGGAACCACAGTGGGATCATCTGGCCTCCAGGCCTGAGGAGAGGGACCACCCTTTGAGCTCTCACAAGGCTAAGAAACTGTAAGCCATGTTTCTCCTCTTCCAGAGCTCACTCCAGCCACAGAAGTCATCTGGACTTCTCCAGCTCAAACACCCATGCCTGATAGAGGTCCCTAATGACCAACCTAGATAGCATATTAAAAAGCAGAGACATTACTTTGCCAACAAAGGTCCGTCTAGTCAAGGCTGTGGTTTTTCCCGTGGTCATGTATGGATGTGAGAGTTGGACTGTGAAGAAAGCTGATCGCCGAAGAATTGATGCTTTTGAACTGTGGTGCTGGAGAACACTCTTGAGAGTCCCTTGGACTGCAAGGAGATCGAACCAGTCCATTCTAAAGGAGATCAATCCTGGGTGTTCATTGGAAGGACTGATGCTAAAGCTGAAACTCCAATACTTTGGCCACCTCATGCGACGAGTTGACTCACTGGAAAAGAGTCTGATGCTGGAAGGGATTGGGGGCGGGAGGAGATGGGGACGACCGAGAATGAGATGGCTGGATGGCATCACCGACTCGATGGACATGAGTTTGAGTGAACTCTGGGAGTTGGTGATGGACAGGGAGGCCTGGCGTGCTGTGATTCATGGGGTCGCAAAGAGTCGGACACGACTGAGCGACTGAACTGAAACCAACGTAAGAGCCAACGTGTGGTAAATGCATACACTGTGCTGAGCCCCTAACACTTTCAGCCCTCACATCATTCTTCTAAGTCAGGTTTGCTAGATCCCCAGTGGATGGGGGGCGGGGGGGCGGGGCAGGGACTGAGGCACTAGGATGTTAAGAAACTTGCCTAAGATCTCACAGCTAGTGAATGGGAAAGCATAGTATGCATTCCAAGCGGCCTTTTTATTTAATGGACCATTTTTAAAATGTCTATTGAATTTGGTACATTGCTTCTGTTTTACATTCTGGTTTTTTGGCTTCAATACATGTGCGATATTAGCTCCCTAACCAGGGATCGAGCCCACACCCCTCCGCCTTGGAAGGTGAAGTCTTAACCATGGACCACCAGGGAAGTCCCCCAAGTGGTCTTTAAATGGGCGTTAAACCCCATTGTTCTGAACCCTGATGGTCAGAAGACAAACACATGGACACAATCAGAAAGACAGTTCTTCCATCCCATTCTTTAGAAGATGGCCCCTCTATGAGATATTTTCATCATAAAAAAATAAAAAAGTCTAGTTCTCGTTTTTCTTGACAAGATACTAAGCTAAAGTTCAAACTACTTTGGGGACCAAAGGCTAACCAAATGGGCACGAATACTGCCAATGCCAAGTCTTTAGAGGAACACAAGTCTTCTGTCTGTGGGATCAAGCTCAGAGCTACAAAGACCAGAAGCTTCAGAGGAAAGGCTATCAGTCTGTCAATGAGGGTCTCTTTTCCTAAAGAAAACCTTATGGGAACCACTGCACTGGTAGCCAGGTGCTCAAAAGCCAATTTATTTCTAGAGTGACTCTTCTATGCTCTTGTTCTAAATACAGCAGTCCATTTGGATCACCATCTCTCTTGATTTTATGCTATCCTTAAACCTTCTGCTTTGCATTTTATCTTCTGGAGATCAGAAAGAATCCCATTTTTCAGTCTTTGACAATTCTCTCCAACCATTACAGTCACCAATTTTTTTTTTTTTTGCAATTGCTTAAAACTTGGTAAAAATTGTTCATTTTTTTTGGCACAGAATATCATATTCAAGCTTGGATCCAAGGTAAGCATTTCTGGCACATATGGTTAAAAAAAAAAGATCTCCTTAAGTGAATTAAGACAGCATGGGAGATACACATTCATTTAGCCCATTTTCAAACACTGATTTCTAGCAGTTTAACAATATTTGACAGTATTATTCTTAGCACATGTGGTGGAGCTGGTGTGTTGCTCTCTATAAGGTAACAGATATTGCAAAACCAAGATGAGCTGTGAATCAGATAGACTTAAAGTAGCAAAGTTCCAGATGTCTCCTACAGGCTTCTGAAGGGTAGGCTCAGGTTTGGTTGTAAAACAGTCTGGCAACATGGAACAGGTCTGAAGAGAGTAGACACATTTTAGTCCCTAATACATTTCTATTTCCCCTTGAATGACAAGTGCCCTGCTACTACTTGTAATAGTAGTGATGGAGTAGTGCCCTACTCCAAGTGAAAACATTTTAAGCTCAGACAAAGCATTTATTCAAATAAATGAAAGCAAGATAAAGATTTGAATGGTTTAATGAATCGACACACTTGGGTGTTTCCCTCCACTAAATTAATTCAAGCCAACTTGGATATATGGAAACCCAAGCTTTTTAGTATTAAAATACCCAATTATTGATTTTTTTTCAACCCCATTCCCATCCTCAAAATGGGTTGTAAGAAAGGATGACCAGCCATCATCGTATTTTGTTTACAGACTCAACATCCAGTATGTTTGTATATCACTCACATAGTGGATGCCACATTGTAGGCTCAATGAATTGTCATTGTATGGAGGAATGGACAGATGGATAGACAGACAGATGGACATCCTATACCACCCTAGGTTGTGATCATACTACAATCCTAACCAGGTCTGATAAAGCTTATTCAATAAGAGATGCTTTAACTAAAATTAAAAATAAATCTACATCCCTCTCAAGTACATAATTTATTTTTAAAAGCCAAAATCTAATAAGATAATCTTTTGAAAATATGGACAGTAGCTCAATGCTACTGACACTGTGCACCGGCAGATGCTAGCACAGCCATATTCTGCAGCTTTTGACAATCCTGCGCAACCGTCACAGTTCCTGCTCTGTTAGTGGCTCAAAATATACCAAGTGAAATTTAATACTTGTTGACTGAAAACAAAGAAGCATAACCTAAAAGTTGAGAATTATATTCTATTCAGTGAACAAACTGAGGGCTTAAGTCCAGAAGGTACGCTCTCAGGTAGCTCGGAGGAATGTTTAGAAGAGTTAAGGGAGGAGACAGGATATAACATAAAGGAGTTTTTGCAGAAAAATCTCCAGGTAGTTGGAACATCAAAAGATTACTGTTAAAGAAAACCAGATACTTCAGATTAATGAAGCTAGCACTTTTCTAACTATGGGAAGATGCAAGAGTCTGGGCTCACTGAAATCATTCCTTTGATATGCACCTTAACTGTGTAGGGCCAGTCTCCTCTTTTTCTCCATCCTGAATCCCCGGGGGAGGGGCGGGGGGTGCCATCAGGGGGTGGCTGCAGTGGCTGATGGCTGCAGCATCCTTTGACTGCTGATATGGAGGGCAACATTCTTTGCCCACATAGTTTATCACCAATCCTTCACTGCTGGCACCCACGGACAACTTTTGACTGGTTCCTAGACTCTGGTAAAATGCTCTTTTCTACCTCACTCTGAATCAGATGATGAAATGAAATCACTTCTGGGACTGGGTTATGACTCTGGATTTCCAATCAGTTTTGGGCCAAAAGTCTGATTAAAACACATCATCCAAAAACCACACTAGAGACTCTCGATCTTGGCATCTGACAATCCCTGGGCAGACATCCCGGGAATTTCTGCTCCAGGACTAAAGGTCATCTTGGCATTAAAAGTTCCCCATGTCTCACAGGTACCAGCAGTTTGTCTCCACTTCCAGGGCTCTTGCCACCTGTTCTTAGTTGTTCACACTAACTAAAAACACAGCCTTAGCCTGTGCTTCTTGCCTCCTCGTCAGCTGGAAAAGGCCTGCCATTCTCCCCGACACACCTGCAGCCAGGTGGGCAGAGTGGAAAAGGTAGGATTACATCCACCCAGGGCTTCTCTCTATAATAGCAGGATAGCCTGTCGTCTCTCATCTCCCATCTCAGAAGAAGGCAACCTCCTACCACTCCCGAGAGGGAAGAAAAGTCCCCTCCCTGCAGGCAGCTCCAGTAATAGCAGGGCTACTAGACGCTGCTTTTAAATACAATGGCGCTTTCCAAAGCAGCCACATCAGCCAGCTAAAACCTCCTCTGTGTGTCTTGGCCACCGACTGCTTTAACAAGAACTTCCGAAGGCCAACTTCCACCAGGACATTTCAGATAATCCTGAGAGAGGGGGTCTCTTTCACCAGGGACAAAGGAGGAAGAGTGGCGAATGCCCCCCCATAGCTCCCCGCTCCTGTTCCTGGTAGGTTTGGATATGCATGTGTCCACACACCCCAAGAAGACTGTCATCCAGAACAGGAGGAAACTTTAGAAGATGTCACTTCTAAAAATAAGCTGAAATTGATTGTATCAGAAAGTTTCATAAACACACCAACTTCAGAAATGAGTTTTAAGACCCAAAAGAAATGATCATAAAGAGTTAGGGAAAAAGAGTTGATGAATGAGATTGATGCTCTTTACAGAGTACTGGCCAAAGGCTAGAGCCCTATGAACTTCAAACGTGTAGGATTAGCATCTTTGTCTTCAGCACATGGCAGCAAGCACTAAGTAGGTGCTCAATAAATACTTGCAAATAGCAAATGTGAATATTCAGGATGTGGGGGAGGAAAGTGTATAAGTACAGACACACACATACACACACACTCACAGCTGTCCAGAAGAAATTCTTCAGAGGTCTTCCCAGAGTTCAAGACTCCTCCAAAACTACCCTTCTGATTCTCTCACAATCATCAGTCAATTTTCTGATTTAGAATTAGGTGGCCTAGTTGTCTTCCTACCTTCCAAGTCACCCTAGAAAAAGGATTAAATACCTCAGTCCCTAAAATGCTGAATTGAATGCTGGCTTTATAACCAGTGTTTTAAAGTCTGGTTAACACCAATTTCTTCCTCAGAGAATGCAGTGAGCCGTTACATCAAATTTCTGGATTTACCAAGCTGAGACCAAGCTCAGCCTCACTTGCTAGCCAGCCAGTCTCTTCGCTTTAATATCCTTCAGTACAAAAGGTATCAAGGCCAAGTGGTGCCTGAATTAGGTTTGGCAGCCTCTGCAGTGTTGCTATTTCTTCCTCTCTCTGGAGTTCAACCATGTGACCATGGGCAAGATTCCACCCTGAGCATCACTCGCACAGCCTCATCAGGGACGATGAGCCAACAACCTGTCATGAAAAACAAGGAGCGTATTCGTACATCTCAGCTGTCAATCAGACATAATCAAGCTCACGAACAAGAAACAGGACACTTTTTTTGATGAGTAAAATTTTGTTTTCACATACTGATGGCAAGATGGGAGGGACGAACGGGTCAATAAATAATCTTGTAGAGGAAAAAAACTGTTATTTTAAAAATAGATTACCGTGATTGAAATAAAGTATAAATCCCAGATGACCTTAAATCTCATTCTGCTCTCAAGTGCCAAGTAACTCCTACCTGCCAAGTTCTGTATCAGTTAATAAGGGAAACACAAGGAAAAAACTGTATAGCTCAGGCCTTCAAGAAGCTTATGTTTGTGTCATAAAACAGGTACACAAAAAGAAACACATTAATCCACAAATAATAATTACATATCAGTAAAAGAAAACAATGTCAAAGATAGCAAAGATCAATAAGTGATTAAATGTAAATGCTGGATATCATGGGCTTCCCAGGTGGCTCAGTGGGTAAATAATCTGCCTGCCAATGCAAAAGACATAACTGATCCCTGGGTTTGGAAGATCCCCTGGAGGAGGGCATGGCAACCATTCCAGTATTCTTGCCTGGAGAATCCCGCGGACAGAGGAGCTTGGCAGTGCACAGGGTTGCAAAGAATTCAACATGACTGAAGTGACTGAGAATGCACGCTGGAATCATTATTGAGATGCTGGAGGGTCAGATCCTTAAAAAGGCTCAACTATTTATAGGAAGTTTCATGAGAAAAGCAGATTCTAAACTAGACCCTGATGAAGGGGTAAGATCTGAAAACAGGAGTGTGAAAAGGCCTCCTTGGTGGAAGCCAGCACCAGCATGGGTGTGCAGTGGGGTGCCCTTGGCATGTTCTGGGTTCACTTTTGGAGGTGTGGATTCACACTGGCTGGAGCCAGGAGTTCCTCAGTGACAACCTATGCATTGCAGATTTTAGGCTGTTCATAAGATAAATTGTTTGCCACAAGGATGTGGAAACAGTGGAAATAGTGGCTGACTTTATTTCTTGGGGCTCCAAAATCACTGCAGATGGTGACTGCAGCCATGAAATTAAAAGACGCTTACCCCTTGGAAGGAAAGTGATGACCAACCTAGATAGCATATTAAAAAGCAGAGACATTACTTTGTCAACCAAGGTCCATCTAGTCAAGGCTATGATTTTTCCAGTAGTCACGTATGGATGTGAGAGTTGAACTGTAAATAAAGCTGAGTGCTGAAGTGTGGTGTTGGAGAAGACTCTTGAGAGTCCCTTGGACTGCAAGGAGACCCAATCAGTCCATTCTAAAGGAGATCAGTCCTGGATGTCCATTGGAAGGACTGATGTTGAAGCTGAAACTCCAATACTTTGTCCACCTGATGCAAAGGGCTGACTCATTTGAAAAGACCCTGATGCTGGGAAAGACTGAGGGCAGGAGGAGAAGGGGACGACAGAAGGTGAGATGGTTGGATGGCATCACCGACTCAATGGACATGAGTTTGGGTAAACTCCAGGAGTTGGTTATGGACAGGGAGACCTGATGTGCTACGGTTCATGGGGTCACAAAGAGTCGGACACAACTGAGCGACTGAACTGAACTGAGAGGATGAGGTGCAGGAAAGCATTGTTTCCAGGAGATTCATCAGGTAGAGGTGTACAGAAGCAACTGGACAGTGATCAGGGTGGCAAGGAGATCAGCACCCAAGAAACAGCAACATTTCAGGTGTAACTGAACTGGAAGGGACTTATTGGAGGAACATTCCAAAAATAAATAAATAAATCAGACCTTGGCAACTGACTGCGTGTGTGTGTGTGTGTTAAGTCATTTCAGCCCTATCTGACTCTTTGCAACCCCATGGACTGTATAGCCCGTAACTCTTTGCAACCCTATGGATTGTAGCCCGCCAGGCTCCTCTGTCCATGGGATTCTCCAGACAAGAATACTGGAGTGGGTAGCCATGCCCTCCTCCAGGGGATCTTCCTGACCCAGGGATCAAACCCAGGTCTCTTACATCTCCTGCATCGGCAGGCAGGTTCTTTACCACTGAGCCACCTGGGAATCCCCAGCTGACTGGATACATGCCCCTAAAACAGAACCAACTATCAAGAATGGGCCTTGGCTTTTACGGATGACGAATATCAGGAAGAAGACTCATGTGTGGCTGGAGAATGATTCAATGAGCTTGCAGCAGACTGACTCTGAATAATAATGTGATACGGGAATAGAAATGGCTAGTGAGCACCTGGTCCATCTTCTGCTGCAACTCCATGAGACAACAGTGCAGCCTGGAAATATCTGAATACAGCAGGCAGCTTGGCCAGGAGGGTGACTGAGACCTCAGAGGGAGGACGGTGAGCCCTGAGGATCAGAGGGAGGATCTGGGAAGATAGAGAGAGATGAGAGCCACTGATGCAGATAGCACAGGAGCACCTGCCGAGGCAGAAGGGAAAGCAAGCCCAGAGTGGGGCGTGGCAGCCACAGGAGTGGCACCAAGCACTGCTGTGAAGGAGAGGAGGAGGAGGATGCCCAAGAAAAGGACACTGGACCTGAACCAACTGCTCCTCAGAGAGCATCATCTCAGAAGACTGGTGAGGACAAACGCTAGATCCCAAGGAGCCAGGGAGACACAAGATACGGGGACAGGTATGTGGTGGAAGCAGACAGCTCATACACGTAAACACAGGGTTGCTCACATGATCACGCATGTAGCAGTGAATGCAAGACATTAGTGAAGGCAGACACAGCCCCCCGGGAGTCCCATGCCCACCCCATCAGAAAGAAAGCTGCCCGTCTTCAAGAGTAGAGACATCCTGAGAGCCAGGAGCCAGCCTCCTCTCTGACAAGAAAACCAAGAAAAAACAGAAATCCTGCAGCAGAAAACCACCCCACAAGGCCAACAGCGTGCAAGAAGCAGCCCGGAAACCTGTCAATCTGAGGACAGAAGCCACATGGCTGCTCTTTCTTCCCTGTAAGGTTGATTCCAGCTGGCAGGGGTTAAACATTTCCAAGAAGAGATGAGAGAAGAATCTCCTGGGTTTCCAGGGGAGAAGCTCCAGCTGCTGCTACTAAATGAGAGAAAAGTCAGGTGGTGGTGATCCTGCACTGAAACGGCTGCACCACAGGCAACCAAAACTTTTGGCTTGGTCTGTTTTCACCTCATTGCTCTCAGCTCTCACTGGCATCATCATTTCATGGAAGCTCAAACTGCTTCCTGTCAGCTCCCAGTGAGGAACTGGATTTAAATCAGAGATTTCTGCACATACTGATTTCCTTGTCTCATTGGAGGGGCTCTGATGCAATGTGTGCCTCTATGGCTTTCTGAAATTAGACCCTCTCCGCAGAGACACTGGGCTTTCCCAGTGGCGCTAGTGGTAAAGAACCCGCCTGCCAATGCAGAAGATATAAATGATGTGGGTTCGACCCCTGGGTCAGGAAGATCCCCTGGAGAAGGAAATGTCAACCCACTCCAGTATTCTTGCCTGGAGAATCCCCTGGACAGAGGAGCCTGGTGGACTAGAGTCCATAGGGTCGCAATGAGTTGGACACAACTGAAGCGATTTAGCATGCACACAAAGCTACCCAAAGACACATATCAATAATTCAGAAGATACACATGAAGACTTTTCAAAAGAAAAGTATAAAAATAAGGCCAGAAGGCCCGTACTTGTCCACCGAAAGCCACTCTGATATTGCTCTTTCAGACTGCCAACTTACAGAGGAACTTGTATAACAGCAACATTTTTATCTCTGGAAGGCAGCAGAAGACCCCAGAGGGAAGGCATTTCAGCAGAGGTCAAGGAGTATTTGGAGCCCCAACCATTTGGGGGCATAGAACTTTTTCGAGCAATTGTGTGTGAAATAATCTACTAGTTCTTCTAAAGACCCATAATAAAGTAAGAAAATGTCTGTGGGGGCATTTGGAGCCCCAACCATTTAGGAGCATAGAACTTTTTCGAGCAATTGTGTGTGAAATAATCTACTAGTTCTTCTAAAGACCCATAATAAAGTCTCCTTGAAAGAAAATGCCTGTGGTTCTTATTCACGTTAGCAGGCAGTGTGGGGCATTTTCAGGAAAGCTGATAATGAAACTTCGAATGACAATATCCTGAAGAGGATTCCATTCTATCAGGTGGAAGGAGACATACAACTCCAGGGAAAGGCATGGGGCACATGGGCAAGAGAAAACCTGAGTTTCAGGGTGAGCCTGGAGCATGAATGACCTCAGCATTCAGTAGCCTGGAGAGCAGTGAAAAGGAAGCTTTTCTTTTTGGTGAGCTTAGTGGTTGCCAGAAAGAGCACGGTGAGGATAGGGAAAGAAGACATTGTGGTAAGGTCTTCTCTTATACTCTTAGCAAACTGGAAACATTCTTTTCTACTCGCTCAAATGCTTGATGCTGCTTCACTTTTGATAATTTTTCTAATGCCTCTGATGTCTCCAAATGGATGAAAAAATAATACTTTACGTCTTCTTCAAAGATTTAATTTGTTGCTGTTCAGTTGCCAAGTCATATCTGACTTTTTGTGACCCCATGGACTGCAGTATGCCAGGCTTCCCTGTCCTTCACCAAATCCCAGGGTCTGCTCAGACTCATGTCCATCAAGTCGATGATGCCATCCAACCATCTCATCCTCTGCCACCCCCTTCTCCGTTTGCCCTCAATCTTTCCCAGGATCTCAGTCTTTCCCAATGAGTCAGCTCTTTGAATCAGGTGGCTAAAGTATTGGAGCTTCAGTTTTAGCATCAATCATTCCAATGAATATTCAGTATTGACTTCCTTTAAGATTTAATAACTAGCCCAAATTTGGATAGCTCTTGCTTGAAGCTTTAGAAAGTTTATCTAAAAAGAATTGACACACCCCCTCCTTCTGATCAATCTGTTGTGTCTTTCATTAATGAAAACAAAAATACAGTAAAGAACTAGCTCTTCCCAATTGAGATCTTTGGGAAAATTTTCTTTAAAAGGTTTCCACCTGCTTTAGGAACTGCGTCTGCCATCCTATCTGGACCACCAGCAGAGGACTGAAGCTCTGCGGCTTAGATGTGACTCTACAGGGTCTGCAGGTGCATCTTCTTACAAATGCAAATCGGAGAGGCAAATTTAGAAACTGTTTTGGAATATGTGACCTTTGGAGACTGAACCTGCAAGCCAAAGACGGGGGTGGTTTACTTTAAGAGTCTTTATACTGGAGAAATGTTCAGAAACTTTTGTCTCCCAGATGACCTCTCAGGGCCTGGAAAATATTGAGGGGTTGGGGCTTTATTTCCCAACTCGAAGGACAGGGTGTTGTCTCTTCTGTTTAAGCTTTCCTTGGGAAACTAGTACTGACTCATTCTCAGCTACAGGAACAGCTTCATGTTGACTCCAAGTTTCTTACAGAGATGTGAGTTCCTTTCTTCTGAAAGCAGAGTCCAGAAGGAGCTTGCTAACAGAAAACCCACTCACTAAGACAGGGAATTCTGGACGAAAGTAAGTTGGGTTTGGGAAGGGGACAGAGTGGGAAAGGAAGATGAGTGAAGTTTGGATATTTCCAAATTTGCAATAAAGCATCTAACCGTTGAGTAAATATACTCAGTCCAATTCAAAAGAGAGGTCCAGGTTGGAGGAGTAGGGTGGTTGGCACATGGACGGTAAGTGAAAGTGTGGGGGTTGATAAACTCACTCAGGAAGAGTTTATCAAGTAGAGGGAGAAGAGCTCAACCTTAAGGCAGGGATGGCAGAAGAGCAGAGAAAGCCCCCAGTTCAAAAGGGAGAAAGAAAATCAGTAGAGGATGGTGCCATGGAATCTAAGGGGATCTGGTGCTTTGAAAACCAGGAAACTCAAAAGCTGCAGAAGAGGTAAATAAAGGGAAAGTGATTTGACACCTGGCAAGTTCTTGGTGACCTTGGCTAGGGTAATGATAGCTTTTAAACTTACTAATTCCTAATCAAAGTCATCCTAGCCCCACCATCAAGAATAAGCATGTCCTGGGGAATTTCCTGGTGATCCAGTGGTTAGAACACTGTGCTTTCCCTGCTGAGGGTCCCAGTTTGATTCCTGGTCAGGGAACTAAGATCCCAGAAGCTGTGTGGCATGACCAAAAAATAAATAACAACAAAAGATGCTTGCTCCTTGGAAGAAAAGCTATGACAAACCAAGACAGTGTATTAAAAAGCAGAGACATTACTTTTCCTACAAAGGTCTGTCTAGTCAAGGCTATGGTTTTTCCAGTAGTTATGTATGGATATGAGAACTGGACCAAAAAAAAAAAAAAGAAGAAGGCTGAGTGCCAAAGAATTGATGCCTTCAAAACGTGATGCTGGAGAAGACTCTTAAGAGTCACCTGGACTGCAAGGAGATCAAACCAGTCAATCCTAAAGGAAATCAACCCTGAATATTCATTAGAAGGATTGATGCTGAAGCTGAAGCTCCAATATGTTGGCCACCTGATGCGAAGAGCAGTCTCGTTGGAAAAGACCCTGATCCCGGGAAAGATTGAAGGCAGGAAGAGAAGGGGACAACAGAAGATGAGGTCGTTGGATGGCATCACCAACTCAGTGGACATGAGTATAAGCAGACTCTGGGAGATGGTGAAGGACAGGGAAGCCTGGCGTGCTGTAGTCCATGGGGTCACTAAGAGTCACACACAACTGAGTGACTACTGCTGCTGCTGCTAAGTCACTTCAGTCATGTCTGACCCCGTGAGACCGACCCCATAGACAGCAGCCCACTAGGCTCCTCTGTCCCTGGGATTCTCCAGGCAAGAATATTGAGGTGGGTTGCCATTTCCCTCTCCAATGCATGAGAGTGAAAAGTGAAAGTGAAGTCGCTCAGTCGTGTCTGACTCTTTGCGACCCCATGGAGTGTAGCCTACCAGGCTCCTCCGTCCATGGGATTTTCCAGGCAAGAGTACTGGACTGGGTTGCCATTGCCTTCTCCTGAACGACAACAAATAACAAACCAAGAATAAGCATTATCTGCCCTTTGTGGTCCTTTCTCAACCTCAGCTGTGGGTTGTACTTCAACTGTAAAGACCTCTGAGCAACTTCACTTTCCCTTTTCACTTTCACACATTGGAGAAGGAAATGGCAACCCACTCCAGTGTTCTTGCCTGGAGAATCCCAGGGAAGGGGGAGCCTGGTGGGCTTCCATCTATGGGGTCACACAGAGTCGGACACGACTGAAGTGACTTAGCAGCAGCAGCAGCAGCAACCTGAACTTGAAGGTCCAGCATCATAGTCTCTCTTCTTCTCAAATTTTACCTCCACGTGCAGTCACCTTTTGGTGACTGCTCAAACCTGGTCCTCATTCTCCCTTAGAGTCTTGTCAAAACTGTCCCACCTCAGACAGTGACACATGAAAATGTACTAACAATGGATGCTGAAGTTAAATGAACAGATCAAACCAGAAAAAAAATCAGAAGACTTCGCTAAGCCTAATACAAATGGTAGAAAATCACAAAGAAAAGCATGAAATAGATTTAACTATATAATCTAAAATAATCTAAAACATCAAATCAGTTACAAAAATAAAAATTCATGGAACAAAGTGAGAAACAAACTTGTAGAAAATAGCATAATGTCCTTCATTTGTATTTTTAAAAACATAAAAAAATCAGGAAACCAATAACAGCCCTACTGGGCAAAGAATAATAGCCAAGACACAGAACATTCAGATACAAATAGGTAATAAAATATGAAGAAAAGACTTTCTAATAATTGAATAACTTAAAAATAAAAGTCTTTTTGGGGGGGCTTATTAATTTGGACAGCTCTTTAAAAATAAGTGAAAGTTGCTCAGTTGTGTCCAACTCTTTGCAATCCCATGGAATATAGCCTGCCAGGCTCCTCTGCCCATGTAATTCTCTAGGCTAGAATACTGGAGTGCATAGCTGTTCCCTTCTCCAGGGGATCTTACCAACCCAGGTATCGAACCCAGGTCTCCCACATTGCAGGCAGATTCTTTACCAGCTGAGCTACCAGGGAAGAGTTTAGAGAAATAGATATTTGCCTATACTTCTTGTAGGCAGTGGCTCAATACTTCCATTTTTCCGATTCAATCCCAAAGAAATGATACAAATAAGACCTATGTGCAACTATATTAAGTGTAGCATTATAGTAGCAAAACTTGTAAATTTCATATACTTCATATATTGATACTTTAGAGGATTAATAAAACATAGATTTTTAATTACACACTCAATATTTTCACACAGATGCAAAAGAGGAAAAATAAATATCTTTATAAAGAACATTTATAAATCAACAATAATTCTATCTTAAAAAGACAAGACATGGATAGGAAATTTACATTAAAATAATCATCAATCATCAACAAATATTTTAAGTTTATCACAAAGCAATGAAAGAAGATAAAATTAGTATCTATCCCTAATTCACCACATTGGAATATACTTAAGTATATGTAACATAACCATATTTCCAATGTGGTGAATGAATGGACTGCAAGGAGATCCAACCAGTCCATTCTAAGGGAGAGCAATCCTGGGTGTTCATTGGAAGGACTGATGCTAAAGCTGAAACTGCAATACTTTGGCCACCTCATGGGACGAGTTGACTCACTGACTGGAAAAGAGTCTAGTGCAGGAGGGATTGGGGGTGGGAGGAGAAGGGGACGACAGAGAATGAGATGGCTGGATGGCATCACCGACTCGATGGACATGAGTTTGAGTGAACTCCGGGAGTTGGTGATGGACAGGGAGGCCTGGCGTGCTGTGATTCATGGGGTCGCAAAGAGTCGGACATGACTGAGCGACTGAACTGAACTGAACTGAACTGAATATAACCATGAGTATATTAAGGATGTATGCATATATATATATGTGTGTGTGTGTCTGTGTGGAAATATAATAGACTAGAAAAATATACACCAAAATACTAATAAATAGTCAATTTGGCATAATGAGATTATTGGTGATTTTTATATTCTTAGTGCTTAACTACTTATTTCCAAACACCTACAATAAATATACATTATGTGTGTAACAAGAAAGATGTTTTAAATTGTTTTCAACAACATACTGGTGAGAAAAATGTACATCCTATAATGTTAAAGAGCAAAAAGTGGAAATTAAATAAATAAAAAATTTGATCTTCTTAGGTATAGATGCATTATATACAGGAAAAACAGTGGAAGAAAACATACTATGCAAACCTTTGAGTAGATATCTCAGTAGTCAGTATAAATTATAAGTGATTTTTATTTCATTTTTCTCTGAATTTTTCATTATTTTATAATGAAAACATATTATTGTTAAAATCATAAATAAAATATGTGAGTTGAGTTGTTTTATTCTTCCTGTCGGCAAAAATAAAGCCTCTCCCGTTTCAAGTCCAAGTTCTGGGTGCCTTTCCTCAATAGGATTAACATCATCCACTTTCTCAGTCCCCCCCAAGAGCACTTGACAATCAGGATAGCTTTGTACCATCTTGTTTTACTTCGGCACTTTGGGTTGATCTGCAATGTCACATCACGGGATGGGTATATGACAGACACGGCCAATTACAGTGGAGGCTGGGGATTTAGGAGGCACCGTCCTCATGCCTCTCTGCCCCCACTGTGTTCTTTGGAGACAGCTGTGGGGTGATGGAGCTTCCCTATGGCTCAGAAGTAAAGAAACCACCTGCCCATGCAGGAGACACAAGAGTTGAAGGTTCAATCCCTGGGAAGGGAAGACCCCCTGGAGGAGGAAATGGCAACCCACTCCAGTATTCTTGCCTGAAAAAATCCCATGGACATAGGAGCCTGGCAGGCTACAGTCCATGGGGGCGCAAAGAACTGGACACAACTGAGCATGTAGGGTGACGGAGAGCCTGAGTGGTGGGGTCTGAGGTCCTGAGCCCCTCCTTCAACTAGAGCAGCTTCACATTTCTCTGTTTTTTTATCTTGGGCTTCCACACAAAATCATGTTGAAGAAAGGGCTCTGCTTGTTTAAAAGAATGGTTTAAAAAATACATTCCGCCTTTCTCCCAACCTCTCCCAACCCCACCTGTTATCAGTCTGTCTCACCTGACAGCCTGGACTGAAGTCTGAGAAGACGGAATGATTTCTTCAAGCTGGAGTTCTATTTCTTAATAGGCAGGTGGAAAAGAAAGGGATTTCAAAACTGGAGAATCTGAGTTTGCATCTTGGTCCTGCCCTTGTCTTACATTTACCTGATGTGTGACCTGGAGAAAGTTATTCACCCTCTTGCTCCCAGTTTCTTCATCTTCAAATGAGGATAAAAACCAGATTCCCACCACAGAACGTTATAAAGGCTCAGATACCACAAGTGAAAAGTGCTTTATACAAAACATCTGCTCTAAAAGTAAGTTATTCATAGCAAGCATAATCATAACCTCCACACTTGGATTCATCCATTCAACAAAGATTCATTGATCATCCATTATATGCAGATCTCATGTTCTCATCAATATGCCCAAACCACAAGACCCTTGTAGGCTGACATTCAACGTGGATTAAGTGAGTAAAGTATGGAAAGCCATTAGTCCTGTGCCTAGAATATAGGAAGTTTGTTTCTCCTCCAAACAACATGTACTGAAAATGAGGTGGCTTCCTCGATTATAAAGAAGGGACTGACAGCATGTGTTTCTTAGTCCCTATGTATCCCATTTTCTAGGAAGGCTAATCTGTGTCCTCATGAGGAGGGTCAAGAAAGAACATCCCCAGTTGGACACTCCCCCAGCCCATCACATTCTTTAGCTCAGGGACCCTGAGACCAAGAACTGCCCCTGAAATGCTGGATTCTGGCACATGTATGTGCTAATACCATCCGCCTGATGGGAACTTCCTGTTGGGCTGGCAGCAGGGGCTATAAGAGGTGGGTACCACTGAGGACTAAGGAGGAAAGGATCTAAAGGATCCCAGGACTGAGTGAGAGCCCCAGGGCCAGAATCCCCCTTCTAGGGTGCCCTCCTCTGCTACCTGGAATACCTGGGTTACACTCATGGACCAGCACCTTTGATAAACTGCCTAAGGGATAAACCCTTACAAGAACCACTTATTATGTATGTAATACTTAAACTTGCTAAATCAATCCATCTTATCTTTTTAAAATAAATTTTAAAATCCTTTTAAAATAAAAAAAATGTTGTCCTCTTTAATGGAGGAAAATATTATTCCAATACTTAGCTAGGCTGCAGACCAATCATTATCTTTAGAACTAAGTAGCTATGAAATGGGTTTCCCTGGTGATTCAGATGGTAAAGAATCTGCCTGGCAAGGCAGAAGACCCAGGTTCTAACCCTGGGTCAGGAACATTCCCTGGAGAAGGGAATGGCTACCCACTCCAGTATTCTTTCCTGGAGAATTCCTCGGACAGAGGAGCCTGGTGGGCTGCAGTCCATGGGATTGCAGAGAGTTGGACACGACTGAGTGACTAACACTACTAGATATAAAGTGGTACCAACATCCTCAGCCAATCAGGATCTAAAAGGAAAGAGACCTGTATTTTGTACGCTTAACATGTTGTGAAGGGTTGCTGGGTTCAAGAAGCAAAATAAAACGAGGCCACTGTGCTTAAGAAGATCCTGATTCATCTGGGAGATGACAAGCGATCAGCACCGACACTCAGGGTATAACCGAGGGAACCATGCGGTATAGGCCTACATTCTGCAGAAGTTTGGAAACAACAACAGGCGGCATCAGTGTGAGGTGAGCAAGTCAAGAAAAGCTTCCAGAAAGAAGTGGAAATTGGTCTGTGGCTTGAAGTCTAAACAGTAGGATGCAGGCATGAATATGGCTTACTTTGGGAGGACCAGAATCTGGAGTGACTGGTTATTTTAAAGAGAGGGATGGTACAAAGTCAGTAAGAAAAGATGAGGCTTGTGGAGGAAGACAAGGTGGACTGGAATAGGCTGAATCAAGCAGACCAGAAGGATCAGAAATAAAACAAGCCCTCAGCACTATGAATCGGAGAAGGAGATGGCAACCCACTCCAGTGTTCTTGCCTGGAGAATCCCAGGGACGGGGGAGCCTGGTGGGCTGCCGTCTATGGGGTCACACAGAGTCAGACACGACTGAA
The DNA here is from genome assembly GCF_049115385.1 of Moschus berezovskii. NCBI lineage: Eukaryota > Metazoa > Chordata > Mammalia > Artiodactyla > Moschidae > Moschus > Moschus berezovskii. Next base: position 114,461,066 of record NC_142462.1, on the reverse strand, counting down.
GTGACTTAGCAGCAGCAGCAGCAGCACTATGAATACCCCCACGAACTTCTGCCCCTAACCTCTTCCCAGTTAAAGCTGGTCATACTGATAAACTTGCAGGAATGAATTATATGAATAATATTTGATTTTGTAAAGCTAATTAAGAAAGACGTACTCATATCATGTTGGGGTACCTCTTCAAAATACAGAACTTCCTTCCTGCTGCTCATAGCAGGAACCTGGATTATTAACACAGCCTCAAAAGTGTATCCAACCTCTCCTTCCCCTCACACAAAGGGCATTCCCTCCATTAAGTCCCCTCCCACTGATCTCTTCTAAGGAGCGCAGATAATTACTAAATGTGGCTCAGTGGTAAAGAATGCAACTGCCAATGCAGGAGACTCGAGTTCGATCCCTGGGTTGGGAAGATCTTCTGGAGACGTGAATGGCAACCCACTCCAATAATCTTGCCTGGGAAATCTCATGGTCAGAGGAGCCTGGCGGGCTACAGTCCATGGGATCACAAGAGTCGGACATGACTGAGCACACGCATGCACCCTTGGCATCTTTATTCTTCCTAATTTGGTTGGGCTTATCTAGAAGGGGTTGGGCTTTAACTAGAAGGGGTAGGCTACATGAAAGACATCAATCTTTCAAAGAATCCAGAATATGAATTCAAGCCTATTAACTTCCGCTCAATATACCAAATACAGCCAGCACCTACTATGTATAAGGTACTAGCTACAGAGGAACAGCTGTGAACTGGCAAAAAGATGGAAAAACAATGGAAACAGTGACAGACTTTATTTTCTTGGGCTCCAAAATCTCTGCAGATGGTGACTGCAGTCACGAAATTAAAAGACTGTTACTCCTTGGAAGAAAAGCTATGACCACCCTAGACAGCATAGTAAAAAGCAGAGACATGACTTTACTGACAAAGGTCCATATAGTCAAAGCTATGGTTTTTCCAGCAGTTATGTATGGATGTGAGAACCAGACAAAAAAAAAAGGCTGAGTGCCAAAGAATTGATGCCTTCAAACTGTGGGGCTGGAGAAGACTATTGAGAGTCCTTGGACTGAAAGGAGATCAAATCAGTTAATCCTAAAGGAAATCAGTCCTGAATATTCATTGGAAGGACTGATGTTGAAGCTGAAACTCCAATACTTTGGCCACCTGATGTGAAGAGCTAACTCACTGGAAAAGACCCTGATGCTGGGAGAGATTGAAGGCAGGAGGAGAAGGGGACGCCAGAGGATGAGATGGTTGGATGGCATCACTGACTCAATGGACATGAGTTTGAGCAAGCTCCGGGAGTTGGTGATGGACAGGGAAGCCTGGCGTGCTGCAGTCCATGGGGTTGCAGAGAGTCAGACAAGACTGAGCGACTGAGCTGAACAGAGGATATGGGCCTCCCCGGTAGCTCAGTGGTAAAGAATCCACCTGCAGTGCAGGAATCACAGGAGATGAAGTTTCGATTCCTGGGTTGGGAAGATCCCCTGGAGGAGGGCATGGCTGCTGCTGCTGCTGCTAAGTCACTTCAGTCGTGTCCGACTCTGTGTGACCCCATAGACGGAAGCCCACCAGGCTCCCCCGTCCCTGGGATTCTCCAGGCAAGAACACTGGAGTGGGTTGCCATTTCCTTCTCCAAAGTGTGAAAGTGAAGTCTCTCAGTCGTGTCCGACCCTTAGCGACCCCACAGATGGCAGCCTACCAGGCTCCTCCACCCATGGGATTTTCTAGGCAAGAGTGCTGGAGTGGCTTGCCATTGCCTTCTCCGGAGGGCATGGCAAACCACTCCAATATTCTTGCCTGAAGAATCCCATGGACGGAGGAGCCTGGTGGGCTACAGTCCATGGGGTGGAAAAATGTCAGACTTGACTGAAGCAACTTAGCATGCACACAGAGGATACAGACCTGGAGGAGATCGTCCATGGACTCAAGGTTCTTCCACGAAACCAGAGAGGATAACCCAAGCACACACATGTCTACAGCACCTGGCAAATATGAGGAGTGGGAAGAGAGAGAAGCAGAAACGGAAGAGCCCATTTAACGGGCGAGCACCGTGGAACACAGCAAGGGGGACAGGGCACCTATGATAAACCTCAGGATATGAGTAAAATTCAAGGTGTAAAGGGAGAAGAGTCTTGTCAGATGTAACAGGAGAAAAGGCACAGAAGAGGGAAAGCACAGGGCATGACCTGCAATAGCACGTGATGCATTTACTAGAATAAAAGGATCTACTCCCTGGGTGGTTATGAGAACTAAAGGACTTAATATCTATAAAGAAAAGAAGGCACCTGGAACAGAGCTCAGCTCACAGTGTTCTGTGGCCACTGGCTGCTACTACACTGCTGCTGCTTTACTACTAGCAGTTGTATTAGTACTACCATTAGTATGACTACTATGGCGACTGCTCTCCATTTTCGGTGTAGGGAAGTGACAGCAGAGCACGAGACCAGAAAGTGATTTGGGGTCATACCATGGAAAGCTCCAAATGCCACAGACCATGAAATATTTTTGACCCAGCTCATGTGATCTGATTTTTACTTTGGGAGCAGTAATCTGGCAATAGTACAGGACTGAGTGGAGTGGAAAGAAACGTTTGGCGGAGCAGGAGGGGTGGGGACAAAAGGAGAGAGGGGGCATGGGGGCGCGGGAAGCACACGGCACACAGAGCCAGTGGAGCAAATTCACTGCCATTTTCTCAAAAGAACACAGGACTGGTTCCAAAAGATGGAGTCCTTCCATCCTGTGACAACTCTGCCTGCCCACCTCCAGTCACCACTTTCCATTCTCCTCTACCTGCATCTTGAACCACCAATACCAGAGTATGGAAGCTCTGCACAGGCAGGAAGAGCAAGAGGAGAAACACGTGGTGCTCTTGGAAACTGAATTAATTAACAACCCTATAATGTTGCTCACTGGTATTCTGAACTAACGTTGGTTACCTTAAATCCTAGACATTCAGCTCCTGCAGTGAACACTAGTCCCTGAGCAGCTATGAGCTGCCAAAAGAATGGGGACATTTGAATCCAAAAACCTGATTGGAGTCTTGCTTCTACTAACTTACTGGCTTTGTGATCAGAGACAAGCCACCAAACCTCTCTGAGCCTCTTTTCTATAACCTGTAAAATGGAGACTATGACACCTATTACCTCTTAGGGTGTTTGTAAAGATTAGATAAAGAAATATGTTCAGCACACTCAATATGAAGCCTGGCATATGAAAAACAATAGCTTTTGTCTATTATTATTAAAAGAGATCTTGTTAATAAATACTCGTTGTTGCTTTTCTTCCCGCTGTTTTGGGAAGAACATCACATTTTTTCACCATCTGTTTTCTCACCATCTCACCGACACTGTTTTCAGTGTCTTTGCCTGCCTTAGGTGGTTCAGTTCAGTTGCTCACCTGTGTCTGACTCTGCAACCCCATGGATTGCAGCACAACAGGCTTCCCTGTCCATCACCAACTCCCGGAGCTTGCTCAAACTCACATCCATCGAGTCGGTGATGCCATCCAACCATCTCATCCTCTGTTGTCCCCTTCTCCTCCTGCCTTCAATCGTTCCTAGCATCAGGGTCTTTTCCAGTGAGTCAGTTCTTTTGCATCAGGTGGCCAAAGTATTGGAGCCTCAGCTTCAGCGTCAGTCCTTCCAATGAATATTCAGGACTGATTTCCTTTAGGCTGGACTGGTTTGATCTCCTTGCAGTCCAAGGGTCTCTCAAGAGTCTTCTCCAACACCACAGTGCAAAAGCCTCAATTCTTCAGCACTCAGCTTTCTTTATAGTCCAACTCACATTCACACATGACCACTGGAAAAAAACCATAGCTTTGACTAGACGCATCTTTGTCAGCAAAGTAATGTCTCTGCTTTTTAATATGCTGTCTAGGTTTGTCATAGCTTTTCTTCCAAGGAGCAAGCGTCTTTTAATTTCATGGCTGTAGTTTACATTTGAAGTGATTTTGGAGTCCAAGAAAATAAAGCCATTAGGTGGTAAGGACTGGTGGAAGCAAAAATTATAGTCATTGATCCAGAAGCTCTCTCTCCACCAAAGCCTGGAGACATGTCTGGCATCCTGGGAAAAACATCAGCAAGGTCACTTGGAGCCTATCAGTCAATCATGATTGAGGGTGATGTTCATGGCAAGGTCCAGATGCTCAGCTCATTGGGTATGAGAAGGCCATCTCTGGAGGATGGGTCCTTCCAGGAGAGCAGGTCACTGGGTTTTCCTATGTACCAAGCTTCTCCACCAGGCATCTCACCAGAACGGGACCTGGATGGGTTCTGAATCTCCGCTTAATTGAATGACAAAGCTGATTCTCACCCATCACAGCTATTCATGGAAGATGCTACAAACATGGTATCTGGCCCTGTATCTTCTGGAGGCTACAAGAATTCTGCTAACGTAGGTGATAACTCCAGTGAGACACATTTCCAATTGCACAGAAGAGCTACAAGGTCATATGATTGAAGAGAGGGCAGGGTAGTGATCAGCCAAGACAAGCTAACATCTCCACAATGTTGCATACATTGGAAGAGCAGCCTGGCCCCAGGTGGGAAGGGACAGTACTGAATAAAGATGTGATAGCTCGAGGAAGAACCAAGCTGCAAATTGGTTAGCCATTTAAATGGCCAAATTACCCAAGATATAATTAGGGCAACATTTTTCCCCCTGGAACTCCTATATGTGAATTAATGGATCCTTCTCGGTGAGCCAAGCTAGCACTAATAGCATTTTCTTTCCCTCAGACCATTTACATCATTAATCCCTTTTCCGAGCTGGCATTTGTGTTTGCGTCTTCCACGCCCAGAGGTCAAGTCTCTATCAGGCAGCCTTTTGCTCTCTGGTGCGTAGTAATGGTGGGCATCTGTCAGGACACAGAGAAACTTGTCTGGTTTTATTTACATGATGTTGCCAGAGAGATATCCAGGACTAAGTGAAAGGGTGCTGGGCTAGGACAGTAAGGGCGACTCCTTGGTGCCTTGCAGCCTGCCAGGACTGAATGTGTGTCTCTGTGTTGTAAAATATGCACAAACTGAACTATTTTAATCATTTTCAAGTACACAGTTCACTTTGGCTACCTGATGCAAAGAGCCAACTCGTTGGAAAAGACCCTGATGCTAGGAAAGACTGAAGGCAAAAGGAGAAGGGGGCGGCAGAGGCTGAGATGATTAGATGGCATCACCAACTCAATGGACATGAGTTTGAACAAACTCAGGGAGACAGTGAAGGACAGGGGAGCCTGGGGCGTGTGCTACAGTCCATGGGGTCACAAAGAGTCAGACAAGACAAGACTCAGCAACTGAACAGCAGCAACAACAGCAGTTCAGTGGCATTAGGTACACTCCCATGGTTATGCGACCATCACTACCACCCATCTACAGAATTTTTGCATCTTCCCAAACTGAGACGCCACAACCATTAAATACTAACTCCACATTCCCTACTCCCCTAGGCCCTTGCAACTGCAATCATCCTATCTGTCTATGAGATGTGATTCCTCTGAGTACCTGACAGAAGTGGAATCACACAATGCTTGTCCTTTTGTGTCACTATGTTTTCAAGATTCATCCATGCTGTTGCGTGTGTCAGAACTTCCCTCCTTTTTAAGGCTGAATATTTCATTGTCTGTATAGACCACATTTAAAAAATCTAGTCATCTGAATTTTTCTATCTTTAAACTACTGACTAGCAATTATGAAACTTGGTTTTCATTATGATAAAATACATGTAAATATTCAACCATCTGAAAGTATACAGTTCAGCAGCATTAAATGCATTCATGTTCTTGGGCAACCATCATCCCATCTATCCCCAGAACTTTGTCATCTTCCCAAACTGGAACTCCATACCCAGTAAACAACAATTCCCCAAGTCCCCCTCCTCTCATTCTCTAGCAAGCACACCTTGACCATACCCAGCTTCGGCTTCTTCTGAAAAATGGACACTGTGATCACAGCCCTTGGACCTGTGAACTGTTTCAGTACCAACTGAGTCTTTCCTATTTGGCCCAGGCCCCTCCATCACCCTCTCAAGTTCGTTCTCTTTCTGGGCTGGTGCTTACAGCCAACTCTGGGGTAGCTGGATTGGGGAGACTTCTGGGAACACACACAGGTCCTGCCTGCCAAGTGAGAAGGGGGCCAACGCTTCCCACATGGCAAGGAGAGGAGTTGTTCTAATCTTAATAGGCACCTATAAAACATTTCTCTTGGTATAATTATCCACATTGAGCTGGAGGTTGGAAAACCAAGCACAGTACTAACAATCTAAATGTAAGTCCCCATTTGCTATTGTTTTTTCTTTCATTGCAACCTTTCTGGCCATAAACAAAGGAAGAGAAAGTGTTGCTGGTTTAGATTACCCATTGCTATCACCTATAAGAGAAAAAGAATGACAAATATCACCCACCCGTCTGTGAAACACGAATATGTGAAACTACCATCTCCCTGAAGAAGAGAGAAATAAATCCCTATTCAAATGAGAAAAATCTCACTTTTGGCAACAGAGCCAGTTTGAACTTTATATATATTGTGCGTGTTTATTAGAATGTAACAAAGAAGAGAAATTTCACGTAATTAGTCACCGGAAGATACCCACACAACCCCATAAATGTAAGAGAGGCATATTGACGGTGGCATAAAAGGAAACGCTAATTAAACTCCAATTTCCTCCAAATACTGCCAGATCGTTCAGGTATAAGCTCACTTCCTGGGTTGTTGAGCATTTACTCAAATGAGCCCAGATTCCAGATTCATGGTGCTGTGAATCTGGAGCAAAGCCTCTCGTGAGCACAATGAGGTATCCTCCAGGCGGGCTGTGCTTTGCACAGCCTAGAAGAGTAGAATGGAGTCAAAGAGAGATGGGGAAGGAGGTTGAGTCCAGGGAAGTGACAGGAACCGCTCTTCTAGAAACACAGAAATGTAAGTCAAGGTAGGAGCTGTGGGTTGGGAAAGACATAAAATGGAGAAGGGTAAAAGGAGGTGGAGAGAGGACGAGAAAAGAAGAAAGGCGCATGGCCGTGGGGGCTGGCGGGGCTTGGACGGGGCAGGGGCGCGGGGAACGCTCGCAGGGACAGAGCACGGGGCTCTGCCGTCCTGGGCAGTTCAAAAACCTGGTCAGAGTTGGGAATAACAGCTTCTCCCCACCATCTTCAGCTTGTCACTTAGCATCTGGCCTTGAAAGTGAAAGTGTTAGTCGCTCAGTCGTGTCCAACTCTGTGTGACCCCACGAACTGAGTCAAAATGGTGAGGGATCCAAGAAGCTAAGAGACAGCAGAAGAAAGAGAAGAAGGTGTCCGAGTTCCTGGAGAGAAGGGACACAAACTCTCACTCTCCTGACCCCTCAGAGACAAGGTGCAGGGAGGGGCAGGAGGGCAGCCGGACTGTCGTTCCAGTGGGCCAGGTGGGTGGCCCTTCCTCCCCCGGTGTTTCTCATCCCTCTCTCCCATGCTGAGCTCTGCCAAATGAAACAGCCTTTCTTCTGGCAGCCCACCACCGCAGCATGAGGCTATATGAGACCCCTGAGGATGTGCCCTGAGAGTAGCCAAACAGAACCAGAAGGGACAATGTGCCATTCCATGGGCTTATGACAGAGGCAACAGCCTCCCACCCTGCCAGGTGAAGCGGACGAGGGCAGAAACAGAAGCCCAGGTCATGAGACCCTGATCAACAAGAGAAAGGACATCTGAAAGGGAGCAGCCACCATATGGATCCTCCTCCCTGAGGAATTACAGTCTGACTTTCACGTGAAATCTGCCCAATATTGACAGCGAATTTAAAAACAAACAAGAGAAGCCACTATCTCAGACCACCCAGGACTGTCACCAGGATCCCAGATTTCGGGTCTCCAAGTGCGTGACCAGGAAAAGGGACAGAAGACAGGACAACCCCACCTCCCACCATCAGCAGAGAACCAAAGGGAGACCAGCTGGGGTCTTCCAGTCCTGCTTAGAACAGGGAGGCAGGGAGCTCAGAGGAAAGAGGACTCAGGGAGCTCAGAAGGAAGGACCTAGCCTGGCCTGGCCAGGGGAACCTGGGAGAAGGGGAGCCTTGGAGAAGGGAACCCCTGAAGACCCCTGAGGGAAGCCTGGGCTTCTGGAAGGTATCAATTCAGCTCTGCCTCAGGAGCTGCCTTGGGTGCCAGCAGGAACATTCTAGAAGCCTGTCAGTGGAGCTGCTGCTGCTGCCAAGTCACTTCAGTCGTGTCCAACTCTGGGTGACCCCATAGATGGAAGCCCACCAGGTTCCCCCATCCCTGGGATTCTCCAGGCAAGAACACTGGAGTGGGTTGCCATTTCCTTCTCCAATGTGTGAAAGTGAAAAGTGAAAGTGAAGTCGCTCAGTCGTGTCCGACCCTTAGCGACCCCACGGACTGCAGCCTACCAGGCTCCTCCATCCATGGGATTTTCTAGGCAATAGTACTGGAGTGGCTTGCCATTGCCAAATGTCAAAGGCCCAGTAAGGAAACAAGCTTTCTCTCTCAGAGGAAAGAGCCACTGGTAAGCCGCCTTCTCTCCAACACCATCCTCGCCTCTCTTTCCCAACCAGGCAGCTCTCCTCTTCCCAAAACAGGTCTGTTCCAGTAACCTCTCTCACCCACTCCTCCCCTAAACAGGTTCCTACTCCTGCAGACAAAACCCCATGTATTCCTACAGAACTCAGGCAAGCATGTAAGCCAGGTGGTTGGTGGGTGGGGGAAGGAAAGGCAGAGGGGTCAGCGTATCAGCAGCACAGTGAGTTCCCTCCCCACTGCTTTCTCATCTGTACTCTTGTAACTGACCAGAGTCACCGAGCCATTCTCACTGACCTTTGGGGGAAAATGAGACTTCTAAAACTGGTACATGGGTTATACATCGGCAAATGGATGCTGCCCAAGAGCTTCTAAGGACTTGATTATCTTTTCACCATATTTACTTCATAGAACCTTTTCCTCCAATTGTACAAGAAAAGCTTATTTCATCCCAGCTCCTAGTCTGATGATATAAACCCCAACTTACTGGAATAAGAACCATTGTGGGACGGGGTGGGAGTGGGGGGCCTTCTCTGAGGCCACAACATAGAGAAAAGCCCACACGGCAACGAAGACCCAGCACAGCCAAAAACAAATGCAAAACATTATTTTAAAAAAGAACTATTGGAGGTTGGCCTTCCCTGGTGGCTCGGACAGTAAAGAATCTGCCTGCAATGCAAGAGACCCAGGTTCGATCCCTGGGTTGGGAAGATCCCCTGGAGAAGGGAATGGTTACCCACTCCAGCGTTCTGGCCTAAAATATAAGAAGCTTAAAAATAAAACCCCAGAAAATTCTACCCAAATTTAGTCTGTATATATTATGACCTGCAGTCTCTCTTTACTGCCCTGATGCTCTCTTAGTTTAGTATTAGTCGCTCAGTTGTGTCCGACTCCTTGTGACCCCATGGACTGTAGCCCACCAGGCTCCTCTGCCCATGGGGTTTTCCAAACAAGAATACTGGAGTGGGTTGCCATTCCCTTCTCCAGACAGGATGCTCTCTTAGAGTTCTTAGTAAAGTGACGTTTCACAAAGATAGGCAGGCCCAGCCTTGGGTTTCAAAGACAGGAAGAGGACAGTGCCATGTGCTATGGGGACTCCTTGTCCCCTGACATCACAGACTCCTTGTCCCCTGACATCACTCCACATCCCCTGGCTCCTCACAGTCCACTGGTATGGACTCATTCCTTTATTAAGGGGAAGTTAAGAGTAGGGGCTTTAGGAGTGGATCATCTGGTGAGAAGCTGCTCAGCTCAGCTGCTCAGCTTCTCAGCAGCTACGTCACTTAGGCTCTCAACTTATTAGGAAAGGTCCCGGGTCCGACTGCACAGTCTTGTTCTGCAGATAAGACACAACAAAGTATGAAGCCCATGGCAAAGGTCATTATAACAATGCCAATTACCATTCATTTTTTAAGCCAGTAATTCTTGACTCCCCTAGTGATAGACTGTGCTGGCCCTGTAGGTGGTGAGAATCGGAGCAGGCTGAGAACTGCCGCTGCCAGCTTTCTCTCTCCAGAACAATGTGAGCCACCAACCCAACACGATTGCATCCACTAATGAAATGACTTTGCTTCATGACTGGAGAGACCCTGCAGCATCATGACAAGGTTGGAGGGGTGAGATAAACGAGACCCACTTTGAAGAAGAAAAGAACACAGGGGGCGGGAGGCAGCCCAGAGGAAACACACTTCTAAGTCTGCCAGATTGGCCATATTTATACAAGATGTTACCACTGAGTACAGGGCATCAGGATCTTCCTGTGAATCTAAAATGATCTCATAATAATAAGTTTAAAAAAAAGAAGAAGAAGAAGAAGTCAATCAGAAGCCCAAGTCCCCAAGACTCCATGGAAATGAATCTGGTGCCATCAGCAAGCTGGCTCCCACACCATCCTCACTCTGGGCCAGGCTTCCCAACAGCAGGAACCATTTTTTTTTTCCCCATCTCTGCATCCCCAGCAGATTAGGGCTTTGCCTGGCAAGCCGCAGACTCACAGTAAATGTTACATCAACGTATAAAAGGATTAATCCTCTTTCCCAAGCCCCGAGCCCCTGAAGGCTAGCTGAAAGCACTCCTTCCCCTTTGGCTCCAGCACAAATGCTTAGGGTTTTGCTGCATTTCATTTTTTTCTGTGTCTTTGGAAACCTCAACAAGAAGAGACACGTGTGCACTGCTGGCAGCTGCAGACGCCCAGCCAGCAAAGGTTAACGGGAATGCAAACCACCTGCCATTAGCATCAGGAGGTTAATGGCAACAGGGCTGCGGCTGGACCACCTTCAGGTCTCTAGAAATGTGGGACAAAGGTGAGCCACTCTTCCGGGCTGGTATTCCCTCTCTGCTCTTCCACCCGCCTCCGGGTTGCCAGCCAAAATACCCACTCTAATTTCATTCCCTGCTCTTGGCCATGTGCTTTGTGAATTTCCTCTTTTGACAAAAGATAAAGTGAATGAGCAGAGGAATTGGCCCCCTGCAGAAACCAAAGGCGAGGCCAAGTCTGTTTGCTAAAACACTCCCCGCTCACCAACCACAGCTTGACAGTCACCTCCTTCCTCTGCCTCGTAATAATGGTACCGCGTAATCATCCTCGGGCATCTGGGACTTGCGAGACCCTGAGCTAAATGTAGTCACGAATAAAGAGACAAGACATCCCCTCTGGGGGCATCCAGCAGGCCCAGCTACAGCGGCTGCCCAGACCAGCCTGCAGAAATGAAATCGCAGATGGCACCTGCTAGATCCGAGGTTCTGGGCGGCACGTGCAGTCTGCTCACAGTGCTGTTCTAGATGGCCTCTTCCCTGTCATCTCTGCACCTTTCCAAGCTGCATGTGTGTGCGTGTACGCATGTGTGTCTGTGTGTGTGTGTTCAGTCACTCAGTCGTGTTGGACTCTTTGCGACCCCATGGACTGTAGTCCATTGGTTTGCTCTGTCCATGGCATTTCCCAGGCAAGAATACTGGAGAGGGTTGCCATTTCCTGCTCCAAGGGATCTTCCTGACCCAGGGATCGAACCTACCTCTTCATTTGTGGGTGGATTTTTTTTTTTAACTGCTGAGCTACCTGGGAACTCCCCAAGCTGCATACCTACACTCTAATTCCCCTAACCGTGCCAGGGGCTACCCGAGATTCACTCCACAAAGCCCAAGATCTCCCCACCCTATCTCCCTCTGGAATCCAGATGTTTCATCCACGTCCAGTAGCAAAACAAGCATGCACATGTGGACACCCATTACATCCAAAGCCGGCTCCCAGGGAAGCAGCTCTCTCGGCCCTGGGCGGGACTCCACTAAAGGCAAGGACACACCTCAGCCATGATAGCATCCTATGTCAGCGACAGCAGGCCCCAAACAATCCCTCTCTCTAGAAGGATGTGCATGCCTGCTAAGTCACTTCAGTCTAGAGGGATAAAAACTGCCAAATTCTATGGGCAAGCAGAGTGCCACTGAGCTGTATTTGAATGAAAAGGGCCCACGTCTGAGCGATGTCTGTTCACAGGTGACTGGCTTGCAGCCCAGCAAAGGCGTGCTCACCAGGATTTTGCAGAAGATTCTAATTCTCTCCGGAAGAAAAATGAGGGTAAAATGCACCAAGTTCAGGACTTATTTTCTTTGTTCTCTTCTCCATATTCTCCAAAGGAGTCTGCTTCCCCAGTGGGCAAGGGGTTTGAAAGCCCCTGTCTTCCCAGAAACCAAGCAGGTCCCTTCTGGGCCAGGCTGGGAATTGAGGGTGCTGGGCCTACAGAGAAGGAACGCCCATCTCAGCTCCTCTCCCCACTTACAGAGTGTTTAACTGAGGGTCTTTGTTGATGTTTTTTGAAAAATAACAGGAGAGAAGGGGATGCACATCCTGAGTGTGTGTTGGTCTCTTTCTTTTTCTTTCAGCTTTATTTTTTATTGCGATAACACTGGTGTATAACAATGTGTAAGTTTCATCATGACATTTCTCCTTCTGTATACCCTACGGCCAGCTCACGACCAAACATTTAGTTTCCGTCCATCACCACATGCCCTTCACCCTTCTCCTGCAGTAACTACCACTCGTATCTCTGTGTTTGTTTTAGTTCAGTGGCTGTTTCATTTCCAGCTGCCTCTTTTCTCTCTGTTACACATGTCTACACACAAGGATGTGTAATCACATGCCAGACAGGCCTGTGAGCACCAGAGGCTGAGAGAGACCGGTCCTGCTGCCTCTGGCCTTGGTGCTGAGATTCTGTGCCTTGGAAAAAGCCGAGGTCCTCTTCAGAAGGACCACGTTCCCTTTCATGGGTTCAAGTAGCTGAGGTCAGCAGGGGTGCGAGGAGGCCTGAGGGACTGGAAACTACACCTGTATTACTATTAATCACTGCAATTAATTTTGTAAACCACTCGAGCAGTTTCCCAATTATTCCTCTCTATAGCAACTTCTTTGATCTTTATAGTACCCTGGGGGTGGGCAAGAACCATCACTCAGTGGACAGAGGGAAACAAACTCGCCCAGGGCCGCTCAACTACCAAGCAGCAAGCTCGGGATTCAGCCCCAGGGCACCTGATCCAGGTTTTCTGTCGTTCACATCACCACCCACAGCCTCCTTCTGCTGACCTCAGAAGTTCAGAGGGCAGAAACGTCAAACAGAAGAACAGGAGGTGCTCTCCTTTGCTTTTTTCCAAATCAACAGATCAAGAAGGAAGTAACCACATGATGACCTCATATCCTCTTGGATTTCTTACAGTTGCGATGGAAAAAAAATGAGATCTATTACTCTCATTCATAAAGACTCTCGATTTGCTCTCTGTATGCCAGGCATGGTGCCAGCCACAGGTAGGTAACCTTGACAAGTGTTACACAGGAAACCTCTCTGCTGTTAACAAATAAGCTCCGCCTTCTCCTCTCCAAAGGCAAGTTAAAGAGATGCAAAGAGAATCTTTGCTGTTCATTACACCAAACATCATCAAGCAGGTCACAGGAAATGTTTAGCAGGACTGAGTCCAGTAAGTCAGCCTGCTGGTCTCTCCTTTTTTCCTTCCTTCCCATTTCCACCACCGGCACCCACCCTCTTTGTCACTTCACCCTCATAATTATGGGGATGCAGATGCACTTGTAGAGATAAACTCATTAGTACTTCCATCTCCAAAGGTAATTTTTTTGCCGGTGCAGGGGGCAGAAAAAATCCAAGATAGTCAGCAGTCTTAGAGGCAAAGGAGATTGTTCTGAATGAAAGGACTGACAACGACCTTGACCCCTACTGAGCTTTGGGCCTCCTGGGAAGGCAACAGGGAAACACCTGGAAAATGCTCACAGGCCATGCCTAAGTAATGCCCAGGAGTCCAGCCGGGTCCTCTTTCGGCAGTCCTGGTGGTCCCCAGTCAGATGGGTTGAGGTGTAGTCTGCTGAGGATTCAGACTTCAGTTTGGGATCTCTGAGGCCATTTCAAGTTTGAATCTCCCCCAAATCCTATATGAGTCCTCCTCTCCAAGAGTGATTTGGACTCTCCCCAGATCTGTCTCTAAAAAGGGAATGATCTCCAGGACAGAGGTGGGCCCACAGGGCCCTGTCATATTTTTATTTCACGGGGTCCTTTTTGCCATGACTCTGACAATCTCAGTATTTCAGACTTAGTTTTTCCCCAGAGTGAGGCCAGTGCACTCAACAACAAGATCTGAAAGCAAACTGGAAGAGGCAGGGGAATATGTAAAGGCAGAATATAGAGAAGATGCCAGAGAGGATATTGGTTCATTAGTGATGCAAGAACATGAACACCCAGTCGGTGACTTGCAGGATACATGCGGGGATCCAAACTTGTTTTCCTGCCCGAGGATAAAAACTTGCAAGAGCAAGTTCCTTCCTCGGCTAACAAGAGGAAAGGCGCTTGTGGAATGATACTTTACAGTCTGGTTTATTAGACAAGATAAAGGCTTCCTAGACAAGATGGCAAGATGACAGTGAAAAGATATTTCTGAGAAATTAGAATAAAACCAAAGATAAGAGGAAATAATGTCAAAAAGATGACACAGTAGATCAAGAAGAGGAGGAGAAATCCAATCTCTTTGCAACTACGATCCACATGCGTGAATATTCTGAATCGTCCAAGTAAGAACAGTGTTCTCTCTGCAGAACACTGGGGGAAATGCCTGCATAGGCAGAAGGAAACTCATTAGTGCCCCAAGGCGGGGTGGGGGAGGGACAGGTACAGAGTGGCTCTTGGAGGCTCCCTACTGAGAGATACAGGGTGGCTCTTTGTAACCTGACAAAGCAAGCAGAGATGTGCTGTCTTTCTAAAATGTGTATCCAAGATGAAATGACAAAGAGCCAATAATGGGAGAAAAATGGGCAGGCAGCGTTTTGATATTGAAATTTGATATTTGAAAAAAACTGTATGTCTGGGAGATAACACAAACCAGAGTATAGAATTCCAAGGGAGGGCATTAAGGGGAACAGCTGGAATCAAGGAGAAATATCAACAACCTCAAATATGCAGATGATACCACTTTAATGGCAGAAAGTGAAGAGGAACTAAAGAGCTTCTTGATGAGGGTAAAAGAGGAGAGTGAAAAAGCTGACTTAAAACTGAACATGCAAAAAACTATGGATCATGGCACCTAGTCCCATCACTTCATGGCAAATAGATGGGGGAAAAGTGGAAACAGTGGCAGATTTTATTTTCTTGGGCTCAAAAATCACTAAGAATGGTGATTGCAGTCACAAAATTAACAGATGCTTGGTCCCTGGAAGAAAAGCTATGACAAACCTAGACAGCATATTAAAAAGCAGAGACATTACTTTGCCAACAAAGGTTCAAACAGTCAAAGCTTTGGTTTTTCCAGTAGTCATGTATGGATGTGAGAGTTGGACCAGAAAGAAGGCTGAGCACCAAAGAGTTGATGCTTTCAAATTATGATGCTGGAGAAGACTCTTGAGAGTCCCTTGGACTGCAAGGAGAATAAACCAGTCAATCCTAAAGGAAATCAACCCTGAATATTCATTGGAAGGACTGATGCTGAAGCTTCAGCACTTTGGCCACCTGATGCTAAAAGAGCCTGATGCTGAGAAAGATTGAGGGCAGGAGGAGAAGGGGATGACAGAGGGTGAGATGGTTGGATGGCATCACTGACTCGATGGGCATGAGTTTGAGCAAACTCCTAGAGATAGTGAAGGACAGGGAAGCCTGGTGTGCTCCATTCCACGGGGTCGCAGAGTCGGACATGACTTAGCCACTGAACAACAAAAGGAGGAGGCGGGTGAGTTGCCAAGATGGTGGCTTCCCCACTGTGGGTCGGACAAGACTGATGTTTCATCACTGTCATTAGTGGAAGTTTTAGCACCCTGAAGAGGAAACTTGGCCCCAAAGTAATATTGCGCCTAAATTTTCCACTACCTGAAGATGAGATTCTTCAATGAACTCCACAATCCTGGGTTGCCTTCTTGGGGGTGGGGGGATGAGCGGCAAAGTGGATTAAGATGCTCTTACCTCTTTTACCTCCCTTGATGTCAACGTTCTTACCTCATTCTAAGCAGTGAGTGGTACAATTTCTGAGTTTTCTAGCGGAAACAAAGGAAGGAAGTCACCGTAATTACTCAGCAGAGAGAGTTTTACAGGGACTCTGGCAGCCACTATGGATGCTCACTTCTGGGGCCACTGCCCAGGTTCTCCTCCAGTAAAGGGAGCACCCATCCCAGTTTAACCTAATTAAGAATGACAGGCAACAGGCACCATTTGTTAATTCCAACTGCTTTTCTTAAGACAGAAAAATCTGTCACAGGGTGATGTCAGAAGGCCTCAAGATCCTCAAAAGATTTCCCAGAGGGTCTCCTAAAACAGGAGGAATGACCAGAAGTCATTTTAGTGGAGGTAACTGGGTACGGAGCACTCTTCCAGCTGCAGGAGATAAATAACACATTCCCAATAGAGATGACGAGACTGTCTCAGAATCCAGACACAGCAGTGCTATCAAGGACGCCCATATCTCTGGTAGCTCAACTCTATTACACGCAGGACATCATAGAGATTCCTCCCTTGTCCTGTTGACAACATTATCTCTACAAAGGTAGAGAAAGCAGTTGGGAAAACTGCTCTTCGTGACACAATTCTGACCATCAGGGAAGAACCTCCTGGCAATGCGCGAGTGGTAGGGGTCTCCTAAGTGACTGCTTTATCTCAGGATCTGGAGTGGCTATGGAAGGCACAGGTAGAAATGGTCATCACTGACAGCCAGCATCTATGAGCAGAAATTGGGTTTGGTCCGCCTTTTGAGAGCTTCCACTTTATATGGAATATAAATAACTTGCAGGGCATTTTGTCAGTGACAAAGGAGAAGCAGAAGGACCAAGTTCCTGGAAGGAAGAGTATCTGGCGGGGAGGACAAGGGGGTCAGGAGATGTCTACTGCAGGAATTTGACTGGAGCTGACTTATGGAAGGTGATGGATTAGATAAAGGGTACAAGGTGGGTGTGTGAAAGAGGAACCCAGGTTCCACGTCTGGGCAGTCGGTTGAGAACTAGAATGTGAACACACACGTGTTTGGCCTTGAGTGTGGCCCAATGGATTCCTCTAATGACGTGGTAAGTGATGTGACTGATGACACAAGGTGGCACGTGCCTTTTAGGCATTCAGTAAGCTACACCTGTCTTCTTGGAGCACTGCCCCAGCCTTCAGGGTAGGGCCCCCACCCCCACACCACAAGCATCTTTGTTCCAAGTTACCATTCACACCATCACGCCACAACTGTTTGGACTGGGGTGAACATGTGACAAAAGCTGAGCCAAGCAGATGCTTTCTCCTGGGAATTTGGAAGTTGGATTCTCTGCTGGTCAGTTGCTTTTTGGGGATAGAAACTCAGGAGCTCTGGGGAAACCATCTGCTCTTAAGAGCAAGAGAAGAAAGATGGGAAGGCAGTCTGCAGAAGAAGAGTGAAGCAGACAACCAGAGAAAAGCAGAGATGAGCCTTGCCACGTTCAGTCCTATCCTGGTCCCTCCCAGGGCGGGCTGGCCTCCTTGTGTTGGGGTCCATGAAAGCCCTGTTCTCTGATCACTTGTTTAACTCAAACCAGATTGCTAAGTTCTGGGACTGCATCCCAGAAGAATTGATGCTTTTGAACTGTGGTGCTGGAAAGAAGACTCTTGAGAGTCCCTTGGGCAGCAAAGAGATCAAACCAGTCAATCCTAAAGGAAGCCAATCCTAAATATTCACTGGAAGGACTGATGCTAAAGCTGAAGCTCCAATACTTTGGCCACCTCATGTGAAGAGCCAACTCACTAGAAAAGATTCTGATGCTGGGAAAGATTGAAGGCACAAAGAGAAGGGGGCAACGGAGGATGAGGTGGTTGGATGGCATCACTGACTCAATGGACATGAGTCTGAGCAAACTCCGGGAGATAGTGAAGGACAGGGAAGCCTGGCATGATGCAGTACATGGGGTGAATAGAGTCGGACACGGCTCAGCAACTGAACAACAATGAGACTGCATTCCAAAGGCTGTGATGATGACCATGGCTAACACTTTGCTACGTGCCAAGCACTGAGCTGATCAATTCTATACCGTTGTCTCCACAAACCTGTAGGTATATACTATGGGCTCCGAGTAATCTGCACACAGTCACTGAGCTTCTAGGATGATGGCAGGGCCAGAGCCAGCACCCATATGGTCTGTCTTGGGGCCTGTGCTCTCAATCCCATTGCCCTTCTCCCCCATGCCTTGGAAAGGCATGTGAGTCGCACCTACAGCTTATGATTAAAGACTCAGCTTAGTCCTTGAAACAAGTAATGGAAGAGTTTTGAGCATGGACAGGATGGTCATGGGAGAGAAGATCCTGAGGGTCAAGCCCAGCCAGAAGACAGCTTTGGAGCTGTCTGTAGATGCACTGAGCCTTACTGGGAAGGAGAGGAAAATAAAACCAGAAGGACAGTTGAAGTTGTTAGCCAGGAAGGACAAGAACTTGGAGGTCAGTTGCGGGAGGAAGAGATAGAAAGAATGGAGCACAGGGAAGTCAGTAGCCAGGTCAGAAGTGTCAGTGAGGAAGGAGGCGGGGCAAAGAATGGAGGAAGGCAGAAGGCACCAAGGAAGTGGGTCGGCCAGTACACAGCGAGGGCCAGCACTTTTACGCCTGCTGCCTGGATGGAGCAGCTCTTTGGCAGAATCACCCTGGAGCTCACAGCTTCAAAGGCACCAGGGGGCCAGAAGTCAGTCTGCAAAGGATGGTGGAAGGAGTGGATGGGGAGCCCAGTGAGGGCGAGACAGGACTGTCAAGCAACATGGGCATGAACTTGAAAGGAAGGAGAAAAGTAAGACAGTTATTGGAGGGGGACAGTAAAATCAAAGACTGTTGCTCTCTTATCTTTTTCTCTTTACTTTCATTTTTGGTCTTTTTTTTTTCTCCTTTCTTCTGGACAAGGAAACTCTGCTTATCTTTGTAGGCGGGAGGTAAGAAGCCAGCAGGCAAAAGCTGCAACAGACAAAGAATAAAAGATGAGGCAGAGTCCAGGCCTAGGTAGGCACCTGGACTTCAGAAAAAAGTAAAATAGAAATAGTAGTGATGAGAAAAATGGAAAGAATTTCATGGCGAGGTGTCCAAGTCAAACATTCGTGCCAGAATGATTCTGAAAGGTGAAACTGCAGCTGAAAAATGACAAAAGATCCCAAAGATGAAAAGGAGTGGGAGACATCTAAAGAAGGCCACAAGGGCACCCAGACCAGATGGCTGTCCACTGGAGCCCAGGCATTGAAGAGGCAGGTACAAACACTGGGGGAGGGCTCCGATCCTGGGGTGCACACACTCCGTGGCAGGGGTCTGGAGTGTCTATTTCCAAACGTGCAAGATAATGTTTAAAAGTACTTATGAGCTGTGTCTGAGAACACAACCGGGAAAAGATGAACTCGCTGCTTGGGGAAGACAACTTAGTGCTCACAGATGGCAAAAAAGACTCCTATTGTGTTTGCCTTTCCTTAAGGAAATGATCTGGGAAGTGAGGAAGGTAAACATCATAAAGAAATAAGTGAAGCGAGAAAGAGACAGTGAAATGATAACGAGGGAACAGTTGGTCTCCTTAAATGAGTTCAACTCTTCAAGCCCAGAACTGAAGGTACGGCTCATCGGTCTGTATTTGGGAAAGTTTTCAGAGATGACAGTTGATGGGCAAGGAACAAATATTGTCCATATCAGGAAAAGGAAGAAGGCACTCCCTTAGGAGCCCCAAGCAGATCCCCAAAGTGGAACAAATTACTAAACTCCTGGCTTGTGAGTATTTAGAAAAGAATATGTTAATTACAGGAGAAGGAAAAGGGAGCCCACTCCAGTACTCTTGCCTGGAAAATTCCATGGATGGAGGAGCCTGGTAGGCTACAGTCTATGGTTTTGCAAAGAGTCGGACACGACTAAGCAACTAACACACTCACACACACACACACGTTAATTACGAAAGCCAAGGGGGTCCATCAATTGGGCGAGGTAACCTCAGTTTCATATTTTGAGAGAGAGGGGTGACTAGATTTGAACTCATTTACTTACACCTAGTCTCATTCAAAAAAGAATTGAAGGCTGATTAAAGGGACACTAACCGAAAAATCTACTGAGACGCTGCGACTTAGAGATATGAGAAAGAAAAACAGGAAAAACAAAGCACAGAAGAGGCCTAAAACGGGAGCCATGAGTAAGACTAACATTCAAACACACGGTAGAGAGTTCCACTCATTTGTTAAAGTGAACTCTACTCCCTTATTAAAGACTGACAGTCGTTGGGCTTTCTCTGTTTTAACAGGAAACAGCAAAGGAGAAACTTGATGGATCATTCACTTCACACCAACTAGGAAACTGACAAAGTAGGAAACAGGGAGAAAGGAAGGTGGGCGTGGAGGCAGGCAGAAGATATGAAGAGTGAGAGAAAAGCACAGTGAACGGCATTTTAGCACTACGCACACTCGCCGGCGGGGAGGGGAAGGCTGTGCAGGACCTGGAGAAACATCTTAAGAACCGAGGCCAGGAGAGTAGCTGGCTTGAGATACTCAAAATGATAGCAAGTTCAGTTCAGTTCAGTCGCTCAGTTGTGTCCAACTCTCCGCGACCTCATGAATCACAGCACGCCAGGCCTCCCTGTCCATCACCAACTCCCGGAGTTCACTCAAACTCATGTCCATCGAGTCGGTGATGCCATCCAGCCATCTCATTCTCTGTCGTCCCCTTCTCCTCCCGCCCCCAACCTTTCCCAGCATCAGAATCTTTTCCAGTGAGTCAACTCGTCGCGTGAGGTGGCCAAAGTATTGGAGTTTCAGCTTTAGCATCAGTCCTTTCAATGAACACCCAGGACTGATCTTCTTTAGAATGGACTGGTTCGATCTCCCTGCAGTCCAAGGGACTCTCAAGAGTCTTCTCCAGCACCACAGTTCAAAAGCATCAATTCTTCGGCAATCAGCTTTCTTCACAGTCCAACTCTCACATCCATACATGACCACGGGAAAAACCATAGCCTTGACTAGACGGACCTTTGTTGGCAAAGTAATGTCTCTGCTTTTTATTATACTATCTAGGTTGGTCATAACTTTCCTTCCAAGGAGTAAGCGTCTTTTAATTTCATGGCTGCAATCAGCATCCACAGTGATTTTGGAGCCCCCCAAAATAAAGTCTGACACTGTTTCCACTGTTTCCCCATCTATTTCCCATGAAGTGACGGGACCAGATGTCATGATCTTAGTTTTCTGAATGTTGAGCTTCAAGCTAAGCTTTTCACTCTCCTCTTTCACTTTCATCAAGAGGCTTTTTAGTTCCTCTTCACTTTCTGCCATAACGGTGGTGTCATCTGCATATCTGAGGTTATCAATATTTCTCCCGGCAGTTGAGAAATGCTAAAAGGCCAGACATCAGAGATTTCAGGAGCCACACCCTCATGGCTTGTATTTCTTCATTAAGGAGGTCAGAGTTTTGTATTAGGAACTCTAAGTTTGAAGAGTTTTGAAGTTTCACAGACCTTAGTTAAATCTTACTTTTTCTACTTACAGATTTGTTTGCTTAGTCAAATCTACTAAACAATTTGAGTTTTTGTTTATTCAACTCTAAAACTAGAATAATTTTATCTACCTCAAAGAATGATTGTGAAAAGTAAATGGGGTGGGGTGAGAAAAGCAATATTATTCCTGAGACTAGACCCCAAGGAAACTTCGCCTGAGAGTCCCCATAAAAGGGAGAGAAAGTGATGATAAAGACTTCAAGGAATTTCTTGCAGTTAGATGTAAGATATTCTAACTTGCAATACCTCCAAGAATCGCTTTAATTCTATGTTCCATGATTATTTGTAACTCAAACTAAACTTTGTTTTAACACACTCCCAGTACCATCGAAGTATTCTCAGTCGCCAAATGTTGACCTGATTATTTTAAGCAACATTCAGTACAGATGAATTTCAGAACAAGCTGAATACTAATTAAAGAAGAAGAAGAAGAAAACAAAACTCTGGAGAACTTTCCACATTCTTCTGAATGGGTCCCCCATCCTCTATGCTGGTCTGTCCAGAGTTCAGCTTTAAGAAGACTAAGGGTCTGTTCACTCATGGGACCAGCAACAAGCATGATTCTCCCTGAGGTTGGGCAGACCCAAGTGGACAACTAGTGACCCTCACTGGGGAAGGGTTTGGGAAGTGAAAACTCCCTGTCTTCAGGTTAGACTCTACTGAGGCCATACCAACCCCACCAAGGATTATCTTCAGCTGCCTCTTCTAAGTTACCATCTCTAAAGAAAGAGGTTTCACATGTACCTGCCAATCTAGAAGACCTCACCATTTATCTCACAGCCAGTCCCCCCAAAATATGAGCACTGTAACCTTGACCTCAGCTGTGATCCATTGTCCTCAACTGATCTTAGACTCTACTCTCTCAACTACTGCAAACCCACTTGGCTCCTAGCTGAATCCCCACGTGGGGTCATGTAGTCCCTTTGATCACACTGTTTCCAACCAGCTTTGACATCCTTGGGTTAAAACTGACCAGTTCAGGTCCTCAGGGCCAATAGCCCATCTGACTCACCCTTCATACTGTGTCTGAGTGGACGGTGGTATGTGGCGGTCATTCCCTTGTCTAATACACTTAGCAAAGTTGTTCACAATATAACCCTGTATTATGCCTTATATTGCTCTGTCCTAAGAAAATTTGGAATAAGACCATGGCATTCTATGATAAATGCCACTTTCATTTTCAATTCTTGGTAAAGATCTAATGGAATCAGAAAAGGTCTGGAGGAGGGCAGCTAAAATCATCAAAAACAAAAAAGCCTCCTTCATAAGGATGAATTAAATAAATTAGGAGTCTGCAAGACAAATAAAAATGTTAGCAGAGGACAAATGTCAAAGTTTTCCAAATGTCTTAGAATAAAAATGCAGTCATAAACCAAATTCCACAATGCCACACTGAAGCATCATCCCTTGAATCTTAAAGCAGACAAATGTAGGGCAGTTAGAAAGAAATTACGAATAACAACAACAAAACTGGTGACAGCGAGAGGTGGTAAAGACTAAAAACGTAAATTGAAGGAGGGTTTGGATAAAGTTATAGGAAAATCTATGTAAGAGCATTAGGAGAAAATTGAACATCTGTAACCTCCAGAGGAAAGCTCAACTCTCAAATCACATGGCATGTTGTCCACCAAAGTTGAGTTTTACAAGCCATAGGCAGTAAGCCTTGGTGTTGTTCTTCTATTGTGATGATTAAATGGGACCATCCCTGTTTAAGTATTGATTCACACAGTACCTCACACACCAAGACCCAATAAATAGCAACAGCAGCCATTGTATGGCAGTAATTCGTATACAGTTCAGCTGAATGAAGTGGGGCCCAGCTCAAAATAACAGTTCTTCCACTGAGCTATTCTGTCTTCAACAGATCAACAACCACCACCTCTCCACCTCTCAGTTCAAATCCTTGGGATCACCCTTAGGCATTCCAGCCCTTCCACATTTAAAAAAAGGATCCAGCACTACAAATTTTCCAATACTAAGATCATCTGGTCTCAGGAAAAAATCTTTTTATAAAAAATAAATATACATTATTCCATTACCAAATAATTCTTCACCCCAGCAATATTTGGCAAGAAAAGCTTATGTTCTGAGAAGTAACGAGGCAAAGAGCTGGTGTGGTAGTGACCTCAGGAACAATGTGGGGAATTTCAACAAATGCTTCAGACATTTATCTTGCAATAAGTGATGTCAAATGTGAAAGATAAAGCGTTAAAATGTGAATGGTAAGAAAAAGATTTCTAGACACATACAAAATTAATAGCAGCTCAGAGTCCATTCAGGGAAAATGGTACTCTTGACTGCAGGAGACAGGACGGGAAATCTTTATGAAAAGGGAGACTGCAGATGGGACGCCCACAGCCCTCTGGTGCATCTCATGGGGTCACGCCAAAAGTTCCCAGGAAGCTGACATTCCTGCTCTAAAATTCACCTGCTGCTTCTCCAGGGAAGCCAGCGTGATTACATCCTTTCCCATTGGTCCCTCTTACTTTGAGCACAGGCACATTGGCAACCTCAGGTGGAAGGAGTTGAAATTTTCAGGCAAAGAGCATTTTAGGGGTATTTTGAACCAGCCTCCACCTTCTGCTGATAAAGCAGCCGAGACCCAAAACTTTATAATGGGGAGGAGCCGACACGGTTGGTCTGCCCATCACCAGAGATCACAACATCCACTTTGCCAGCCATGACCACTTGGCCTCCAAGTTCAAGGACAAAATGGGGATAGTAGGAGTCCCTCCCTGATTACCTGTAGGAAATTCTATCGAATAAATGAGATCATCTAAAGACGATAGTTCATGAACTATACTCAGCACAGTATCTGGCACCATCTGAGCATTTAATAAATTATCCCTATTATTAGAGTTCCTCACAGTGCTTCCCTTTCCTCTTTTCTCATCCCCATGCAGTAGGGAAGAAAGAATGAGCAACAAGAACATTTTTGGATCACCTGCTGTCAGCCGTGCCTGGATCTTCAAGTGTTCATTTATTTAATAGGATGTGCCGTGACTACCGTCCTGTATGGGTTTGAATTTACATTCCCAAGTATGTTTGAGTTTCACTCGCATTCCTCTCCAGGGAGTCATGCTATGTCAATACCTCTTATCCAATAAGGCTTAAATTGGTGTCGTAAACTACCATTTGGACTCTGTAACAGAATTGTAAATAGAGCGATAATTAACGAATTTCCCGATTATTCTCCCCAATTCCACATTTACCAGGCATCTCATCTTCAGAACTGTCTTTCACCCTCAGGAATTTGGAACGAAAATAATGAGCAAATGGGACTTTAAAAAAAGGAAAGCTCTACGAATTACAAGCAGGTGGCTTAATTTCACGATTTATCCTGCACGGTTGAATACTATCTTTCTTCTCCCCTTCCAGCCTCTCTTCCCTGACTCCCTTCCTCCTCTCCCCTAGCTGATGCTTTTAAACTGCAGTTTTAAGGTCAGGGTTACAGAAACCTCACGATGGCCAAACCTGAGGGCACTCTTCAGGCCTAACTACTATTTCCATCTCTAGATCGTCTCTGCCTCTGACACTGGGCTTTGCTCCTTCTTCGGTCGGAGCATTTATTGCTCTGTTGAATCTTCTGAATTTTTTTTGTTGTTGTTGTTGTCAGTTCTTCATCACATTGCCCTGGCCTAACTCAAACCTTCTCATTGCTCACCTGGACCACTGCCAACCTCCCAAATAGGTTTCCTTGTCTCTGGGATCAACCCCACATACTCTCCAATCCCATCTCTGGTCCGCTGACAAAAATGGTCATTCAAAAAAGCAAAGTCAATGGGGGAAAGGGATAGTTAGGGAGTTTGGGATCAACATGTACGCACTGCTATATTTAAAACGGAGAGCCAACAAGGACCTCCCGTATAGCACAGGGAACTTTGCTCGATGTTATGTGGCAGTCTAGATGGGAGGGGGTCTGGGGGAGGATGGATGCATGTATACGCATGGCTGAGTCCCTTCGGTGTTCCACCTGAAACTACCACAATGTTGTTACCAACTATACCCCAGTACAAAATAAAAAGTTAAAAAATAAAGAGCAAATTGTAAATCACTCTTCTACTTGATTTTTTTCATCTACAAAATCATATCCAGACAATTCCGTACAGCGCACAAATCCCTTCTCGATCTGGCCCTGCCTGCCTCCCCTGCTGCAAACCTCCTGCATTTCTCCACGCTTCCCACTGGCCTCTCCACAGCGCCACTCCCTTCCCTCTGGGCCCATGTTGTTCCCTTGCTGCAAACACCATTCACCCGTCTCCCCACACAGGAACCTACACATTATCGGGGTGCATTTGCTCTTCTGCCTTCACATCCTCCAGAAAGTTCCTTAAGGGGAGGGGCCCCACCTTATTGGACTGTGGTCCCTGGAGCCTCATGGGCAGATGGTACATGTCAGCCACTTGGTACCCAAGCTGATAAACAACTAAGGAAGATAGAGAAGCCTTCCTTCAAAATGATATTTTTAAACCCCAAAGAAGAAAAGATGACAAAAGCTTGTGTCTGCTCACGTGAGTGGCATTCTGGGAAGCTTTTGGAAAGGAAAAAAAAAAAATCTTGTGGGTTTAACTGATGGTACCAGAAGAACAAGCCTATCCCTGGGGCGCTATTTAAATTCCACTCAGTGCTTTTCTTTTTAATTCATTTTTATTCCAGGTGCAGCCCTGCAGCTATTTTAAAACTGAGACTTAAAGTAATACTAATAGCTGGAGTTATCACAGGCTCCTGCAGTAACAGGGCGCCTTGAATCCAGAAAAAAAAAAAAAAAAGCCCTTCATGGAGCCTTGACAAACCACAATTATCCTGTGCCTGGGAGATGGAGGAGAAGGAATGAAACAGTGGACTCCATCATCAAAAAATTATGCTTCCCTTTGCAAAAGTTTTCATTCCTCCAGGCCCTGAAAGAGTTCACGTTCTACAGTTAACCATCTGTTTGCAAAATACTAACAGTCTGAAGGGGAGACTGGGACGCTGGGCAGGGAAGCAGACAGACACCAAGGGTAGCTTCGTCCATGTGCAGCCACCAGCCATCTGCATCTGCCACGTGAGACCCTGTATTCGGAGGACCAATTCTAGACCCCACCCCAGACTGTGGGGTCAGCATCTCTGATAGGAAACAAAACGAAGTATAATTTAAATGCATGTTTTCTGGACAGCAACACTCCAGGTGAGAGAAAGCTGCCCCAGGAAATAGGGTTTTGTGAGTGGTGCCTAGAGACATAGCCCTGCCTCTGACCTGCTTGTGTCAGCAAGAACCGGGGCTGTTTCCTCTCAACTTGTTAATGAACAAACTCAGGCTTTAATTACTGGCCTGAGCCAGCAGGGAGTCCACAGAATGACTGCAGCCCAGCCAGGGCTCTCCCCCAGGCATCGGCTCATGGACACTTCACTGCCAGTCAGCCCCATGCCTTCCCTTGTTCTGAGATTGGCACTGACCCTCCAACGTGGAAAATTCCTGTCTCTTCATCCCCCACCTGGATGTATGGCACAGATCTGAGAAGAGCTGGCACCACCTCCATCATCAGGGTTACAGGTGGAAGGATGGGCATCTGATACAGGCCAGGCTACCTGGAGTTCTTCATTGAGCACAAGCCTAGGAAGATGGGTGGTTCTGGCCTGGCACCCCCTGCCCTGCTCCATCCCATGGGAAATGAACTGGTGACCAAGTTTACCTAGGGTGGGTTTGTGTGACTCTTTTGGACAACCACAGAGCCCTGCATGTGACCCAAGGTTATTAAATGGAAAATGAATTCTGAGGGTTTCTACTGCGAGAATCCCAGAAGGGTATCAGATGAGAACTTGCAAATCTGTGGAGCTTTGTAACGGGAAGCCTCCAACGGCCACAAAGAGGGTGATCTAAGAGATACCCAAGCTATTTGTACACATCCAGCTTCCCCAGGGGCACCCCAGTTTGGTTCAGTGAGCTGGGTCACCTCAAGTCAGACTCGGGATTCATGGGTGGGACCTTCCCTGGCAGTCACTGCACTCCTTTGCAGCCAGTCCCCTGTCCAAGGCCACCTGCCCATCCACCCACCAACCTCAGAGACCCAGAGCATAGTCTTTCCCAGCCAGGAGTGTGATTTTCTTTTTTAAGAAAACATTCCCTGCTGCCTGGGAGAAAAGCAGCCGTCTCTGCCTTCTATCAATTTCCACAGCATCTGTGGTACCTACCACGAATTTAGCACTTATTATTACAATTCATGACAGCCTTTATGCCAGAAAGAGAACTGGACAGTGTTTCCCAATTTTTTTAACTTGGCAGACCTGTAAAATCTTCCCATAAACAGAGTGCCAACTTACCATTCACCCACTCCAATGGTTACCAAGCCTTTTTCTGAGTTGGGGTTCAGTTCTGCCTCCCTTTCACATCCATTCTTTGGCCCTTGTCTTACCCTTCAGAACCCTCCCTCTACAGAGTTGTGTCTAAATTTCACCACAAAGTTCTTTCTTCTCCAGAACAAGTAGGCCTCGTGTAGCATTTTCAAGGATGACGAGCTTCCATCTGAATCCCTAGCACCCATCACGGTTAGGTGGCAGACATTCCATAACTGTTTGTTGCAGAATGAAAGGATGAACTCTTCCTCATTCGACATGTTTTCTAGCCCCTTCACTCTCTGGACTATGTCCCACAAGAGGCAATGCCACATTTCCATGTGCCTCTCGAAATGTCATGCCCAGAACCATGTGCCATGCACCAGATGGGCTCAGCTGTGCAGAGCGCCAAAGCCCCATGGCCCTCCTGCCCTGGGCACCAAGCCTTTATTCCCGAAGCTTGAGACTGTGCTTACTTTCTGGCAGCCACTTTGTACTGCTGACTCCTATGAAATTGGAGTTCATGAAAAACCTGAGATATTCCCAATTCTGAATTTCTTTTTCCTTATAATCCCTTTTTTTTTACCTTTTTAAAAAAAATTATTTTTAACTGAAGGGTAGTTGGTTTCTGCCGTACATCAACACGAATCAGTCACAGGTTTGCATATGTGCCCTCCCTCTTAAGCCTCCCTCCCACCCCAACCCACCCCTCGAGGTTGGCACGGAGCCCCAGAATGGAGAGAGTAGCATGTTATACATTCAGTTCAGTTCAGTTCAGTTCAGTCGCTCAGTCGTGTCCGACTCTCCGCGACCCCATGAATCACAGCACGCCAGGCCTCCCTGTCCATCACCAACTCCCGGAGTACACTCAAACTCATGTCTACAGAGTCGGTGATGCCATCCAGCCATCTCATTCTCCGTCGTCCCCTTCTCCTCCCGCCCCCAACCTTTCCCAGCATCAGAGTCTTTTCCAGTGAGTCAACTCGTCGCATGAGATGGCCAAAGTATTGGAGTTTCAGCTTTAGCATCAGTCCCTCCAATGAACATCCAGGATTGATCTCCTTTAGAATGGACTGAAAATAGATAGACAGTGGGAATTTGCTGTATGACTCAGGGAATCCAATTCTAAATTTCTTAAATGGTACTTTCAATCCAAGAACAGAGCTTTTCCATTTAGGCCAACTGTGTTTAATTTTTGTGGATCAGTATCTTCGATTC
Source organism: Moschus berezovskii (assembly GCF_049115385.1). Taxonomy (NCBI): domain Eukaryota; kingdom Metazoa; phylum Chordata; class Mammalia; order Artiodactyla; family Moschidae; genus Moschus; species Moschus berezovskii. Next base: position 114,432,080 of record NC_142462.1, on the reverse strand, counting down.
TTATCTGACTCCTCGCATCTTCTCCGTCCAACTAGAGGTTAGCGTTCTGGAGATGGTATCTTATAGACTTTGATATAAGGAATAAGTGTAGGTATTTAGCATGCTGGCACTCAGCAGATATTTGACAAGTACGTGCTGGTTCATCAGGTTCCGCGCATGTCCTAATATTCCCCAGGACTCTCAGTTCCTGATGAATCACACCGAAGTCCCAAGGGCAGCACCCAAGGACTTCTTCCAACCGCCCCTTCCTACCTACATGCTTCCAACTCTGAGTTGTGCTTGTCTCCATTGGACTGCTTGCACCCCAACACACTGCTCTCCATAAATGACCAGCCGCCTCCCCAGTATTCATCACTGCCTTCTGCCTTCTCAAAACTCAATGCATCCATCAGCACCAATTTGCCGCATTTCCCTCACGGTCCCTCAGCATTCCTAGTACAGGCCATCATGGAGGAAAAGGGTTTGGAGCAAATCTGGAATCATTCAGATGAACCAAAAGAGAGAATCATCACCTACTTTAAAAATGAGATTCTCTCTACAAAGCAGCTTGTTGTAGATATTTATAAAAGCCCCCTTTCAGTTCAGTTGCTCAGTCATGTCCGACTCTTTGTGACCGCATGGACGGCAGCACGCCAGGCCTCCCTGTCCATCACCCACTCCTGGAGTTTACCCAAACTCATGTCCATTGAGTCGGTGATGCCATCCAACCATCTCATCCTCTGTCATCCCGTTCTCCTCCTGCCCTCAATCTTTCTCAACATCAGAATCTTTTCAAATGAGTCAGTTCTTCGCATCAGGTGGCCAAAGTATTGGAGTTTCAGCTTCAACATCAGTCCTTCCAGTGAATATTCAGGACTGATTTCCTTTAGGATGGACTGGTTGGATTTCCTTGCAGTCCAAGGGACTCTCAAGAGTCTCCTTCAACACCACAGTTCAAAAGCATCAGTTCTTCAGCACTCAGCTTTCTTTACTTGAAAGTCCAACTCTCACATCCATACATGACTACTGGAAAAACCATTGCTTTGACTAGATGGACCTTTGTTGGCAAAGTAATGTCTCTACTTTTTAATATGCTGTCTAGGTTAGTCATAATTTTTCTTCCAAGGAGCAAGTGTCTTTTAATTTTATGGCTGCAGTCACCATCTGCAGTGATTTTGGAGCCCAAAAGAATAAAGTCTGTCACTGTTTCCATTGTTTCCCCATCTATTTGCCATGAAGTGATGGAACCGGATGCCATAAACATTGGAACAAGATGTTGTTCTTGTTCCCATCAGAATAAGACCCAGTTTCCCCTTCAGTCTCTCCCATCAGGAAGCTTCCATAAGCCTCTTATCCTTCTCCATCAGAGGGCAGACAGACTGAAAACTACAATCACAGAAAACTTACCAATCTGATCACATGGACCGCAGCCTTGTCTAACTCAGTGGAACTGTGAGCCATGCCATATAGGGCCACTCAAGACAGATAGGTCATGGTGGAGAGTTCTGACAAAATGTGGTCCACTGGTGAAGGGAATGGCAAACCACTTCAGTATTCTTGCCTTGAGAACCCCATGAACAGTATGAAAAGGCAAAAAGATAGGACACTGAAAGATGAACTCCCCAGGTCAGTAGGTGCCCAATATGCTACTGGAGATCAGTGGAGAAATAACTCCAGAAAGAATGAAGGGATGGAGCCAAAGCAAAAACAATACCCTGTTGTGGATGTGACTGGTAATGGAAATAAAGTCCAGTGCTGTAAAGAGCACTATTGCATAGGAACTTGGAATGTTAGGTCCGTGAATCAAGGCAAATTGGAGGTGGTCAAACAGGAGATGGCAAGAGTGAACGTCAACATTCTAGGAATCAGTGAACTAAAATGGACTGGAATGGGTGAATTTAACTCAGATGGCCATTATATCTACTACTGTGGGCAAGAATCCCTTAGAAGAAATGGAGCAGCCATCATAGTCAACAAAAGAGTCTGAAATGCAGTACTTGGATGCAATTTCAAAAACAACAGAATGATCTCTGATCGTTATCAAGGCAAACCATTCAATACCACAGTAATCCAAGTCTATGCCCTGACCAGTAATGCTAAAGAAGCTGAAGTTGAATGGTTTTATGAAGACCTACAAGAACTTTTAGAACTAACACCCCGAAAAGATGTCCTTTTCATTATAGGGGACTGGAATGCAAAAGTAGGAAGTCAAGAAACATGTGGAGTAACAGGCAAATTTGGCCTTGGAGCATGGAATGAAGCAGGGCAAAGGCTAATAGAGTTTTGCCAAGAGAACACACTGGTAATAGCAAACATCCTCTTCCAACAACACAAGAGAAGACTCTACACATGGACATTACCAGATGGTCAACACCAAAATCAGATTGATTATATTCTTTTCTGCCAAAGATGGAGAAGCTCTATACAGTCAGCTGTATATAAAACAAGACCGGGAGCTGACTGAGGCTCAGATCATGAACTCCTTATTGTCAAATTCAGACTTAAACTGAAGAAAGTAGGGAAACAGACCATTCAGGTACAACATAAATCAAATGTTTATACAGTAGAAGTGAGAAATAGAGTCAAGGGGTTAGATCTGATAGACAGAGTACCTGAAGAACTATGGATGGAGGTTCGTGACATTGTACAGGCCACAGGGATCAAGACCATCCCCAAGAAAAAGAAGTGCAAAAAGGCAAAATGGTTGTCTGAGGAGGCCTTAAAAATAGCTGTGAAAAGAAGAGAAGTGAAAGGCAAAGGAGAAAAGGAAAGATATAAGCATCTGAATGCAGAGTTCCAAAGAATAGCAAGGAGAGATAAGATAGCCTTCCTCAGTGATCAATGCAAAGAAATAGAGGAAAACAATAGAATGGGAAAGACTAGAGTTCTCTTCAAGAAAATAAGAGATACTAAGGGAACATTTCATGCAAAGATGGGCACAATAAAGGACAGAAATGGTATGGACCTAAAATAAGCAGAAGATATTAAGAAGAGGTGGAAAGAATACACAGAAGAACTACACAAAAAAGATCTTCATGACCCAGATAATCATGATGGTGTGATCACTCACCTAGAGCCAGACATCCTGGAATGTGAAGTCAAGTGGGCCTTAAGAAGCATCACTACAAACAAAGCTAGTGGAGGTGATAGAATTCCAGGTGAGCTATTTCAAATCCTAAAAGATGATGCTGTGAAAGTGCTGCACTCTATGCCAGCAAATTTGGAAAACTCAGCAGTGGCCACAGGACTGGAAAAGGTCAGTTTTCGTTCCAATCCCAAAGAAAGGCAATGCCAAAGAATGCTCAAACTACCACACAATTGCACTCATCTCACACGCTAGCAAAGTAATGCTCAAAATTCTCCAATCTAGGCTTCAACAATATGTGAACCATGAACTTCCAGATGTTTAAGCTGGATTTAGAAAAGGCAGAGGAACCAGAGATCGAATTGCCAATATCCACTGGATCATCAAAAAAGCAAGAAAGTTCCAGAAAAACATCTATTTCTGCTTCATTGACTATGTCAAAGCCTTTGATTGTGTGGACCACAACAAACAGTGGGAAATTCTTCAAGAGATGGGAATATCAGACCACTTGACCTGCCTCCTGAGAAATCTGCATGCAGGTCAGGAAGCAACAGTTAGAACTAGACATGGAACAACAGACTGGTTCCAAGTCGAGAAAGGAGTACATCAAGGCCTTATATCATCACCCTGCTTATTTACCTTATATGCAGAGTACATCATGAGAAACAGTGGGCTGGAGGAAGCACAAGCTGGAAACAAGATTGCCGGGAGAGATATCAATAACCCCAGATATGCAGATGATACCACTCTTATGTCAGAAAGCGAAAAAGAACTAGAGCCTCTTGATGAAAGTGAAAGAGGAGAGCAAAAAAGTTGGCTTAAAACTCAACATTCAGAAAACTATGATCATGGCATCTGGTCCCATCACTTCAAAGCCCCCTTTAGTATATTTAAATATGACTTGATGTGCCCACAGGTGGTTACCAGGCAACTTTCCATAAACATATCTATTGAAAAGGTCAACGCCTCTGGACCTTCACAAAGAATTGTTCTCTGCATCAATGCTGTCTACACACACCAAATAAAAGCCTAGACACACATTCAGTCCCTGCTGGAGCAATAATGAATTCTTCCAAGTATGTATATAAGAAGGACTTTCTCTGCACTCTCTATATACCGCAGTTTTTCCATGAACCTTGGGCTTCCCTTGTGGCTCAGCTGGTAAAGAATCCACCTGCAATGTGGGAGACCTGGGTTCGATCCCTGGGTTGGGAAGATCCCCTGGAGAAGGGAAAGGCTACCCACTCCAGTATTCTGGCCTGGAGACTTCTATGGACTGTATAGTCCATGGGGTCACAAAGAGTCAGACACGACTGAGTAACTTTCACTTCACTTCACTTCCAATGGAATTAAAGAAACCGTAGAGTGTTATATGCGGAAAGGACTTTGGTATAGCAACTCCCATTGTGGGCAAGGACAATGAAGCTAAGCAGAAAGGTTTACAATTCCTTTACCCTGCTTTTGAGTACCAACAATCCTTCAGTGAAACCCACCTCCTCTGGGAGCTGAAGATGGTGCCCCCGTCCTTCCTTTACAGGGTCTCAAGGACCAGTGATCTCCAACTATTTTATTGGAGACACTGGAAATCAGTCTCCTTTCTTCTGAAGCTCCTAAAGACTAGTGGAGAGACTCATGACAGACTATCCAATCTTGTGTTACAACAGTCATCTGGATACCCCACTGAAGCTATGAGTAAAATTGAAGCCATGTGTATCTTCACTTATTCAAATACTGCTTTTGATTTGTCTGCTCTTGCTGCTGCTGCTGCTGCTGCTGCTAAGTCACTTCAGTCGTGTCCGACTCTGTGTGACCCCATAGATGGCAGCCCACCAGGCTCCTCCGTCCCTGGGATTCTCCAGGCAAGAACACTGGAGTGGGTTGCCATTTCCTTCTCCAATGCATGAGAGTGAAAAAAGAAAGTGAAGTCGCTCAGTCATACCCGACTCTTAGCAACCCCGTGGACTGCCGCCTACCAGGCTCCTCTGTCCAAGGGATTTTCCAGGCAAGAGTACTGGAGTGGGTTGCCATTGCCTTCTCCAGTCTGCTCTTGGGGGAGGCCTAATACTTGGACAGGGACTTCCAAGGACCCTTCCCAGTTCCTGCAACAGCACTGGGCACAGAAACCTTTGGCAGACCTGCTTGAGGCTTATACCCAGAGCACACGAAAGCATTATAGCAAAGGCACAGTCTCTCTCCAGCTGTAGTTAATGGTCCCTGGGATACAATGAATGGGGCTTCTCTGGTGGCTCAGACAGTAAAGAATCTGCCCGCAGTGAGGGAGACCTGGGTTTGATCCCTGGGTCGGGAAGATCCCCTGGAGGAGTAAATGGTACCCCTTTCCAGTATTCTTCCCTGGAGAATCCCATGGATACAGGAGCCTGGTGGGCTACAGTCCAGGGGGTCGCAAAGAGTTGGACATGATTGAGCACTGACACCTTGTTGAAATCCTATCGGTTTAGATGGCTGATCATTATTGTGTGTAGAATGCTGTGTTTGGTTGTGAGTTTTTAATCATGTCTTAGATCAGTCTTGTATTTGTGCCCTAATGTCTCTACAAAAATGTCTCAATTTCTCATTCACTATAACCCTTGTGCATTTGACTTGTGCTCAGTTGCTCAATCATGTCCATGAAATTTCCCAGGCAAGAATGCTGGAGTGGGGTACCATTTACTACTCCAGGGGATCTTCCTGACTCAGGGAACAAACCCAAGTCTCTTTTGCCTCTGGTATTGGCAGGTGGATTCTTTACCACTGAGCCACCAGGGAAGCCCCATTTATTATATCCCAGGGACTGTGAAAGCTGGAGAATGTTGTTTCTGTAGATTTTCTCTTTCAACACAAGCCACTGTTGTGTCCACAAGTCACATCCCAGAAAAGGAGGTAAATATGCTGCTCTGGGGAAGGTGGCGAGGGAAGCCCCCGGCAGGTGACTAGAAGGGAGCTCTCAGAACCCCTGACTTTTGAAGCAGAAAAGAGGTTGTGCCTGGTGACATAATCCCCAGTACAGGGGCCCTCATGACTCTGGTGGAGTGACCCCAAATTAGGTTTCAAATGGGAATGTTGTTTTCTCTCCAGTGAGACAGCAGAGTTGATACTGAATGTTATTTATAGATTTGACTGTAGCTGCCTAAATCGTTTTTCTTGTTTGTAATAAATCATCTCAGAGAAATAGCTACAGATGATTCCTTCTTTGTTTCAGAAGTAAATGACTAATTAAATAAGTAAACCCTCCAACTGTGCTACACGTCAATTCAGCAAAGTGCATTCCTCCCTTCGTAGGTAAATGAAAGTCGCTCAGTCGTGTCTGACTCTTTGTGACCCCATGACTATACAGTCCATGGAATTCTCCAGGCCAGAATACTGGAGTGGGTAGCCTTTCCCTTCTCCAGGGCACCTTCTCAACCCAGGGATCGAACCCAGGTCTCCCACATTGCAGGCGGATTCTTTACCAGATGAACCATCAGGGAAGCTCGCTTTCATAGGTAAGGGCTCAAATTTAAAGTAACATCAATGATCAGGATTTGTTGAATATGGACTATATGAGAACAAATAACCATCACTTCAGGAGAAACAAAAGGCACTAGGAACTGCCTTCTGAAAAATGTGCCGCCCAATTAGAGATCAGGAGCATGAACGTCAACTACAGCGCAAGGTGGTGAATGCTAAGTAGTGTAAGCAGTTGAGCTCCATGAACTACAGGAGGCCAAAAAGAGCTCCCTCCTGTCTGGAGTGTCCACACAGGGGCCGGGTATTCAGCTGGACACTGAAATACGGGAGCAAGGAGACCTGAGAAAGGGGACAGTGTGTCCAAGGACATTACGGTGAGGCAGAGTAGGGCTGTCCTGCCCAAAGGGAGAGCAAGTTAAATCCTGACACTTGCGAGCTGTGTGACCTTGAGGAAGTTCCTTGGCCTCTCTGAGCCTCCACTGTCTAACTGTAAAACAGGGATACTAAAGGAACTTAGCTCCGAGGACTGTTTTGAAGAATAAAGGAGATCATGCAACTGATGCACGTAGCAGAACCACCCAGAACAAAGGCTAAACCCGCAGTACACTACTAAGTACACACTATTAACAGTACACGGTTAACTAGTTACACTTTCAAGGTTATAAAAGAACACAGACAACCGCTGGGTTAGCTCTATGCTGGAGTCAAGGTCGGCAGTGAAGGTCCCTTGTTTTGCAACAGCAATTTACGGTTGGAAAGAGGAAATGGTTCGTCCATGGTGACTGTCATGAAAATGAACATGAGGGAGTGACAGGAAAAGAGGGTTGCCGGGAGCCAGCGAGGGAAATCCTACCCATGGCAAAGGTCAATTGGGGAAGAGACCTGACGGGCAAAGGCTAATCAGGGCTCGAGGAACCCCCTGGACTTACCTGAGCATCTACCCCAAAGAAAACTGGAGTCTGACTGCTTTACTATCTTACGCCTCTTACCAAGTCCTCTAATACTTACAGGGGCTTCCCCCCAACCACCTTTCTCTGAAAACATTAATTCAGAGCTGTAGTTTAAAAGTTCTCCTCGGCTTAATAGGAGTGTTCCAATCCAAGCCCCTCTGATAGCTTTCTAACTTGCATGACAAGTTTGTCCGGGCTCTTACAACTATGAGTGTGACTGTTTATAGCCTCCCAGCCATGCAAGGACAGAAAGCCTAATATTCTAAAATACAGGAATCTGTTGAAGAAGTTAAAATCATTAGAATAGTACTAGAAAAGATTTCATTGTTGAATCAATGCTTGCTGCAGTTTCCTCTATCTATTGTATCCTTGGAAATATATTAATCCTTTGACTTAACCACATCAGATCTTAAGTTAATAAGTTCCTTTCTTGCAGCTCACTACACCGGTGCCTTATAGGAATGTAACTTTGTTATGTGTCTAGCACCTAACTTTAGGAAAGTCACCTTAAAAGAAAAGTCTTTTACTTGCTAACTAACCTACTGTTAGGAGACAGGGCCATAAACTGTTAGCAGGCCCCCTGGCCAGAAGATGATGTAAACCACCTAAAAACTTTTATCACGAGATATACAAAAATAAGCCCTGATCCTGATAAGGGTCAAGACTGCTGACCCCACGTGATTTTGGTGTGAATCTATACCTCCCTTTCCTTGTTTCTTATGCGCATAACTTAGGGTATAAAAGCAGCACTGGAAAATAAAGTTTTGGGCCTTGCTCACTGAAGCTTGGTCTCCCCGTGTCGTTCTTTCTCTTTTTCCATCCTTTTCTCTATTCTCCTTTTTCTGGTTGAGATCCTTGGAGCGCTGGGCCCTCTGAGTTTACTTATCTGCCTGGGCTTCTAAGACTCACTCAAGGGGGTGCCCTGGTGGGGTGCCTCCAGCGATTCGAGAGGGCGCCTGCGGCCTACGTAAACAGAGCAAGCCCCGTGCTGGGGTTTTATTGGTTTCCAGCGTAAACCAAGGAATCATCAGCCCCTGTCTCTCTCTTCTTTCTCTCTCTCTCTCTGACGCCGACGCCGTTCATCCCGAGGATACCCTGGGTCATATCGAGGCTGGTCCCCGATAGAGGGTCATGGCCCCCTCCCAGCGGTGGCTACTACAAGTGGATTCCACTCACCCTTGCCCAGGTCTTAAACCACTTACACTCTTTAAAAGCCTCATAAAGAGAATGCTGGAAAAGAACTAGTGCACGGAAATACCTGAGGACAGTGCCTTGTGACCCTCCCACTCAGGAAACCACAGGAAATCAGAAGCCCTAAAGGCAGAGACAACCAACAGTCATGGCTGGAAGGTTGGAAAGCATGGACAGATTTTGAAGCATACCTCCTCCCCAACCCCAGCTTCTCAGCAGACTGAGTGATGCAGAAACAATGCTTACTGGAACGTGGATACAGCCAGCTATGGTGCGGGTGGGATCTGCCTCATCCAGGAACTGATACGGGATTTAAAAAGAAATAAAACTCCTCTGTTACCAGGGCAACAGGCAAACTGAGGACACAATCAACTGTCCCTTCAAAGTCCCAGGAGAGAATTTGATAGCCCATGTCAGACAGACCTGGCTTAGAGCACTCGGGAATAAGCAAACCTTCAAAGTGGCTGGCGGTGGGCTATGCTGAGACCCACTATAATGGTACTCTAGGAGAAACATAGAAATAGAACCAGGATGTTCTGGAAGGCACAGGAGGTGCTGACAAGGATGATCATGGAAGCATTCTTTCTGAACATCTGGGCTGCCCGGCTGACTGAGAGGCCAAAGTGTGGTGGCATTTTCTTCTAGGTACTAGTCAGAATGACATGGCACTAAGGACATGGTTAACACTTAGCGGCACAGGCCAGCATGAGCTATGGCTTGTTTTTAGGAGGTTTGGAAAGAAAGTTTATCTTTCTTTGCATCATTTGGATTAAGCTTCAGCTGGAATTATACAGTGTTTTTTTAAGCCCATATTTTAATTAGAAATGATGCTTTCAGGGAGAATGGTAAAAACAGAAACAATGAAAACAATGAAACTCACAAAACTACTTTTGATGAACATGTATGACAGATAAGAACGATGTTAAATGGTGGTTGAATATGTACGTTGTTTAATTACAGGTGGCGCTAGTGGTAAAGATCCCACCTGCAATGCAGGAGATGGAAGAGACGCGGGTTCGATCCCTGGGTCGGGAAGATCCCCTGGAGAAGGGAATGGCAACCCACTCCAGTATTCTTGCCTGGAGAATCCCCATGGACAGAGGAGCCTGGCTGGCTACCGTCCATAGGGTCGCAAAGAGTCAGACATGACTGAAGCCACTTAGTACACAGCACACAATTGCATGAAGTTTTAGTATCAAAAGACAATGCACTCAAAGAAAATTCCTGAATGTCAGCTTCTCATCATCCTTGGGCCTCCTTTTTCCAGGACTATAGACTGCCCACCTGAGCAACGCAGCTTGAACCAGGGACTCCCCAGGGCTGATTGGCCCACGTGAACTTCTGAGTCTGAAACAGACACTCCCCACCTGAGCATCTCAGCTTGAACCAGAGCTGAGACTGACCATACGAAAATCAGAAACTGAACCAGGTGTTTCCCCAAGAGTCTTTACTTCCGCTACCAGATTCTAAGCCACACAATTCTTAGAGTACTTCAGGGACCACAGCTCTTTAATCAAAAGACATAAATACACCCTATCTGGGGGAATCCATCCTATCATGAATGTCTAGACAGTCACTGCATTTCTTATTGATGGCCAGTGAGAAATATGGGACTCTGTGTAATTCTGTAGCACTCCATAAACAGAGTGGCACAGGACACAGTGCCCACCCCCCTCGCCAAGCTGGGCAAAACAAACTTCACACTCCCTTAAGAGCGCCAACGTTGACTTTCAGGAGAAGCTTTGAGAATATTTATTAAGCTCATGCAAGTGCAGGCACCAGCCAGTTTCTACAGGTAAAACGGTTGTCAGCCCAGCTCCTCCCTCCCCCAGTTACAGGAGGAGGACTAGAGAATCAGGCCAGCACAGCCCTGAAGAGGCTGTTAAAGAAAAGCGTGACCCAGACAAGAACGCAGCATGAATTAACTACAAGGCTCAGCCAGATGCTGGAGAAAGAAATCCAGCAAAGCCCAGAGAACAGTGTGGCTCCGCAGTGTCTGAAGCCAGGCAAGTGGCAGCACAGAAGGCCTGCCTCTGGGCTCTGTAACCACTCCAGTCTCTGCAGACGTGACTTGCTTTTCAGCCTGATGCTTGATGTCAGCACATTAACCAGGGATGCCCACATCTACGCCTGTGCCTTGGAGGATGTCGGCTTGAAGCCAACATGGAAGAGGAGGCCAAGGGTAGGTGAGCCCTTAACAAGCTGTATCAGAAAAGAGGCTGCTCAAAGCTATAGCACCATCTAGGGTTCCAAGGTTCCGCATTTTTCTCAAGAAACTCAAGACAGTCTTTAAGAGACATTATCTCCTTTAGTTCCCCAAACAGCTACTCTGGTTAAGGTCTCTGCCATCAGAACATCAATTTCATCACTGAGGTCTTGAAACCCACCATCTTCGTTTTGAGCTATGTGACTCTCTCTTCTCAGAAAGTAAAGCCCATACTTTAGGTAGGAATAACCCCTCAAGCCCCTATTATGACAGTGTGAAGTAAATTAACAAATTATTGAGCTCCTCATTAGGAGGAACAGGAAAAACCTTTAAACAGAGAAATTTAAAGCAAGCAAGAGGACCAGACATCTGGGGAAAGGACCGAGGATGGCTGGAGGGTTTCCCTCCTTCTCTACCTTGCCACTCAAGTCAACGGTGCTTTCAGCTCAAGGTCAGCTGCGGAGGAAGGAGTCTTTCTGATGTCACGTTCTTGTTCCCCTTTACCCATACTCCTTAGGCAGCAAGAGGAGACAGGCAGCATCCCTCAGGTCCTACTGCTCTCCACCTGGCCAAACACAAAGCCCCTGGGAGCACCGCCTGATTTCAGGGGAATGAAAGGCAGGTCACAGGGGCTCTTGAGCAGTTTTAGGAAAAGAATCTGGACAAGTCACACCATCAGAAAAGTCCCAACTGCAGCAAAAACACTGAACATAAACCATAACCTGGGTCTGAGTCTCCTTTCTTATTTCAGTTTATAAACACATTTCTTCAAGTAATCGATACCTTCTCAATGAACCATCGACAAAACTGCAGTGTTTGTGAACCATCTTCTACAAACAACAACCACCTTTTGATGACTTGGTGCTATACAACTCCGCCAGGTCTGAGACTAAGGGCAGCAATGACTTGTCATGAGCATAACAAGAGGTGTCAAGATTTGCTCAGAACCCTGAGGCAGTCCCCCAAGCCCACTAGGGGGTCTTCACAGCCTTCCTTAAGCCAAAAGCCAGCAGGAATATCCACTCAGTTACCTTTCCTGGGATAGAAAGGATGGTGAGCTGAACCCACCAGGAGCACTCTGTTGATACAAGGTTTTCAAGAACTAATAGTTCCATGTGTACACCATTTGCTGAGAAAGCAGCTGCAAGGAGAATCCGAGTTATTAACAGAAGATTGATGGATAGCAGAAACTAGGTTTATCTCTCTACTCAGTGTTCCAAGGTCAGTAGGCGGAGGGGTTCACTCTCAGCCACACCTTCTGCCAACAAGAAGATCAGTTACTGATCATGGTTCCAGGCTGTCTCAGAAGGAAAATGAAAGGCATGATTCTCCCTCAAAGTGTTATCCCAGAATAAGCCTTATCAGAAGAGTGGCTGTTCCACTACGAAGAACAGTGTTAAATAAGAATATGGGACAGTGTTAAAAAACTAAAATAGAGCAACCATATGATCCTGCAATCCCACTCCTGGGCATATATCCATAGAAAAACATGATCTGAAAGAAAATACGCTCCCCAATGTTCACTGAAACATTGCTCACAATAGCCAAGACAGAGAAGTAACCTAAACTTCTAGCATCCATGAATGGATAAAGAAGATATAGTATATATACACAATGGAATACTACTCAGTCACTAAAAAGAATGAAATATTGCCATTTGCAGCAACATGGACGAACCTAGAGATTATCATACTAAGTGAAGTAAGTCAGAGAAAGACAAATATGATATCACTTATATGCAAAATCTAAAAAAAAAAATGACACAAATGAACTTCTTTACAAAACAGAAGCAGATTCACAGACATTGAAAACAAACTTATGGTTTTCAAAGGGGAAAGGAAGGGAGGGATGGATAAACTAAAAGTTTGAGATTGACAGATACATACTATTCTACATTAAACAGATAAACAATCAGGATTTACTGTGTGGCACAGGGAACTATATTCAGTATCTTGTAATAACCTGTAATGAAAAAGAATACATATATGTATAACTGAATCACTCTGCTATACACCTGAAACTAACACAACCTTGTAACTCAACTATACTTTCAAAGAAAGCTGCTTCTTTGGGGGAGATAAAAGAATGAAGAGGGGCTGCTCAAAGCTATAGCACCATTTGGGATTCCAAGTTTCAATATTTTTCTCAAGAAACCTAGGAGAAACATTATCTCATTTAGTCTCCAAGCAACCACTTTGGTTAAGGTCTCTGCCATGAGAAGCCCTGACCATGTTCCAAGATGGGCCAGTTCATGAAGCAGAAGGACTTCAAGGAGGGGGAACCTCAGGCTCCCCAGCCAAGTCATATCCAGGGCCAGTGCTGGAGAGCTTCAGTCCAGCAAGCAAAGAATCATTAGTTGGAGAAACCCAACCTGTTGTCACAATAATGCACTTAAAAACCAAACTCTGTCGAGAAGGTAGAGTTGTTAGCCATCATGACCACATTAGCAGTCAGGGGGCTGGAGGAACACCATTATAACCTGTGCCCACTGTCATCTCTGGGGTCCTAGAAAGTGTACTGGATTTGGGTGTCACAATTTCTTTGCCCTTTATGAAATATATAGCCTTCAGCAAGTCATTTTGGAAACTTTTGGAAAACACATAAAATGGCAACAACAACCAAAAAAGCTGATCCTGCTCCTTCATCTGATCCCAATCCCAGAAGAGATACATCCCACCTAACCACTTCACATATTTCCCATTCGTTCATTCAAGATTCATTAAACTTCCTCAGGGTGCCCCTCACTGTGCTAGATGCTGGAGAAAGAATAATAAATGAGACACTCTTCTTGGTCTCAGGGAGCATGAATCTAGAGAATTCCAACACTATTCCCACCTCTGTTTTATGTTCTTAATCTGTGAATCCCATCCTAGCAAGATGCCTATACCTCCCTCCTGGTGTAGATGAACAAATTGAACCTGCCACCCCTGGCTGCGAGCTAAGTTTGAGGTTAAGTGTATATCACTGTCATGGAGCCATAAAAGTCAGTTTTCTCCCAGCCCCTCCCTCCCATCTCATCACCTTGGACCTTCCAAAGCCTTTCATGTAGAAACCTGCGCTTCTCATGGACCTAGCCTCAGTGTTAGCAGATATACCATATTTTTTCTTTTTTTTGGCTTTCAGGGTCTTAGTTCCCCAACCAGGGATCAAACCTAGGCCCCTGGCAGTGAGAACACCAAGTCTTAACCACTGGTTCACCAGGAAATTCCCACATAGTCTTTTTAAGTCATTATTAAAATAAGCACATTAAATACCAAACCAGTAAACCAGAGGTTTACATCTACCCTGTAGACCATGTTAATCATATCCATCTAAAGATCTGTAGCAGGTTAAGTCTAGACAACTTATGTTAGAAAGCCCTGGGTTTGAGTCTTAACTCTGTCACTCGTGAGCCTTTAAGCTATTATTGCCTTCGCTTAAAGTACCACACTAAGTTTCAATTTTCACATTTATAAAATTCAGATAATAATACCTATCCCGTAGAGAGGTTCAAATAATTAAATGTTATAATGTTGGTAAATAATCTAACAGTACTTGGCACTTAGAGGCATCTATAAATGGTAGTCATTATTGTTTATAATTATGATAGTTATTACTATTGACGCGCTTACAAAACACAGCCCATTTCATCCTAGGCTCCTTGATTTCTCTACTGCCTGAATGGAAGTACAGAGAAAGCAATGCTTCTATTGACTCTAGAGCAAATTATTTCTACCTATGGACCCCAATTCATCTTGCTTTTTTGGAAAAACTAGCTCTCAACCTTGAAGGTTAAGATATATTTATCCTTGGTTTAACACACACCTTGTGGACAAAATCAAAGAATAAACCACTACCTAAAACAGTATTTCACAAACCCTTTGGGCTTCATGTCTCCCGCTCTATTCATGCATAATATTGCAGTTCATGTCTTCAGAGCAGCCCCGCTTTCTTTCCAGTACAGTCTTTTTCTCTTCCCAGTCACTCATTTGTGGTTCTTTCACTTCCATCTTCACAATGGCCAACTGTCTCACACAGATCGGGAACACTCAGCCTTAACTGAACAGATTCTGCAGCTGGCTCAGCAGTATAGACAGGCTGCAGAGTAAGGAATCAGCCTCGCCCAAAGAAAAGGCTGGCCTTTCTCAAGGGCTTCTGGGAGGCAATTCTCTAAGCTCAGGGAATATAACACCAAATACAGGTCTGTCTGCCTGGGGCCTATGGTCATGCAGTATAGTGTGACGAGGTGACTTAGACTTCAGGTTTCGAGTCGTGTGGTATCAGCTCAGCCTCAGGAGGGGCTGGAGACTGAGGTCAACCATGAGGTCAGTCAACTCTGCCTAGATGACGAAACCCGAATAAAAACCCCAAACGCCAAGACTCAATGGGCTGCCGTGGCTGGCAGTACTCCATGCATGTGATCATACACTGATGCCAAGAAAGTGGTGTTTCCCATGACTCCACAGGGAGAAGACAACCGGAAGCCCCGCATGTGGAACTCTCCTGGACCCTGCCCCCTGTGCTTCTTCCCTTGGCTGATTTTATTCTGGATCCTTTCACTGTAATAAACCATAACCATGAGTACAACAGCTTTCAGAACATTCTGTGAGACTTTCTAGTGAATTACTGATGCTAAGGGAGACCTTGAAAAAAGTGTTTAGTCACTCAGTCGTGTCTCCATGGACTGTAGCCCTCCAGGTTCCTCTGTCCATGGAATTCTCCAGGCAAGAATACTGGAGTGGGTAGCCATTCCCTTCCCGACCCAGGGATCTAGAGGATCTTCATGACCCAGGGATCAAACCTGGGTCTCCTGCATTGTAGGTGGATCCTTTACCATCTGAGCCACCAGGGAGACTCTGGGTGTTCGTAAACTTCCAACTGGTGTTGGAGGTTGAGATTAGTATTGGGAGCTGTTCCTCTAACATTGCAGAGACCACTGGGAAAATTCCTATGGAGGTGCAGCCAGGTTCTGTGTTCATCTCTAACAAACTGAAAACCCACATCCTTGGATCATTCCCTGTCATGAGTAGGTAAGCCTCAAAACCTGAAATTATTATTCTGGGTCCACTTGCAAGACCTCCTGGGGGTGGGGTCCCGACGAGCTACACTCTCTGAGTCTGTGCGCACAGAGGACTCCCTCCCTTCCCTCCCACCATCCTCGGATCTGCACCCACAACATGGGTGAGGTCCTGCCTCTGGGGCACTAGGACTTCTAAGTATGGCACCAGCTGTCACACAGGTGGCAGACTGGAGGGAGATTAGAAGGGGTATCAACTGGAAGACCAATCCTGGGAAACCGCCACCTGTGTCCATGTGTCTCATCTGCCTGGAAAATGCCAGGCACCATTCCACGGAGCCTGATCCTCCACTCAAGGGAGGAAATTATTCAGACAGAGGAAGGGCAAAGAGGAGCCAGAGGAAAGCTGGGGAGGCCAGAGGTCAGTAAGAGTGCCGTCCAGGACAACCTCTGCATTCTCAGGACTCACACCCATTGGGATGTCTTCCCCAGGCTCGCCGGGCTCTCCTGCTGAGAAACAAAACCCTTTTCAAGGTTGCGCTGCTATCAGCAGTGGCTTGGTGTCCAGATAATAGGAGAGCAAGGAGATACATTCTCGTGTCAAGGCTCACAGGGAAGATACAGGAAGGAAAATGTCAGCATTTGGATATCAATGGAAATGGAAAATCTCAACAAAACCAAAAAGAATCAAGAAAGAAAATGTATTTTGGTGCTAACAGGGCTGGAGTGAGCTGAGGCTAGCTGAATGCTATATTGCATCTCAGCTGACCATAGTATCTCTCTTTGTTAACCTTGAATTCCAGCCATCTGCCCCAAGAATGGGGACTCAAATGAGGAAACAAACTGGACCCCATATGCTTAAAATGAAGAGGTTTCAGGTCTGTATCAGTCACTTAAGCCTAATATTTGGATTTCCTTTAAATTGCATTGTCGTCAACGGCTGTTCAGGCTGAGTTGCTTCGACAGTAAATTCTGGTTCTAGCTGCCATTTCACACTATGCTAATGTATGTGAGAAGCTGTCTCCCTGGATACCGTAGCAAATTGCCAGCTGAATCATAGAAATGCTGTCAACTTTGGTTTTTTTTTTTCAAGTTTTCCATTTTTGCTTTGCCATTGTGTGTAGCCAAGAGAAATCAGGAGGTGGGGGTGGGGGGTGGTGGAGGAGTTTGAAATATAATTCACATGTATACATATATATGTTCAGGCTTCCATTGGATTGGCTTTGCCTGTTTGAGAAAAAAAATTGTAGCTTTCTGCTTTGTTTCTAAAGCAACCCACATGCATGCCTCCATTTTATTTTAAGTCATTTCATGGCCCAAGTGTCTATGTCAATTTCAGGGAATCAGCCTTGAGGGCCAGCAGAGGGAGCAAGAGAGCACCGAACCTGATTTTGTGTAGATTCCAATCTGAGCCTGAACAAGTGGACATTTACTGAACCCAAAGAGAAACATATAACTCAAATGGATTCACCAGGTGAGGCTACTTTTTAAAAGATGCCTCAAGGTCCCTGGTGTGGTACAAACAACCTTGGCTTGCAATATGAGTGCATTCGTGCTCAGTCGTGTCCGACTCTGTGTGACCCAGTGGACTGCAGCTCGCCAGGCTCATCTGTCCATGGAATTCTCCAGGCAAGAATACTGAAGTGGGTTACCATTTCCTCCTCCAGGGGAATCTTCCCAACACAGAGATGGAATAGGCTTCTCCTGCATTGTAGGTAGATTCTTTACCTTCTGAGCCACCAGCAAACAGGTTCTAACTTTACCTTCTCTCCTTGATGACCCTCCAGAAACAGTTCCTTTGTCTGTAAATGAGAAGAAGGAACTGAAAAACCTCTAAGGCCCTTTTCACCCTAACATTATTAAGTGTCGAAGCCTTTTTTCTGGCCTAGCTGCCTTGGGGGCCATGGATAATGACACCTTATTTTCTTAGAATATTGGGGGGCTGGACCTGACAACCTAGCAAGATTCTTCCAGGTCTAAGAGATAAGATTCCACAATGCTTGCAATACAAAATGGTAATTTCTCCTATTGCCAGATGGTAAAAGAGACTGATACAGGCAAGGGTAAAATATGGCCACAACAGAGATGGAATGGTGGCTTCTGGGGGCTGAGGCAGGGAAAATAGGGAGGTATTAAAGAGAGCAAAGTTTCAATTATACAAGTGAATACATCCTAGAGATCTACTGTACAGCACAGTTCCTACAGTTAACAGTAATGTACTATAATAAATAACCAACAAAGAGCTATTATATAGCACAGGAAACTATACTTAATATCTTGTAATAACCTATAATGGAAAGAATGAAAGAAATGCAAGAATGCAAAACTGAATCACTTTGCTTTACACCTGAAACTAATACAACATTGTTAATCAACTATATTTCAATTAAAAAGTTTCTAAAATCAAATGACAAAAGATGTATTGTAAACTTACAAACTTGGTGAGAGGGCACTTATATCAAGTGCTCTTGTCATAAGATGATGATGATGATAAATAAGAAGGTGGGAGGAAACTGTTAGAGATGATGGATAGGTTTATGAGATATATCATGGTAACAGTTTCACAGGTGTATGCTGGGCTGTGCTGAGTCGCTCAGTCGTGGCTGACTCTTTGTGACCCCATGGAATGTAACCCATGGAGTCCCTGTAGGAAGACAGGCTCCTCTGTCCATGGGGATTCTCCAGGCAACAATACTGGAGTGGGATGCCATGCCCTCCTCCAGAGGATCTTCCCAACCCACGGATCGAACCCAGGTCAGGATCCTGCATTGCAGGTGGATTCTTTACTGTCTGAGCCACCAGGAAACCCCGAGAATACTAGAGTGGGTAGCCTATCCTTTCTCCAGGGGAACTTCCAGCCCCAGGAACTGAACTGGGATCTCCTGCATTGCAGTAGGATTCTTTACCAGCTGAGCTACCAGGGAAGCCCTTCACAGTGTATACTTATCTCCAAATCCTTCAAATTGTAAGCATCAAAAATATACAGCTTTTTGCATGTCCATCATAACTCAATAAAGTGACTATTTTTAAAGAAAGAAAAAAACAACCGAAAACACAGCTGTGATAGATGGAGCAAATGGTCCCTATCTCTCCCACCTTTTCACTTTGGAAACTCCAGCACTGGACTCCACTTTCCCATCCCCTGGTCCTTGTTCCATCCCTTGGAATTGTGATAAGGGTGGAAACAGATGACTGAGGGCCTGGAGCACAGCAAGAGCTCTGACTCTGGGAGATGAGATGATGATCATGTTACTCACTGCTCTCAACTACTTGCTGGGTTTAGATTTCCCATCCTGATGTCTGGTTAGCCTTGGACCACAGATGATTGACAGTGTCTGCTCTTGAGGCCCTCCTCTACATCCTCAATTTCTGTGCCTGGTTTGTCCCATTCCCCACTATCCAAAAGTTCCACCCATAGTCCAATGCTCTCTTTTCTTGCAGACAAAGATTCTAATCCGACCCCTGCTTCATCCTAGTCATCCTAGAGTATTAGTCAT
Source organism: Moschus berezovskii (assembly GCF_049115385.1). Classification (NCBI taxonomy): domain Eukaryota; kingdom Metazoa; phylum Chordata; class Mammalia; order Artiodactyla; family Moschidae; genus Moschus; species Moschus berezovskii. Next base: position 114,412,729 of record NC_142462.1, on the reverse strand, counting down.
TCAGTCATCTCCTACTCTTTGTGACCCCATGGGCTACATAGCCCACCAGGCTCTTCTGTCCATGGAATTCTCTGGGCAAGAATCCTGGAGCGGGCAGCCATTTCCTTCTCCAGGGAATCTTCCCAATCCAGGGATGGAACCCGGGTCTCCAGCATTGCAGGCAGATTCTTTACCATCTGAGCCACCAGGGAAGCCAGCTTTAGTTTAGAATTTGATCAGTTCAAGGGTAGCCCAGGGGAATGCCTCTACAACAGAAAAGCAAGAAGGAGGAGGTGACCCTACCCCTACCCCACCCCCGCAACAAACAGGAATGCAAATTGTATTTCAAAAACTCTGTACCCCAAACAAAACAATTATGCAGCAATCAGACTGCACTCTACCAGTTTTTGACTGCAAGGAATGTGTTCATTAAGTTTGGGTTTCTTTTTAATTATAGAATTAAATTCTCAATTCTTTTCAATGACTAAGGCTGAACTTGGATTACCACTTACATTATGACAAATGATCTTCTTTTCAATTTAATAAATCTTAAAGCTTTCTTACCAGAAAGCCTATATTATCTTTCATTAACTGTTTTAAGCCTCATCTCTATAGAATTTCACCCTGGAGAAGGCAGTGGCTGCCCACTCCAGTATTCTTGCCTGGAGAATCCCAGGGAGAGGGGAACCTGGTGGGCTACAGTCCATGGGGTCACAAAGAGTTGGACACAACTGAGTGACTAAGCACGATACAGCATTTCTGTAATTTTTTAATGAAAACACCCCCGAGAATGAAGACATACCTCCAGGGATACCCCAAAGTGGGCAGAGTAAGTGTAGAATTTCTCTGAGGTCTCATGGTTTTATCTAAACATATACAGGATTGCTTTCTGAATTTTGCTGTTGCTGTTAAGTCACTTCAGTCGTGTCCGACTCTGTGTGACCCCATAGACGGAAGCCCACCAGGCTCCCTCGTCCCTGGGATTCTCCAGGCAAGAACACTGGAGTGGGTTGCCATTTCCTTCTCCAATGTGTGAAAGTGAAAAGTGAAAGTGAAGTCGCTCAGTCGTGTCCGACCCTTAGCGACCCCACGGACTGCAGCCTACCAGGCTCCTCCATCCATGGGATTTTCTAGGCAATTTTGCATTCTACTTTATATCTGTGTTTATTCATTTGAAAATTATGTTTTGTCTGGGTGGTGCTGGGTCTTTGTTGCTGTGTGGGCTTTCTGTAGTTGCAGTAAGCAGGCGCTACTCTCTACTTGCAATGCATGGGCTTCTCATGTGGTCGTTTCTCCTGTTGCAGAGCTCAGCCTCTAGGGCATGTGGGCTCAGTAATTGCAGCTCAAGGGCTCCAGAGCACAGGCTTAGTGGTTCAAGGCACGTGGGATCTTTCCAGACCAAGGAGCAAACCTATGTCGCCTTCACCATTTAGCCGCCAGGGAAGCCAATGGTTTTTAAATTACTCATCACCTACTTAACTCTTCATTCCAAACCTTCAAATGAAAGGGACACTTCTGCATGAGGCAACACTTTTCTCCCACCACACTGCAGGTGGCACCTGGGCTCCCCTGGGCTGCATAAATGGTAAGACTGGTTAGGGAATCCAATGCTGCCCTTTTACGGAGGAAGGATTTTGTTTACGAAATCAAAGGTTTGGAACCACTGTTTCTGATCCCTGCTCTTCAGCCTTTTTTTCCCTGTGACCCAACTCTTCAACAATCCCAAAGTCTTAGCAAAATCAACAACAAGCAAAGTACCTCAGTTTCTTCAAGGCTGGACTCTGACCTGGCACTAAGCAGCTTCTCACTCACCCACCCTCTTCTCCCAGTATGAATAGGAGTCAGCTACAGTACCCCAGCCCTGCCTCTGGGGCCCAGATCCCACTGGCAGAGACCCTGCCAGGAGCAGACAAAAATGAAAAAGACACAGGCAGAGGCTGACATGATGTTCCTGAAATCACGTGCAAAAGCAGCCTTTGTATATGAAATCCATTTGCTTGTTGACTCCACAGTTACTTCTCCACTTTAGTGGTAGCTTAAGACAGTGGATGGGAACACATGAAGTTTCCTTGATCTCCACTGGGTAGAGTCAGTGATTTGAAATACTCAGGGAATATAAAGAATTTTTCATACTGTGAAGCAAAAAAGTGTGGGAAAGGTGTATGTCAAGGCTGTATATTGTCACCCTGCTTATTTAACTTCTGTGCAGAGTACATCATGCAAAGTGCCGGGAAGGCTGAAATCAAGATTGCCAGGAGAAATATCAACAACCTCAGATACACAGATGATACCACTCTAATGGCATAAAGTGAAGAGGAACTAAAGAGCCTCTTGATGAGAGTGAAAGAGGAGAGTGAAAAATCTGGCTTAAAACTCACCATTCAAAAAACTAAGAACATGGTTTCCACTCCCAAATCACTTCATGGCAAATAGAAGAGGAAAAAGTGAAAGCAGTGACAAATTTTATTTTCTGGGGCTCCAAAATCACTGTGAATGGTGACTGTAACCACGAAATTAAAAGGTACTTGCTTCTTGGTAGGAAAGCTATCACAAACCTAGATAGCATATTAAAAAGCAGAGACATCATTTTGCTGACAAAGGTCTATATAGTCAAAGATGGTTTTTCCAGTAGTCATACAGGAATGTGAGAGTTGGACCAGAAAGAAGGCTGAGCACTGAAGAATTGATGCTTTTGAACTGTGGTGCTGCAGAAGACTCTTGAGAGTCCCTTGGACAGCAAGGAGAACAAACCAGTCCATCCTGAAGGAAACTAACCCTGAATATTCATTGGAAGGACTGATGCTGAAGCTAAAGTTCCAATACTTTGGCCACCTGATGTGAAGAGGCAACTCATTGGATAAGACTTTGATTGAAGGCAAAAGGAGAAGACGGCAGCAGAGAATGAGATGGTTGGATGGCATCACCAATTCAACAGACATGAGTCTGAGCAAATTCCAGGAGATAGTGAAGGACAGGGAAGCCTGTTGTGCTGCAGTCCATAGGGTTGTAAGGAGTCAGACACGACGTAATGACAAAACACCAACAACAATGGGGAAAGACTGCCCCTTGACTCATATTTCATAAGTCCAGATTTTGACTTTTCAGCTGCTGTTAAAATTGGGTCACCTTTACTTAGGTACTGGAATCTAAGCACTGTGAAAATTGGGACTCAGTTCTCTCAATCATGCCTTTTGAATTCTACTTACAATAAACAAGCTTCTAATTTCAAGTGAGAAGGAGAGCAATGAAGAAGTCGAGGGGAGTGGAGCCATCTCTCGCAGGAACCTCAAGTCAGCACTGGTGGGCACTTAGCCTCATGGGCATCACCTGTTAGGGTTCACCTCTGAACGTTCTTTCCCCACCCCCATTTCCTCTCCACTTTGCTGGAGATGCCCAAGCTCCCATGCTCAGATGCCACTCACACGAGAGAGCTCACTGCCCTCTTAAGAAAGAAAGCATTGCTACCTGTTTTGTTTTTTTTTAACTGACTTGCTTGGTTTTTTGTCATAGAGTTGCATGAGTCCTTTAGATTTTTGGATATTAACACTTGATCAGATGTATCATTTCTCTCATTTGGTTGTTTACTTTTCATTTTTCTAATGGTTTCCCTTTGCTGTACAGAAGCATTTTAGCTTCGTATATTCCCACTCACTCACATTTGCTTTTGTTTCACTTGCCTGAGACAGATCTATAAAGACATCATTAAGAACAATGTGTGGATCACAACAAACTGTGGAAAATTCTTCAAGAGATTGGAATATCAGACCGCTTTACCTGACTCCTGAGAAATCTGTATGCAGGTCAAGAAGCAACAGTTAGAACTGGACGTGGAAGAACAGACTGGTTCCAAATAGAAAAGGAGTACATCAAGGCTGTATATTGTCACCCTGCTTATTTAACTTATATGCAGAGTACATCGTGAGAAATGCTGGGCTGTATGAAGCATAAGCTGGAATCAAGATTGCCGGGAGAAATATCAATAACCTCAGATACGCAGACGACACCACCCTTATGGCAGGAAGTGAAGAACTAAGGAACCTCTTGATGAAAGTGAAAGAGGAGAGTGAAAAAGTTAAAACTCAACATTCAGAAAATTAAGGTCATGGCATCCGGTCCCATCACTTCATGGCAAATAGATGGGGAAACAATGAAAACAGTAACAGACTTTAATTTTGGGGGCTCCAAAATCACTGCAGATGATGACTACAGCCATGAAATTAAAAGACGCTTGTTCCTTGGAAGGAAAGTTATGACTGACCTAGACAGCCTTTGCCAACAAATGTTTGTCTAGTCAAGGCTATGGTTTTTCCAGTAGTCATGTATGGATGTGAGAGTTGGACTAGAAAGAAAGCTGAGCACTGAAGAATTGATGCTTTTGAACTGTGGTGTTGGAGAAGACTCTTGAGGGTCCCTTGGACAGCAAGGAGATCCAACCAGTCCATCCTAAAGGAAATCAGTCCTGAATATTCATTGGAAGAACTGAGGCTGAAGCGGAAACTCCACTACTTTGGCCACCTGATACAAAGAACTGACTCCCTGGAAAAGACCCTGATGCTGGGAACGATTGAAGGCAGGAGGAGAAGGGGACGACAGAGGATGAGATGGTTGGACGGCATCACCGACTCAATGGATGTAATACTGAGCAAACTCTGGGAGTTAGTGATGGACAGGGAAGCCTGGTGTGCTGCAGTCCATGGGGCCGCAAAGAGGCAGACATGAGTAAGCAACTGAACTGAACTGAAGACCAATGTCAAATATACTAGTGTGTGTGTGTACACACACATGCACATACATATATGTGTGTCTATGTATATGCACACACAATGGAGTATTAGTCATGAAAAGAACGAAATCTTGCCATTTGTAGCAAAAGGGATGGACTTGGAGGGTATCGTGCTAAATGAAATAAGTTAGATTTACCACATGATTTCATTCATATGAAACATTAAAAATAAACAGAAACAAACATGTAGATACAGAGAACATAATAGTGGTTATCAGAGAGGAAGGGGTGGTGGGGGAGGGAACATGGGTCAAGGGGACCAGCTAAACGGTGACAAATGGAAAATAAATTTTTGGTGGTGAACACATTGTAGGGTATACAGATATAGAAATACAATGTACACATGAAACTTATATAACGTTATAAATCAATGTTGCCTCAATAAAAATAAGCAAAGTCAAAAAATACAACAACAAGATAATTATCCTTCCTCCCCATCAGGAATGTTCTTTTCTACTTTACTAGTAGAGCCCAGATGAGCCCCACTTCTGGAACCATTTTGAAAGGCAAAAAGTAAAACTCACCAATAAGCAAAAAGTTGGAAGGCAGAAAAGAATAAGGAGACAGGGTGACGGAAGTCCTTTTACCAAGAGGCTTCTGTCTTTGCCTGGGACCCAAGTGCAGGCTTTAGTAGGACCCAAGTGCTCTGTTTGTGGTGGGATTATAGGTCCCTAGTATCAGGAGCTACTACTCATTGTAAAAGCATTCAAAACTGAAAAGAAAATGTATATCTGAAGTGAAAAATAGTATAGAAAACTAGGAGCTCAACTTAATACCTGTGTAACTTAATGCATTTTCCAGAGCACAGCTATTGTGTAAACCAAGATACATCTGCTACAGAGGATTAGAAAGAGTAGAAGCCTGGAGCTGGTGAGGCTGCTGACTTAAGATCCAACAGCCCAGGGAGGAGGGAAGCACCTGGAACCGTAAGGACCTAGTAGGGTATGGAGCACATACTCAAAAGGACTTGACTGAAGGGAATTTTAGGAAGGGCATTAACAGTTCTACGCAGAATTTAAGGGACAGTGAAGCACTGAGGGATTGGCAGTGAGGGGGACTCTATCACTGTCCCTGATGGACAAGAGGAGGGAACTGTGAGGCTGGGAAGAGCCAGAGCAGCAGAAGGGGGCTCCCTGGCAGGACCCACGCCTTGAAGAACCCAGCACCGCTGCACTGGAGGACGCAGAAGGTGGGGTGCAGTAGCGATGGAGACCACCCCTCTTTCCTCTGGCCTCCCCCATCTTCGGCCGTGCCTCCCATTGGCCAAACCCAGATGGAAAACTGAGAGTTAGTGAGTGGAGGTAATGCAGCCCATCGAGGTCAGCCTCCCAGGGCCTGGAGAAGGAAGCTGGGCAAGTGGACGAAACCAGCAAAGAGCCCTAGACGGAGGGTCAGGACTCTTGGTTCCATCTGTACCACTACTGACTCTGGACACCCTTTAACGTGGTTGGACTTCCAGGAAAGAGACCGAACTAGACAGTCTCCATGGCCTCTCAGTTTTTACACCCTGCGTCTCTAATCCAAGAATTATACAGATGCAAAAGCTAAACAGCTCCAGGAGATGTGTAGACTTAGTAGATAACACACGAGCGACTAAGATTATCACAAAGCTTTAAACCTGTACCTTCAATCTATGGAACAGTCTACTTTCTACCTCCAAGGCCCAGAGAGAGATCAAGTCCATGGGAATAGAAATACTCAAGGAATTCTCATCTGGATTCCCAACTTTACTACTAGAGCTACTCTCACATCTTGACCAGTTTCCCTTTGGATTATTGAAGAGTTCAGTTTCACATGGCTGCCTTGTTCCTTTTGAGAACAGCAAACATGTTCAATATTAGAAGATGAAGCAGTTTGGGTTTCAGAGCTGCTATGCAGGAGAGAGGGCTCAGACACCCAAAAGGGGAAGGAGATGGAAGTGGAAGTGCAGGCCAGTTGCTCCTACTGCAAAAGTCCCCATTCCTCAGCATCTTTCCCATCCTGACCTAGTGCCTGCCCCCGGGTCAGCCCAGCAAGGAGAGGGGCCGACAGACCAACAGGCTCACAGTGGAACCCTCTTTCCATCTCACCAGCTGTCTCTCAACAAGTCAGTTCTCTAGCTTAAAATCTTTCTCTTGTTATCTCACAGCAGCTTGAAAAAGAACACTAATAAAGAATAGCATCCCATTTCTTAAGCCTTAAGCAAATAGAAATCGGGGAGAAATGTCTTTCTCCTAAGTGAAAAGTAAAAGAACTCAATGATAAAAAGAAGCATCAAGTTGATTGAAATTTCAAAGAGAAGTGACTTCCCTTGCCCCCTGGGAACAGTCAACTGTGCTGCCCCTCATGTGAGTTCCGGGGTGCAGCCACTGACATCCTCAGATGAAAACCCCAGGTAGAGGCAGCCTGAGAAAAAATGTCACTTTAAGGTCAAGTCTACTAATAAGTCAAAGAAATGAGAGTGTGTTAACCTTGTACAGAGGACTGTAGGTTGAGACTCACTGTAACAAACAGTTAATCACAATTCAGGGTCGATAAATTAAATTAGACCTGGGGTAATAAATGCTCTAATTCTGTTTTATAAGTTTGCTCTGGAGTTACTACTGTCGTTATTTTACTTGATAATTATGGCTTCATGAGTTAATAATTTTTACTTATTCAGGAATCTTGCAGGCTAAGTAGTTATCTGGGGACTCTACATCATGCACCTAGTAGGTCCTGTCAATAAATGTTCATTGAAATGTCTCCAGCCGTAGAACTTCAGGAGCTATGAGAACCTTGCATTTTCTTCACCCTCTCACGCTACCCTGATCCTGTCCAGTAGCATTTTGCATCACGGCCCATTCCCAGATACACAGATCATGTGTTTCCCTGGACATCTGTCCACATGCACTGGCCAGGCCACTTTGTCATTTTTCTTAAGTCTTAATTGCATCCGTTACAATACTGCTTCTATTTTATGTTTTGATTCTTTGGCAGCGAGGTATGAGGGATCTTTGTTCCCCAAGCAGGGATTGAACCCACACCCCCCACATTGCATGGCGAAGTCTTAACCACTGGATCACCAGGGAAGTTCCTACCTGCCATATTTGCTGCAAATAGAGGAAAACAATAGAATGGGGAAGACTAGAGATCTATTCAAGAAAATTAGAGATACCAAGGGAACATTTCATGCAAAGATGGGCACAATAAAGGACAGAAATGGTACAGACCTAACAGAAGCAGAAGATATTAAGAACAGGTGGCAAGAATATACAAAGGAACTGTACAAAAGGGATCTTCATGACCCAGATGATCATGATGGTGTGATCACTCACATCCTGGAATGTGAAGTCAAGTGGGCCGAAGGAAGCATCACTACCAACAAAGCTAGCGGAGGTGATGGAATTCCAGTTGAGCTATTTCAAATCCTAAAAGATGATTCTGTGAAAGTGTTGCATTCAATACACCACCACATTTGGAAAACTCAGCAGTGGCCACAGGACTGGAAAAGGTCAGTTTTCATTCCAATCCCTAAGAAAGGCAATGCCAAAGAATGCTCAAGCTACTGCACAATTGCACTCACCTCACATGCTTCAGTTCTAGCAAAGTAATACTCAAAATACTCAAGCCAGGCTTTAACAATACGTGAACCGTGAACTTCCAGATGTTCAAGCTGGATTTAGAAAAGGCAGAGGAACAAGAGATCAAATTGCCAACATCTGCTGGATCATCAAAAAAGCAAGAGTTCCGGAAAAACATCTACTTCTGCTTTATTGACTATGCCGAAGCTTTTGGATCACAATAAACTGTGGAAAATTCTGAAAGAGATGGGAATACCAGACCACCTGACCTGCCTCTTGAGAAATCTGTATACCGGTCAGGAAGTAACAGTTAGAACTGGACAGAAAACAACAGACTAATTCCAAATAGGAAAAGGGAGTATGTCAAGGCTGTATATTGTCACCCTGCTTATTTAACTTATATGCAGAGTACATCATGAGAAACGCTGGGCTGGATGAAGCACAAGCTGGAATCAAGATTGCCAGGAGAAATATCAATAACCTACAATATCAATCAATATACAGATGACACCACACTTACGGCAGAAAGTAAAGAACTAAAGAGCCTCTTGATGAAAGTGAAAGAGGAGAGTGAAAAAGTTGGCTTATAGCTCAACATTTAGAAAACTAAGGTCATGGCATCTGGTCCCATCGCTTCATGGCAAATAGATGGGGCAACAATGGAAACAGTGATAGACTTTACTTTTCTGGGCTCCAAAATCACTGCAGATGGTGACTGCAGCCATGAAATTAAAAGACGCTTACTCCTTGGAAGGAAAGTTATGACCAACCTAGACAGCATATTAAAAAGCAGAGACATTACTTTGCCAACAAAGGTCCGTCTAGTCAAGGCTATGGTTTTTCCAGTGGTCATGTATGGATGTGAGAGTTGGACTATAAAGAAAACTGAATGCCGAAGAATTGATGCTTTTGAACTGTGGTGTTGGAGAAGACTCTTGAGAGTCCCTTGGACTGCAAGGAGAGCCAACCAGTCCATCCTAAAGGAAATCAGTCCTGAGTGTTCATTGAAAGTATTGATGTTGAAGCTGAAACTCCAATACTTTGGCCACCTGATGCTAAGAGCTGACTCATTTGAAAAGACCCTGATGCTGGGAAAGATTGAAGGCGGGAGGAGAAGGGGATGACAGAGGATGAGATGGTTGGATGGCATCACCGACTCGATGGATGTGAGTTTGACCAAGCTCCGGGAGTTGGCGATGGACAGGGAGGCCTGGCATGCTGCAGTCCATGGGGTCGCAAAGAGTCAGACACAACTGAGCAACTGAACTGAACTGATTCCTGTGAGGTGTTTTTGTTTGCATGTTTGTTGGTTTTTGCCTCTGACATAGAATTTTCTGGCAAAGACAGTGCTACCTCCTCGGGGACAGAGAGGGTCACATCCCAGTTAGATTGAGAGTCTCTTACCCATCACTGTATCTTCAGGGCTGAACTCGGTGGCATGACCAGCAGAAGGCACCTAAGGGAGACTGTTAAAGCTGACCCTTTAGGGAAACACCAGAAGTAAAGGTCTGTGGAGGTGGATCTTCTTTTCCCATGAACTGGAGTTTGGAGAAATGTCTCCCCTAAGTGGAGATCATAGTGAGATTAAACCCACAGGGTCCTGTCCTGTGGGAAAAAGGTTTGTTGGAAACCCTGAGGCTTGCTGGTCAGGGCTCCACTTGATGAAGACGGTTAAAGCACTGCAGTGGGGAAGAGAAACTGACTTCATGCATCTTGGGGAGGTGGAGGGTGTGGAATAGCAGCATATCATCCAGTGCTCTGCAGGAGCCTCTGGCAGGGGAGAGGGGGGCTGGGATGCTGTCAAGAGGCCTTGCGAGGGTTAAGGGAAAGCAGCACAGAGCACCTGCTCTGTCCCCATGGGAACAGCAGCAAGGCCACGCTCTTCTCTTTCCTCTGGGCTCCAGGACCTGAAGGGCTCTCTCTGCTTCATCAAGCTTTCTTTCCTTCACCATGCTTCACTATTTCCTCCTGCTTCTGTCCCAGTGACACAGCATCATGATTCTGGAGCCAGACTGCCTCATTCAAATTCTCCTCTGCCTCTCACTGTGCGACTTTGAACATGTTACTTAACCTCTCCGTACTTCTGTTATCGCATCTAGACAATGGAATGATAATAATAGTACTTACTCATAGGGTTGGGCTTCCCAGTGGTGCTAGTGGTAAAGAATCCACCAGCAAATGCAGGAGATGTAAGGTTCGATCCCTGGTTGGGAAGATCCCCTGGAAGAGGGCATGGCAACCCACTCTGGTACTCTTGTCTGGAGAATCCCATGGACAGAGGAGCCCAGTGGGCTACAGTCCATAGGGCTGCAAAGAGTCAGACACGACTGAAGCAACTTACCATACACATACTCATAGGTTTAGGATGGAGAGTCAATAAATTAATGCATGAGTGCCATAAGAGTGGCCTGTACCTCTATTAATCTACCTAACAGACAGGACTCAGGTGCAAGAGGAGAAGCAAGCAGGCCAGAAACCTGTCCCCAAAGAAGGCAGGAGCCTGGGTCAGAGATACCAGGAACAGCAAACAAAAAGAAAGCATGCCCAGTTATATTTAAATTTCAGATAAACAGTAAGTTTAGCATAAGGATGTCTCAAGCGTTGTAGGGGACATAGTTAGACTAAAAACATGTTTGTTGCTTATCTGAAACTCAGATGTAACCAAGTGTCCTGCATATAACCTGGCAGCCTTAGCCTGGGCAGTAGATGGTGATAAGGACCAGGAATACTGGCCCCATAGGTTCGCTGTGCTCCTATTTCACATAGATGATGTATCGGGTTCCAGCAGAGGGCTGAGGCGGTGGTAGCCAGGACCCTGCACCTGAGGCCTGGGAGTGGTTCCGCGGGATCCTCAGAACCCTGAAGCACCTTCCAAACTCAGATTTCTTCTCCAATTATTCCACCACCCTTTGCCCTTATTCAAATCAGAATTCCTCCCTTGCTTGAGTGCTTTTGAACTCAACATTCACACTTCCTAGGACACAGTTTGCTTCTCCCGGGAGCATTTCCAGAACTGCACACATGGGCATTCCTGCTAGTGAGGTGGCCCCCAAAGGAGTGCCAGCTCTCAAGTCAGCAACAGCTGGGCTCAAACCCTGGGCACACCATTCACTGGCCGTGTGGTTCATCGAGTCCATGACTTGACGCCCCCAACCAGCTGTCTCTGGTGACTTGCATCACTTAATATTACTTAACTTACTGTGAATTCCTAAGCACACAGGCTATACTATAACATGTTTTATGTATTTAGCCAGATTATTTTTAAATCCTTTTATTTGAGTTATTCTCATCTCTCCATACAGGCTAAAAGCTCCTGGAGAATGGACACCACCCCTAGATAGTCTTCTGTGGTCCCCACAACACTCTGCCTGATAAACTGGATCTGAAAGATACTTGCTGAAATCATGAATGAAAAACTTGCACTTACATCAATGTAAGGAAAGGGGTCACTCAACTATAAGTATTTTTCAATTCCATTTTACTCAGGGAATAATATTTGATGATACGATTTGAGCTGAACTAAAATAAGCATGACTCCAGTAGAATAAGCATCAACAAAAACAGACAGAAGTTGCTGCCATTCTTTCACTGATATCTAGGACCTGCAAGAATCTTATTCTTACTCAGAATCAACCCCTTCAGAAACATATTTGAATAAACTGTAGGCTGGGCTAAACCAAAGCTAGATGGACACTAGTTGAGTAGGTAGAAATCTCCAGAAGTTATGGGTTTAATCAGAATTCAGGGGGAAAAAAAAACCCTAAAACATCATTTCCCAAAATGTATTATTTCCATCTCTACCTCCTAACCCTTTTCCAATCTGATGGTGGTTCTGGAATGAGATCAAAATGGTGCTTGTTTACATAATGGAACTGGATTTACATCTAATTCCACGTGACATTTCAGTCATGCGCCATAATGAAATTCATCAGACACAGCGAATATGGATCTGGGGAAGGTGTGGAAGCAGATCTGCTCATAGCATGCTGATTCTCTTGCCTCTATTTCAGCTGGCAAATCTAGACACGCCCAAACAATGTAGAGCTCTGTCGGGGCGCTGGCTGATGAGCGCAGTGTGGCTGCATCTGAGCTTGGGGACATGTGAAAACATATGCACATTATTTGCAGAAACAAGAGTGTTTGCAGAAGAGGATGCTCAGAAGGCAAGGGGAAGAGTTCTGAGACCTCAGTGATTCCTCTCCATGGGCTCTCAAAGCCTTTTTTGTTGTGTTTTCCTATTTTATAAAATGTACTCGAAAGTTCAGCCCTTGGTAGCAATCATGTAATACCCAGGTCTCTGAGCAAAGTTACCAGCGAGCATAACAAAGAACAGACCTCTTTCCACAAAGTCCTTCGTTCTTCCTTATCCAGAAGGACCCTGGGCTCTGCCTCTAGCCTTTCTGTGCACCTCTCACCATCAGGGGGCACAAATGTCGGCCACACCAGGAAACCGGACTCCTTGATCCCTTCGCGTGCTGCTTTTCTTTGCATTCCTCCCACGTGTCCATTCATCCCTTCTCTGTGCCCTTTGCTGACCCCTTCTTCCCCAAGCGCAAGCCCTGTGCACTTCGAATGACTCTAGGCGTCACGCTCCTCTTTCAAGTAGAAAACAAAATCCTATCTTATGACTTCATAATCACCTCGATTCCACGACTCTCAAGTCTGTATTCCTCCTTCAGTTCTCAGCTACACTGCAGTTCAGGTGTTCACAGGCTTCTATGTCATCATCACAAACACTACCTCCCCCAAAACAGAAACCACGATCACCATTCTTCTTACTGCAGCAGCCTGACTAGGTTCGGTCACCCAACCTGAAGCCTGAAGTCATTGATCTGTTCATTCAACAACGTACATATGTATCTTTTACTTGCCATATACCTACCAGTCGAGCCTAACAAAAACTTTAACCCATATTCAGTTCAGTTCAGTCATTCAGTCGTGTCCAACTCTTTGCGACCCCATGAATCACAGCACTCCAGGCCTCCCTGCCCATCACCAACTCCCAGAGTTCACTCAAACTCATGTCCATCGAGTCGGTGATGCCATCCAGCCATCTCATTCTCTGTCGTCCCCTTCTCCTCCCGCCCCCAATCCCTCCCAGCATCAGAGTCTTTTCCAGTGAGTCAACTCGCCGCATGAGGTGGCCAAAGTATTGGAGTTTCAGCTTTAGCTTCAGTCCTTCCAATGAACACCCAGGACTGATCTCCTTTAGGATGGACTGGTTGGATCTCCTTGCAGTCCAAGGGACTCTCAAGAGTCTTCTCCAGCACCACAGTTCAAGCATCAATTCTTTGGCGATCAGCTTTCTTCACAGTCCAACTCTCACATCCATACATGACCACGGGAAAAACCATAGCCTTGACTAGACGGACCTTAGTTGGCAAAGTAATGCTCTGCTTTTTAATATACTATCAAGGTTGGTCATAACTTTCCTTGCAAGGAGTAAGCATCTTTTAATTTCATGGCTGCAATCAGCATCCACAGTGATTTTGGAGCCCCCAAAAATAAAGTCTGACACTGTTTCCACTGTTTCCCCATCTATTTGCCATGAAGTGATGGGACCAGATGCCATGATCTTTGTTTTCTGAATGTTGAGCTTCAAGCCAACCTTTTCACTCTCCTCTTTCACTTTCATCAAGAGGCTTTTGAGTTCCTCTTCACTTTCTGCCATAAGGGTGGTTGCTGCTGCTGCTGCTGCTAAGTCACCTCAGTCGTGTCCGACTCTGTGCAACCCCATAGACGGCAGCCCACCAGGCTCCCCCGTCCCTGGGATTCTCCAGACAAGAACACTGGAGTGGGTTGCCATTTCCTTCTCCATAAGGGTGGTTGCTGCTGCTGCTAAGTCACTTCAGTCATGTCCGACTCTGTGTGACCCCATAGACGGAAGCCCACCAGGCTCCCCTGTCCCTGGGATTCTCCAGGCAAGAACACTGGAGTGGGTTGCCAGTTCCTTCTCCAATGTGTGAAAGTGAAAAGTGAAAGTGAAGTCACTCAGTCGTATCCGACCCTTAGCGATCCCACGGACTACAGCCTACCAGGCTCCTCCATCCATGGGATTTTCTAGGCAAGAGTACTAGAGTGGCTTGCCATTGCCTTCTCCGATAAGGGTGGTTACTCCTACTCAAAAAACTATCTTCCTTCCTCTCCACGTATGAGAAATACCTTCATGATTTAATTTTAGTCCTAAATGATCTCTCCCCTCCCTGAATGTCTGAAGCACTTACTGACTATGTTATCATTTATGCACTTAAAAAACAAAAAAACAATGCCTTGGACTCTTAAATGTTTCCTGCAGATGTATTATACAATTCAAAGTATTCTATGAGTTTCTGGATGATAAGAACTGTGTTTGTGACATTTTCTTAAAAGGATCTGCTTATCTTAACATATAAGTCAATGAGCTGATATTTCAGTTCAGTTCAGTTCAAAAGGCTTATTTCAGGACCTGGCACAAAATATGAGCTTAAAAACATAGGTTTAAAGATAAGTAAGTAGATAACTCAATAAATACTTGGCAAACTGAGTAAGATGAACTATGCAAAATGCTCCCAAGACATCCATATCTCAAGAGGCCCCAGTCTGCCTCTCCTGCCAGCTGCAGAGGAAAGCTCAGAGTGCCAGGCCATAACTGGGCCAGGCATCTGGACCATGTGGGTGTGTGGGTATCTGCTGGTGAATACACGTTTAGGTCATGACAGGTCAAGCAAAAACGACTCATGCAGACGTGAATTATTTGGGGAGTGCAAATGGAACATGGAGATGCATTAGCTCCTATTTTCTCCCTTCTCCCCATTGCTTTTAATAATGGAACTGCTTGAGTTAACCTCTTCTCAGTCCTGTAACTGTGTGCCGCCCGGCAGTAGGAATGAGTGCTCTGAGCAGTGGATCTGGTCTCACAGGCCGATATGGTGGAGGAAGCATACATAGTACAGCTCGATGTGACGATGAGGAAGGAAGCTGAGGCCCAAGGAGGAGACCGACTTGCTCAAGGTCACACATGTACTGGCCCAAGTTAACTCGAGGGCCCTGCCTCAGTTCCCTCTCCCCCCAGGTCTTGTCCGGTGACAACACCCAGTCCCAGCTGACCTGTCCCTCAGCCTCATAAACATCTCACATCCTTGGCTAGGATGCTGTTTATCACTTCCCATGGCAACCATCACCCCACAAAGCAGAGCTGACCACCCTCCGCCCTGTACCAGGACAGAGGATCTGAGAGATTTCTGTGTTTTTTCATCTCAAAACAGAAGTAAATTGTTGGGGTCAGAGTAAAAAAAACAAATGACCATCCCAGCAGTCTTCTCAGCAAAACCCAACACCGAGTGCCCAGCAAATCTCAGATGGATTCAGTAGCAGGGACGTTTTCCCCCTTTGTTAGTCCATGACCTTCAAGAAAAGGAAATCAATCAAGGGCTCCAGGGGTTTAGTTGTTTAACTTTGCTTACATTTTACTTTAGAGTAAGGGAAAAAAATCTACACTGCCTTTTAATTTTTATTTTATTTTTTACTACTGGGAATTCAAAATTATTCAATACAAAAGAAAATTATTTAAAAAGGTGAACACAGAAAGCTTTAAGACAGTGAAAATATTCTATATGATAGTACAGTGACAGATACATTCATTAGACAATTGTCCAAAACCAATGAACGCACAACATCAACAGTGAATTCTAAGGTAAACGACAGACTTTGGGTGACAAGGCTGTATCAGTGTAGGCTGACCAAGTGCAGCAAGTACACTGCTCTGGTGGGAGACGTTGATGACGGGGGTGGGTGCAAATGTGTGGGGGGATGAGGTACATGGAAAGTCTCCATACACTCCACTCAGTGCTGCTGAGATCCTAAAACTTGCCCAAAAAAAACATTCTCTTAAAATTACACTTTGTGACCCGTTCACGATGGAAGGTCAGATAGGAAAGCAGGAGAGAGGGGAAATTAAAAAAAAGCTGGATGGAGCATGAGATGAAAAATGGTATCAGAAAGGAAGGACATAAAACCCACTGCAGTTAAAAGGTAGGGACACAGCAGTTACAATCCCAGACAAAGAGTCAGAAATGGAGTTAATGAAGACATACACACACGCAGGCATGTACACACAGACACACGTGTGTGCCTTTAAAGCAAAACCTTTAGCCACACAGAGCGATATTGTGGGGAAAAAATTACTATAATTTTGTTCAATTTTATGGGGCTTTAAATATTCTAAAGTGGCCCCACGTGATAGAACCGAGCATCTGAATTGCGGCCACTCTGATTGAGAAGGTGAATTTTAAATTTGACACAAACTTTTTTTTTTTTTTAAGATTTAGTTAGCTTATTTTGGGTTTTTTGGCCATGCCATACAGCACATGGGCTCTTAGTTCCTCAACCAGGGATGGAACTCATGTCCTCCACAGTGGAAGAGGGGAGCCTCAACCACTGACCACCACGGAAGTCCCAACGTGATGTAACTTTCACCAAACCTAAGTTTAAATTTAAAAATGAAAGTCATATGAAATCTTTTTTCATTAAACATAGCCTTATTTGGTAGGACTACTTTTCACTTTGCTCCAAAATCACATCAGTTCATTCTTCACTGATAAACCAGTTTTATTACTATGGATATATAAAGAAAATTGACTTGAGAGGGGTACTCAACTTAGTTCTTAAAAAGTTTTAAGTATGTTTCGAACAAGTTGGATATGTGAATCCACATTTTCCATCATAAATTTTTTGAACTCTAAATAAGATCAAGTATTTCTGATGAAAATTTAGTACTCAAATTCAGATGTGTCCTAAGTGTGAAGTACCCAACAGATTTTGAAGACTTAATATGAAAATCAAGAATGGAAAATACCTCACTAATAAATTTTTATGTTGGTGAGATATTAAAATGAGATTATTTGGGATATATCTGGTTAAATAAAATACAGTATTAAATTTAATGTCACCTGTTTCATTTATTAAGGCAGTTACTGGTAAATTAAAAATTAAGTATATGGCTCACATCATGGTTCTATCGGATAGCGCTACTCTGAAGGAAGCAAGGCAAAGCTATTTTAAAAGAGATCTGATGAAGAGACTCACAGACTTAGGAAATGAACTCATGGTTGCCTGGGGAAGGGATAGTTAGGGACTTCAGGAAGGTCACGTACACACTGCTATATTTAAAATGGATAACCAACAAGGACCTATTGTATAGCACAAATGTTATGTGCAGCTTGGATGGCTGGGGTTTGGGGGGAGAACAAATGCATGTACATGTATAGCCGAGTCTCTTCACTGTTCACCTGAAACTACCACAACGTTGTTAATCAGCCATATCCCAATACGAAGTGTTTTTGGTGTTAAAAAGTTAAAATTTTTAAAAAGAGATCTGATGGAAACCAGCATCACCACGTGCACCCAAATCTTGCTGGAGCTTGATAGCCAAGAAGTCAAATAAATTCTAAATAGTCTGCCTTGTTGTTTTCCGGGGTGAGAGGACTCAGGGGACGCAGGAACCCACTTTGTATCAAAAAGGAATCTGAGAAGAAGTGACAATGTTCTGACCTCACAGAGAGGGCTTTCCACCCAGAGGAGACGGTGGGCAGGAAGTCCAAGAGCAACCTCGTCAGTACCCGCCTCTCAGAGAAGTTTTCAAAAGCTGGCAAAGTACCCAATCACCAGGAGGAGGAGAAAACCAGAGACATGAATAAACAAAAAGAACACAGCAATCCAGTGCAGTGGAGGGTAAGAAGGCAATCTGCTTGATATAATGATCACAGAAGGCGCTTACAGCTGGAAAACCCATGTGGTGTTTGCCAAAGACAGAGAAATGTAACTTGAACTCACTTCTGATGGTTTTTCTAATTGGGGTGAAAATGCAATTCAATCAGTTTAAATGTTTTGCTTCCAAATATTCTTAAAAGTAAAACTTCTACTCCTTTGCTCAGAGGAAATTCTTGTCCTCCTTTGCTCAGAGGAAATCATAAACTTTCTACTTTGGGAAAGTAGAAGAGAGAAGGGTATCTTCTACTTTTATGGCTTAATATCCCAGCATCTTGGGACTTTTTAAGGTATTGCTGCTCATGTTACTAGGTTTGCGTTGTTATTGGTTTATTGTTATTTTCAGTTCATCATAAACTACATAATCTCTTGAAACTTGTCCCAGAGTCCAGATGACCCTGAAGATGGATTGTGTAGATTTAGAAGTTTAATCAGTAAACACTCTAACAGAAGCTTAGAGGCTTCTAGGAGGAAGGTATACCTTCTTAGTACTGCACACACAAAACAGATCCAATGCTATGCTTTGTGGATTTTAATATTAACGGTGATGAATTTGAATTATTGGCTTCCCCCCTCCCCCACCCAAAAAACTTCCATTTTATCAGCTGGGGGGGGTAGAATTCATAGCAGATAAAAATGGCAATCTAAGCAATTTCTAATACAGTAGCCACTAGTCACATGTGCCTACTGAGCACTTGAAGTCTCACTGGTCCAAAAGGAGACTATAAAACTTACCCGGAATTTCAAAGACCTTTAAAACATTATTAAAATGTTTTTAAAAATAGACTATATGTTGAAATAAATTTTGATTATTTTAGGTTAAATAAACTCTATTATTAAGGTTAACTTGACCTTTTCTTTTTTTAAAAAGTGGCTATTAAGTTTCAATCTATGGCTCATATTATATTTCTACTGCTGGACAGTGCTGTTTCAAAGTGACCAACGTCAACTCCCTAAAAGCAAGGGGATTGGCCTACACTCACTCACACAGGTGACAAGGTTGATGATATACTGGAGTGGGACCACCAAGTCCTGTGGACAAGCCCTACCTCCCTAAGCCCTCCCTGATGGAATATCTAGAACCATCAGGAAAGCTATTCTACAGTTGGAAACCACCACAGGTAGGCCCAGGGTGGTGGATAGTGGTCAGGATGGAGGTGAGGTGTTCTGCGTCTCTCACTGTCCTGTGTAGTGGATGCTGTCGTATGCCACCAAGTCCCCTGGAGCGCAGGGGCTCACAGCTAAGACTCTCCCTAGCCACTGCCCTTGGCCAAAGGGAGCTGCCTTGCCCAAGGCTAGACCCTTCCCAAGCAGCAGCCTGTATCCAGTGACAGGTCAATGTGGAGGTCAATTCCTTGCCTCATCTCAGAACACTCCGAAGGGCCAGTCCAACTCCAGAGCCCCCGTGCAATCGGCCAAAGCCTCTGTCACAGAGCCATCATTTCTTCTGCCCAATCCTGCTTCCCATTTTCCCTCTCTCCCTCCCTCACAGGGTATTTCCCAAAATACTCTCTGCATGTGAATCTCAGTCTCAAGCTCTTTGCTATGGACTGAACAATTGTGTGCCCCCCAAACTCATATGCCGAAACCCTCACCCCCAATGTCACGGGTTTTGGAGACAGGGCCTCTGGGAGGTAGTCATGCCATGTCATTAAGGTGGAACCTTCATGACAGCCTTTGCTCTTACAAGAAAAGAGAACCATTCCCTCTCTCTGCCCTCCACTATGTGAAGATGTTCGTAGCGAGAAGACAGACATCTGCAAATCAGGAAATGGGCCCTCACCAGACCATATCTGTAGGCACCTTGATCTTGGACTTCCAACCTCCAAAACTGAGAAAATAAACATCGGTTGTTTAAGCCTCCCAGTTACCATGCTTTTGTTATAGCAGCCTGAACTAAGACAGCCTGTTTTCCAGTGAACCCTCAGATGTGAAGAAAACGTTAGAGAAAAAACGGTATTGTGTGCACACACAAGTACAAGCATTTGGATCCAGAAATAAAGTCAGGATATTTAGGTCAGCTACACACACATATTAAAAAAAAAAAAAAAATGAAGCTTCTATCAGCTCCCACTGGCTCTTCTCAGTTTTCATGATTATTGTGAAGCATCCATCCATCTCTGACTTTTTAGGCAAAGAAAAGACATCCTGACACCCAAGAGCTAAGCTGCACATATAGCTGGTGATGTCACCGAGTTAAAGCCCTTTGTTCAGAAATCCAGAGACAGGTTCAGCTATTCCCAGGGGACATATCAATTTCCTGTGTTCCCTGACCACAAGCGGTGCCCCTTGCCACCCAGACTCCTGGCAGCATGCACACACTGTTGGTCTCGGGGAAGTGTGGGGAACACAGGCCTCTGCTGGTGCTAAGGGTGACCAGGTCAAGTTACGTGCAAAGGCACACGCAGGCTGGGGACTGCCCAGTCACCCTCTGCTGTGACCTGCCCAGGTTCACTTACCACCGCCATCACAAAGAGAAGTGACTTCCCCCACCGATGGCTCTTCACACTCCCAGTCTGCACATTTTTTTCTCTTGATACTTCAATAGCTCAGGTATTGTTTCCCCAGTCCACAGAATCTTGGGGTGCAGGTTTTACACAGTTGAGACACAGCACAAGGATGGTCTTTTACTATACCCCAAGCTGACTGCAATTCAGGAGACCTGGGTTCAGTCCCTGAGTTGGGAAGATCCTCTGGAGAAGGAAATGGCTACCCACTCCAGTATTTTTGCCTGGAAAACTCTATGGATTGAGGAGCTTGGAGGGCCACAGTCCATAGGGTGGCAGAGAGTC
This sequence comes from Moschus berezovskii, assembly GCF_049115385.1. Lineage (NCBI taxonomy): Eukaryota > Metazoa > Chordata > Mammalia > Artiodactyla > Moschidae > Moschus > Moschus berezovskii. The sequence continues at coordinate 114,391,889 of NC_142462.1, read as the reverse complement.
GGGCACGACTGCAAGGCCAACACCTTCACTTTCAAGTCAGACCAGGTGGGGATGGGAAGCAGTCTTCCACGGACAGCCTGGTGGCCTCTTTTCCCAAGCCCTGAAGGTTCTAACATGGCCCACCCTGCACTGAGTTCTTTGCCTCCATAAAGAAGTAAGGCCTTTCCAACCTGGACTCAGATCTATTCCTGGACTTCCCGACTTACTGCATCTACGACTTGTCCCACGACTGGGCTCCAACCCTGGGGACCAGCTACACGACTTACTGACTCGATGTCTCCACCGACATCACCCTGTCCCCTGCTTATGGTACTCTATTTACTCCTCCTCTTCTCACTTTCAAATAAAGTATTTGGTTTTCTTGCTGTTATTACTGTTTTAGTTTGCTGAATCATGCATGCTTATAGGAATAATTTTTTTTAAAAAAGCCTTCAAAAAATCACTCATAATCTCACCACATGGGAATAACCACTGTTAACATTTTGGTTTAGCTCCTTGTAGCCTTTTCCTTGCGTATGTGTATATAGTTCCTGAGAAGGAAATGGCAACCCACTCCAGTGTTCTTGCTTAGAGAATCCCAGGGACGGGGGAGCCTGGCGGGCTGGCATCTATGGGGTCGCACAGAGTCAGACACAACTGAAGTGACTTAGCAGCAGCAGCAGCAGCAACATTGTAATTGGAAAAAATCTACTTGTAATTTTGCATTTTGCTTTTTTCATTATATAAGCATTTCTTCACGGCTTTAAAAATTCTGCAGAACCATCCCACTTGCTGGTTACAGCATCATTTACCATATGACTAAGCCATAATTTAACTCTTAGCCCATTTTTGAGCATTATGATCATTATTGGTTTTTAGTGACGAACAACTTGAATATAGAACTTAATGTGTATTTCAGACTATTCCCTTAGGATAACAGCCCTTCAGTGAAATTACTTAGTCCAAGGATATGAACATGCTGTCTTTTGAAAAATACGGCCAAATATATTTTGAGTAATACTGTGTGTGTGTGTGCCCCCAGTCACTCAGTCCTGTCAGACTCTTTGTGACCCCCGAGATGGTAGGCCCGGAGAAGGCAACGGCAAGCCACTCCAATGGCAAGTACTCTTGCCTAGAAAATCCCATGGATTGAGGAGCCTGGTAGGCTGCAGTCCATGGGGTCACTAAGAGTCAGACATGACTGAGCGACTTCACTTTCACTTTTCACTTTCACACACTGGAGAAGGAAATGGCAACCCACTCCAGTGTTCTTGCCTGGAGAATCCCAGGGAAGGGGGAGCCTGGTGGGCTGCCATCTCTGGGGTCGCACAGAGTCGGACACGACTGAAGCAACTTAGCAGCAGCAGCAGATGATAGGCCGCCAGGCTCCTCTGTCCATGGGATTTCCCAGGCAAGAATACTGGAGTGACTTGCCATTTCCTTCTCCAGAGGGTCTTCCCAACCCAGGGATCGAAACCATGTCTCCTGCATTGCAAGCAAGTTCTTTAACAGTGAGCCACCAGGGAAGCCCCTCAAGCAATCTTATATCAGTTTAATCTCCCTCTAACACATCAACAGTGAATGAGCATTCTCTTAACCATGTTAGGCCAAAAATAAAAAATAATATTACTACATTAATTGACATCTCAGATTACTTGGTTAAATTGAACATTTTTCATATATATTAGAATTTCGACTTCCCTTGGGCCACCTCGTCAAAGTCTTTATGCATTTATTTATTGGGCTCTGAATCTATATGCCTGCCCTCTTACCATATTAAAAAACCTAATGTTTTGTCTATTGTGTTTGTTGCAAGTATTTGCTCAGGTTTCTCTGCCTTTTAATTTTTCATTAATTTGGGGACAGTATAGTTTTTTATTTGAATGTAGACAAGCCTATCAATCTTTTCCTTTATGATTTCCCTTAAGCTTAGAAAATCTTTCCCCCATCAGAGTATCAGATATTTACCTGTTTTTCTTTTCCACTTTGTTTAATAGTTTTCTCATGGATTATTTCCGCTCTCAAGGTGTGTCTCGTCAGCTTCTTTCCCAGGCCTTTCCCTACTCTGGATTACTTTATTCTAGCTCGTCACCCATCCCATATGCTGCGATTATTCTTGAGGGACAGAGACAATCCCTTTGAAATAATCTGTACTGTGGGGAAAAGGCAGGCCCCGGGCAGTTGGCTTGTTACCTTCTTCCAGCACACACACAGGGCGCTGACGTGATGGCCCAGTGCCTGCCTCCCCTCCTGCAGGGAGTGCCTGTTTGTGTCCAGGGGAGAGACAAGCTCTGCTCAGCACTTTTGGAACTCCCCTCAGGGGCTCTGGGAACCCCATCACCTCCCACACATCTGCTTCCCCTCGCCCTCACCCATCTCCTCCTTTGTCTAGCCCCCTTCACCTCACCTCTGTAACTCCTCAAACTTGGAAGTGGTTTAATCAGAGATGCTGGGGAGGGGGCGTCCCAGGTGGCCCCAGTGGTAAAGTACCCGCATGCCAACACAGGAGATGCTGGGGAGCCCTTCCATGTCCTCTCCGCCTCATTACAAACCCTTCCTGAGCTCCGAGCTCCCTCCATCCAGCCCCTCCCAACCTTCACAGGGGCCTGGGGGTGAGGGTGTTTGCTTGGCTAGCCTCCCAGGGAACATTTAGAAGCTGGAACTGGAGAGCATCACTGCAGCTCCGCTCTGCTTCTCTGCTCTCATCCAGTTCAACACTCACTGGAGATTACACGGAGAGGGGAAAATCCCTCTTGTGCTCTTCGGTTTGTTCTCATTAAAAAACCAAACAGCAGGCACGCTTAAGGAACATCACACACCCAGGATCTGGAAGGGTGAGCTGGGTCTAGGACAGGCCAGAAGCCAGCAGAAAGCGCCATGTGTCTGGGGGAAATGCAAGATGCAAACGACAAAGCACTAAGCCCACCTTGTCCATCAGTTCCAAAGATCTTGAAGGGTGCCTTTCAATTTCTTGGGGCTCAATGGACAATTGTTAAGGAGCAAATAGGAGTACCCTCTCCAGCCCATGCTAGAGGACGCATAGTGACTAAAATATACATAGACAATCAACCTGGCATGATCCTCAGAGGGTTTTCAGGGTTCCAATCCAGTTTCCTTTGTATCCTTGGCTAGCCTGTACCCCACAACACACTTTTAGTACTACAGACTCCAGATCCTTAACTTTCTCTGGGCTTCATTACTAAAATGATAAAGTCTGATTAGTTGATCTCCAAAGTTGCTTCTAGCTATAAAATTCCATGATGAGACACATAAGTGAAAGATGAATGCTTTTACTGATGGTTATAAATTCTGTCCTGTCTACATATGGGCTTAGAGTACATCCCATCATTCATATCTGACTGTACTTTACTGGAAACTAAAGTTCAAAAGGGAATTCGAACCACGAATGGCTTTCCCGCGCCACTGTGTATGCTGCAACACAGAGAAATCTGCCTTTGAGCAATAATTCTACACCAAACAGGAAACTATTATCAATGTAACAACACATCCCCTACCACAACAAATCAGAAGCCTTGATTCAACAATTCTAAGTGTGGTAGAGATTATTCCCAGCTTCATAAAAAAAAAATCAGTCGCAAATGGAGATGTCCAGCTGGGAGCCCACTGGCCATACAAGCCAGGCTGATAGGAGATCTCTTAATGCTAATGCTCCAGAGTACTCTAACTAGTACAAACATAAATAATTAATATTAACATGAAGATGGATATGGTTTCTTTGACAGGGCCTTGCAATTTGGTGGCATGTGTTCAGGGAGTGCCAACTCATTTGAATATCTGCCTAATTAGGAAGGTAAATTAGCTGCTCCTGCTGCCAGTAATCACATCACACACCGCAAAGCCAAGTGTGCATGCCTCTGGTAACACACACTGTCATGTATTCTTCACCTCCCACGCCTATCCTTCCAGGAGTGTGGTGGACAATGCAGAAATGACCAAACTTTTTTTCTTCTCAGTCCATCCTTTCCTCTCTCACTGAGGTTTGGCTCTATCACGTGGACTAGAGTGCAGATGGTTAGAATTCTGAGGGCTTGAGGGTGAGATGACACAAAGGGAATAAAGGACTTTATTCACCCTGTCGACTTAAAAGAATGCACAACCTGAGAGTTGTGAGTTAAGTTTTATTTGGGGCAAAATGAGGACTGCAGCCCGAGAGACAGCACCTCAGATAGCTCTGAGAAACAGATCCAAAGGGGCAGGGGGAGAGCACACTACATATGTGATTTCAGTGAAGGGGGAATACATGCAATTAAGCACATGTTTTTCCAGAAGGTTTCTACTAGTCTCGTGAAGGTTTGCTAGTCACAAGGAATAGCCGTCACCATGAAGGATTTTAGTGCTTTTCTAGACATGAGGAGATACAAGAATTAGGCTTTGAAAATCATCTCCTGAAAATACCTAGCTATCTGAAGACCTGTCCAACCAGTTTTTCCCCTGCCTGGAGCACAGAGTGCCTCATTTCTGCTCTCCACCCTGAACTCCTTGCACTGGTGTTGAAGATCAGAAGCTCATTATTTAATCTTTATTGAGGTAGATGGCAAATACCCATGGCAAGTGCCAATTTGCAGGTGACCACCCAAATAGATGGGGAAACAGTGTCAGACTTTAATTTTGGGCTCCAAAATCACTGTGGATGGTGACTGCAGCCGCAAAATTAAAGGACGCTTACTCCTTGGAAGGAAAGTTATGACCAACCTAGATAGCATATTAAAAAGCAGAGACATTACTTTGTTAACAAAGGTCCATCTAGTCAAGGCTATGGTTTTTCCAGTAGCCATGTATCAATGTATCTTTCTTTCTTTCTATAAAGAAAGCTGAGCGCCAAAGAATTGATGCTTTTGAACTGTGGTGTTGGAGAAGACTCCACACCAGAGACCCTTGGACTGCAAGGAGATCCAATCAGTCCATCCCAAAGGAAATCAGTCCTGGGTGTTCACTGGAAGGACTGATATTGAAGCTGAAACTCCAATAATGCAAAGAGCTTACTCATTTGAAAAGACCCTGATGTTGGGAAAGATTGAAGGCAGGAGGAGAAGGGGACGACACAGGATGGGATGGTTAGATGGCATCACCGACTCAATGGACATGAGTTTGGGTAAACTCCGGGAGTTGGTGATGGACAGGGAGGCCTGGCATGCTGCAGTTCATGGGGTCAAAAACAGTCAGACACGACTGAGTGACTGAACTGAACTGAACCTAAATGTGGTGACCACTCCCAAAGTTGGCTCAGATGGTAAAGAATCGGCCTGCAATGCGGGAGAACCGGGTTCAATCCCTGGGCTGGGAAGATTCCCTGGAGAAGGGAATGGCGACCCACTCCAGTATTCTTGTCTGGAGAATTCCATGGACAGAAGAGCCTGGCGGGTCAATTGAGCGACTAACGCTTTCACCCAAATGTGGGGAAATAGATGGTCATGAAACCCCTGGACCAGGTTTTGTTCCCAGAGAATGTGATCGTATGTTATCCTACTAGAATATGTTTCAAGTTCTCCCCCGGGCCAACAGAGGAGAGTCCTAAAGTATGTGAGTTTTACTCATCATTCAGTCTCTTCTCCCATCCTTAAGCCCCGCACATTCCAGCCACATGGGACTCCTTCCACTGCTCAGATATCCCAGTATCCTCCTTGCCCCCAGAAGTTTGCTCACATGGCTCCATCAGTCTAGAAGGTCTTCATTTCCCACATGTGCCTGGGAAGTCCCAACTACTCTTCAAGGTCCAATTTGAATCCTACCTCCATTAAACTTTCACCAGATCATCCTAACCTCCTAAAATGTTCCCTTCTTCTCTCTGTCTTTTACAGCATTTGATGTGTCCCAATGTATCATGTATTAAAGTGACTCAGGTACGAATATAGACATCTTATTTTAAACAATACAGGACAGAGGCATCATCTTATTCATACTTTAACCCCAACAATGCATAGCGCCAGCTTTATATATTAACTATGGATCAGCAAGAAGCAGGCTGTGGAAAAGGAGCAGTGACTATCCCTTGGCCCTACCTGGACCAGACATCTGTTATGACCACTGCTCCCCAGGAGACCAGCGCCCCCACACCCTAGGGCAGGAGTTAGCCAACTCTTAGCTAGCATACAGGAATAATCATCAGAGTTTGATAAAATGCAGATTCCTGGGCCCTGCTTACAACTTTGATTCAGCAGTTTGAACTGGCAGGACCAGAATCGGATATTTTGCAAGCCCAGCCAGGTGATTCTGGTGCTGGGACCACAATTTGGAAATTCTGTGCAGGGGCTACTTCATGAGACAGGGGCAGAGGCACAGTGAAGTCAAAGAAGCTGAAATAGGTGCTGCCTATTTTTCAAAAGAGAGAAGTCTATTTGGTGGAGAATCCAGGTGGCGCTAGTGGTAAAGAACCCGCGTGCCAACGCGCAAGACGTAAGAGATGCAGGTTCGATCCCTGGGGTGGGAAGATACCCCGGAGGAGGACATGGCAACCCACTCCAGTATTCTTGTCTGGAGAATCCCATGGACAGAGGAGCCTGGTGGGCTACAGTCCATAGGGTCTCAGAGTCGAACACGACTGAAGCACTCAGCACACATGCACGCACACACACTTCAGGGACACACAGAATCCTCAACATCCTTTCAACCAGCAGAGGTACAAGTCAAAGTGCTCTGGCCCTTCCAAACACCGAGTACCCTAGAAGCATCTGTGTGACCACAGGCCCAGACTCCTCCCCGGCAGAACACACACCCCAGTGGGATGCGGAAGTCAAACACCCGCTCAGTCTAGCTCCCAGCGTCCGTCTGTGCTGAGATGCACAGGAACCCGCGAGAAGGACGAGCCCGAAACGGAGGAAGAGGTGCGGTGCGGCCGTCACTTGGAGAAAGGTTTCCAGAGTTACTATGGAAAACGGAGAAATTTCTTCCTCAAAACAGAGCTCGCCCAGTCGAGAACAATATCAATTCCACTTTCAACAACTGAGTCAGCACCGTGCTGTTCTGCTCTATCCCTGCATCCAGCAACTCCACTCTCACACTCGGCAACTTTTTAAAAGAAATGTGCTCATGCCTGCTGCGTGCCAGATACGTGGAGGTGTATAAGATATCTCCCTGGCCTTCGGGTAGACAAGCACAAGTTGGTGACTGTGATGGGAAGCAGACAGAGCGCTGAGAGTGACCCGCAGGAGGGGCTCCCTTGGAGAGAGGAGAATGGAGAACTAACCTCAGAACGGACAGGTTCCTCCGGGATCACCACGTGCAAATCACCACGCTCTCTCCGTCTGCTCCAAGTCACTCAAAAGAACTTTTCAGTGCAGGAACTGACATCATCCGCTGCCCCCTGGTTATTAGAGACCACAGCTCACAGCTGTGCTCAGATGACCTCCTCATGCTTTTCTCAACGGGGGGTGGGGGGGTGGGGGGGGTGGCGGGTGATATCTCCATCACTAGCCTCTAGCTCCCGGGTTTAGGGCCCAACTGATATATCCCCACAAGTCTCCGAGGGAAGGCTCAGGGTCCCCAGTGGGCCTGAGCCTGCCTGCAGTTAAAGGCAGGACAACTGGAGACCCACGATACCCCAAAGCTAGAGAATGCTTCCCAGCAGGAGAAGGAAGGAACAGGGTGAGAGAAGAAGGAAGTGGCTCCCCTAAGTTTACACGAGTTTAACTGGTGCGGAATTCATACATATTTACATGTCTATTAAAAAAATAAAACAAAAGAGTTAAGTTGTATGGCAGTAGCAGTGCCGACTGGATCAAATGGTCAGCCATGGGAAGCACCAGCTAGCCAGCATGGAAGAACTAGCTGATGGTGACAGCCATGCAGCTCCACGCCTCCCACCAGCAGCAACAGCCTTCCACTTCACAGGTGGGAGGACTGAGGGGTCCTTCTGGCCTCCAAGGGAGCAGGCCTGGCTGCTGTCTCTAAGTGGACATGCTGCAGAGACCATGTCTCACACAAAAAGAAAACAGATAAGTGGCTAGTGCTGGGCAGAGAATGTTACTAGGCAAGTGTTTGTTTTTATGAGGCATCAGCAACTTTCTAAGGCTACATACTGAGTTACTACTATCATCGATTACATTAATGCATTACCTCTGGAGAAGGAATCTAATTATATTCTTGTACAAATTGCAAAATGTAGGTTAATTTCAAACGTGCTTGGCAGCCCCCGCCTTGTTCTTTTCCTGAGATCAGGAACAGAGCTGTGGGTCAGGAGAGTCAAATCACTGCGAAGAAGCTGGAAACGTGAAAAGGCTTTGCCCTTTCATTCAACAAATAGGCACCAAGCGCCTTGCCTCGTGTGTCAGCTCTGTTCTAGGCGCTGGTCATGCAGATGCGAGCAAGATAAGGTCTCATTCCTCGTGGCAACTCCAAGACCACAAAATCCAAAGTGTTCCTGAACCCATTTAAGTAACTACTGGGATTCATTTTCTGAACACCTCTTAGGGTTTGGTACCTGTAATCCAGGAGTTGTCAACCTCTTAGCCCTGAAAGCAGAAATCTTTAGAGGCAGCAAAGGATTAAGGGGGATTAGAGGAGCCAAGCCCGCTCCTGTGTTTTTGCCTGGAGAATCCCAGGGACTGGTGGGCTTCCGTCTGTGGGGTCACACAGAGTCAGACATGACTGAAGGGACTCAGCAGCAGCAGCAGCAGCAGAGGAGCCAAAAGACACACATCCTGAAGATGGGCTAATTCATTTGAGGTGGAAACGCAAGGCAACAGGAAAGAAAAGACAATTGAAGAGAGAATTTGAAAAAGGAGAAACACAATGGCTAATAACCATTTCTTTCAGCTCAAACCTGCCTCATAGTAATGACACTTTCAAAAATGAGTTACTATTTCTCATCAATCAACTTAGTATATGCTTGAGTGGGAAAAGAATTTTCAGTATAGGTAAATTTAGGTAAGATGAAACTGGCCCAAGTTTTCTGAAAGGAAATTTGGCATTGTTCATGAAGAACCTAAAAACAAATATGTATCTTTGAGCCAATAATCCCTGTTTCAGGAATTTATCCTAAACACATTATCAAAAAGATGGTTAAAGATTTACATTCAACGGTCATAATTACAACATCATCACAACAGCCTAAAACTAGAACTACATAAACATTTAATTTTAAAGGAAAGGTTAAGCAAATTGTGACTATCCATATGGTTGAGCATTATGATGCCATTAAAACTGTGATTAAGAAGAATTTTGATGCCAAGGGGAAATGCTTATGATGCAATTATAAATAAAACTTGGGATTAAAAATTATATGAAAAGTATGATTTATACTATGGAAAGAAATGCAAGAGGATATATGCCATAATGATAACTTACCTATTGGTAGTAGAATTTTAGATGATTTGATGTTTTTCTGCTGTTTTACACTTTTGGAGAAGGCAATGGCAACCCACTCTAGTACTCTTGCCTGCAAAATCCCATGGGCGGAGGAGCCTGGTAGGCTGCAGTCCATGGGGTCGCTAAGAGTCAGACACGACTGAGTGACCTCCCTTTCACTTTTCACTTTCATGCATTGGAGAAGGAAATGGCAACCCACTCCAGTGTTCTTGCCTGGAGAATCCCAGGGACAGGGAGCCTGGTGGGCTTCCATCTATGGGGTCACACAGAGTTGGACACGACTGAAGTGACTTAGCAGCAGCAGCAGCATCAAGTTTTTTTTTAAATAATCATGTTTTGTTTTGAGCATCAGGAGAAGCAAAATAAACTGATGAAAAAAAGAGATAAGATAGGAGGAGGGGAAAACATCAGTCTAATGAAGAACAGGAACCAGAGCTGGGATGAGGGGTAAGAGGGAAGGATTACAACCAGAGACTTAAAGAAGGATTCAGACGGTGGGCAAATGTGTGCTGCCCAGAATAGCACTCGGTGGCGATCTGTCTCAGAGTCCCTCCCTCCTTACAAGATTAATCAGATTTAACATTCAGTTTCAATCTCCCTGACAACGCTTAAATAAATCTGACCTGGGTCCATAGGATTTAAAAGTCACATTGGGTTCCCATTTTCAGCCTCCAAGTTGAATCCTAGCTGGTTCAAGAAACTTATATATATTGACCCATAAAAAATGCTCCAAAAGAACCATAGCATTTTCAAAAACTCTTTAGTGTCATCAGATTCCCCCTTCCCCCCAACAAACATAGCACTGACTGTAATCAATTGACTCTTCAGTTTAGATGCTTTCTCTAGAGATTTCTCCTCGCTCAAGGAGATGAATTAGATAGCCTTGGAAAGCTTCTAAAAGGGTGCCCTGAATGCTCATCACTTACCTAGAGCACAGTGAACCCTAAAGAGCTCTAAATACTTAATGAAGCAGCCAACAATGATGACTAAGTTCATCAACAGTGAACATGGAGATAGCATCCCACTTCTATGCACTACCAGGATGGCTGCCAAGGGAATGGACGAAAACTACGCATGGAGGAGACGCCTGGCTCTTCCTCCCCCGCTTTCTTGATTCACCCATGCGTCATCCCCAGCTGATGGCAGTCTAGTGTCCCCAAAGACTGAGCTGAGATTGTTATGAGACCATATTGGGGCTTCTGGCAGCTGAGATGGAAGAAGCCAGTCAATTCCTCACCAGTGTCCTTTGGCCATGCAATTTTAATAAGCTCAACCTCAAGAAAGGAAAAAAGGAGCCCAGGAATGTGTTGAATTATTCACAGCTCCACTCGGGTAAGGCAGAAGAACCCCTCTTCAGAGAGTAAGTAATAGTTCCTCATTGATATTTTTACCCCTTGGTGATCCCTAGGTGAGAATCCAGTTTAAATACCAAAGACAGATGAAAATCTAACTATCCCCTTAAATCTGAGTTCATGAGTAATAGGTGTATTTGCCAACTATGTTATGGTTGACAGTTCTATTCACAAGAACAGTTTCAGTGAGCTCAGTATATTTTAGTTTATTTAAATATAACATATATATGAAAACTAATTTTTACAGATTAATGACCATGATCAAATAGGTCTTGTTTAATGACAGAATGAAAACTGTTGTTAGCCTTGAGACTTGAAGGCCAAAGAGATGTATGATTCATGCATTTATTGCATGCCAAGGTTGAATTATCTTTGGATGTAATGAATATACCTTATTTCTGCACACGAAAAGAGAAATGTAAGCTTAATAAAAAGTAGTTAATTCTTCCCTCCACTTCAAGGAAAGCTTAGTTTTCGTATTCTGAGTCCACAGTTAGTGCTAATAAAGTTGTTCTCAAGATAAAGACAGTTGCCATGCCCCTGTAGGGAATGAGTTAGAGACCCCCTCGTTCAGACTTTGTCTACGCATGTCAGAATCTCAACCCTCCTCCATAGAGCACTTACCCAAGCATGCCCACCTACACCTCCTTATTTCCTCAAGTCTCACACAATCTCCTGCTGAGAGTCCAGTCCAGATCACCAGGATCTCAGGCCTGGGATATCACAGAAGGCCCCTCAGAGTCCAGACTCCACTCCCCTCCATCCCTCCCAGACAGAGCTGATGGATGCATTTCCTAAGGCTTCCCTGATGGCTCAGACAGTAAAGCATCTGCCTGCAGTGCAGGAGAGCCAGGTTCAATCCCTGGGTCGGGAAGATCCCCTGGAGAAGGGAATGGCAACCCACTCTAGTATTCTTTCCTGGAGAATTCCATGGACAGAGGAACCCGATGGGCTACAGTCCATGGGGTCACAAAGAGCCTGACACAACTGAGCAACTAACACTTACAAGATATCATAAAGTCATAATATTCAGGCCACATGGCTCTCAAGTTACCTATCTTCTGTAAGCCTCACTTTTCTCATGAGTAAGCTGTAATGACAATAATAATAACATGCTCCTCATAAGACAATTGAGGTTTAAGTGAAATGAGGCATATTGGGGATGTAATATAGCCACTGACCTAAGTTAAGCTTCACCAATAAATGGTAGTTATGATCCCACAAGAATGCAACTCCATGAGGTCAGGAATTGCTGACTCTTTCATCTGGTACTTAGAACAGTTTCCAGTAAATGATAGGAACTCAATAAACTTAGCAAGTCAACTATTTTGAGCCCATTTCAATGCCACTGTTCCTGCCCCTTTATCCTGGGCTGAGATGGTCTTTTCCTCTCATGGACACTGCTAATAGCATTTGGTTTGTCCATGTCCTGTAGTGCCAGCCCCTGCTGTCTCAAGCTGAAATCACTGCCCTGTGCCCTCTGGGAGACTATGGGACCCCCTGAAGACCCCTCTCTCACTGCCTGGTTCAGATGTTGTGCACACCACAGGCCCTCAACCCGGCATGAAGGAACTTAGGTCATTCCAAGGATGACCAAAGATGGATCTTCATTAACCAGAGCCGCAAAGGTCTGATGGGGAATTGTTAAGTACTTAGGATCCCAGCCCCTTTCCTTCAATTGAAAGAGGAGATGGAGCTGAGTTAATCATTCTTTTAATGGCACATTTCTGCTAGTTCTGCCAAACTAAGCAGCAGCTGGATTTCAAACCTTAACCACAAGCCAGAGGTCCCAACTCTTTATGAAGTGGAGAAGTCATCTTGACTTCCAGGAAATGAAAAGATCGCTTTGGGGCAGGAGCTGATGGCGTTGTGAATGGGAGAGAGGGAACAGCAGGACGCAAAGCTCAATCAACACACGACGACGACGACAACAACACAAGGAGAAAGCCAACCTGGGGGTGGGCAGGGGGCGTGCTGGCTCGGTGTCAGCACTGCCCAACCACCCATCACAGCCGGAAGAACTCCCTTCCTTCTTCCCTACTCCACTCTCAAGACAGCACGCCCAGGAGCTTAGGGAGGAGATGGCTTTCCTACAGTTCCTCTTCCTGGTTTCCCTGGCAACTGTGCAGCATCTAGAGGCCTCATGAGTGAGTCGTGGGAAGTGGTCATGTGAGGAATATGAACACTGTGTGGGTCCCACGTGGCGTCACCTCCACACCCATGTTTAGCAGCTTCTGAGTCTCAGGAGGACACACACACATCACTGACTGCTCATTTCCAATTTGGTGCCAGGGCTTCCCTGGTGGCTCAGAGGTCAAAGCGTCTGCCTCCAATGCGGGAGACCCGGGTTCGATCCCTGGATCGGGAAGATCCCCTGGAGAAGGAAACAGTAACCCACTCCAGTATTCTTGCCTGGAGAATCCCATGGACGGAGAAGCATGGTAGGCTACAGTCCACAGGGTCGCAAAGAGTCGGACACGACTGAGCGACAGAACAGAACCCAAGCAAAGAGCCTCCAGAAAATGATACATAAATAGCCTCATTTTACCAGCATGAACTGAGTTGGGGGCTGGGGGGTGCTGAGACGGAACGATACCTAGCGCCAAGGATGCTCAGTGTCTCATGGTTGGTTTCTTATTTCAGCCAAGCCTACATAGGACATATTATGGAGTATGAATTAACATAATTAAATGTATCAGTAGCTGGTTATGGGCTGAGAACAAGGGACAGAACAGTCTGAGTTCTCACCCCATTGAGGGTACCTAATTTGGGGGCATCCAGCCTAAGAACAACAGATGTAGAAAGAGGGGAGACAGCAAGCCCATTCGGAGGGAAACTGCCTACAAAGTAGAAGATACAGTCTGCAGCTCTGAAATGAGCTCCCTTCTAAAACCTCATTTGTAAGTCAGTTATTTGGAATTCAGAACCCATTTCCAGAGAAGTCATATCTGTTATAAATGATGATTGGGTTTCTAGGCTGGCCCACAAAAGCCTATTTAACTCATAATGTAGATGAAATACTATACATTTGCAATGAAAAGCAACAGAAAAAAAAATCCTGTTGTGTTACCAGTAATTAAATGAAAAAGAAAACCAGAGAAGTGGAAAATAAATAGCTTTCTTTTGTTTCTTTTGTATACCAAAAGTCTTGGATGGAGGGGGTGGGGAGGCTGGTTGCTCAAGGGGTGAGGAGCCTCATTCACGTTGGATAATGGGATGGAGGGGAAGTAGCTGTTGGTGGGGGTGCGGGGCTGGAGGGTGAATTAGAGTTGTTCTTCAGGATAATGGTGGGGCAGGGGGAATAAAGCTTATTTGGGAAAACAGGCAGAGAGGGGACAAGAGAAAGTGAGTCAGCTTATCTTGTAAGACATAGGTAGGGACCCTTGGAGCAAGGAAAGAACATGAATTTTGCATTCACAAAGACCGGGGTTCTAGTTCTTCCTCCCAAAGGGACGCGGGCTGGGCAGTGCTGTAGCCTCCTCTCTTCCAACTGGCAAGTCACCCGCTAATCTCCAAGGTTAAACAATCTTCCCGCAATTCTTAGTCTTCCTTAGCTGGTAACAAGGAATGGCAGAAGTCATGACCAACCACAGCCAGCACCATCCCCTGGCCCACTGTGGGCACTGAGTTGAAAATAAGGAGTTCCCTGAGGCTATTTCAGTATCTTTTTAAATCTTTTTTCTTAACAGGAGAAAATAAAATTTAATTTTGCATGTGTTGGGGCTCCCTAAGAATATGAGGCCCTACGTCTTTTTAATATGAACTTTTACCACAATTTTTGTCTTTGTTTTGGGAGTACATGCAATGATGCATCCAGACCATCATTCTTGAATTGGTTCTTATATTTAAAACAAGTAGCAAACGTCAATATAACAGCAAAATATAAAATATAAAAAGACATAGTTTCTGAGTACCTATCATAAGCAAGACTCTTAATAGGTGACTAAGAATTTGCTATTAAATTTTTAATAAATGTATGTTGTACTACAAAAAAAGAGAGAGAGAAAGAGAAGAAAAGGAGTTCCCTTTCCCCCAGGACAGGAATATTGCCTCCAGCATCACCTGTTCTCTTCCTGGACGCTCTCTTGCCTCTACTTCCAACACACTCACTGCATCCTCTTTGGGGAAGTGTCTTTTCACCTCAGGAATAAGAGAGGCTCTGATCATAGCACATACTGGAAACTGCAGCCTTCCTGGAAGGCAGGGCTAGGCTGCAACAGTTAAGCGAGAATCATCTTCATTTTCCCCTTGACAATTTCAACACAAATGTACTCACACTATATTTATCTTCAAAGCTCTGAAGATGTTACTTTTTAGACATTTAGCATGTAAATCTTCTTTTAGAGGCTCCTGTTATTGTCTAAACCGCATCCCTACTGGACACAACTGATAAATTAGAGGCTCCTTCTGCTGTGCTGTCCCACTGAGGATCCCAAACTCTGAGGATTCTCTGCTCTTAAGCTTCTTTCACAATACACCACACTGTTGCCACTCAGCATGTAATATACTCAACCACTTCCTACTCCCACACCGGAAACACCCGATGCCAGCTCCCATCACTTACACACACACACACACACACACACGCCTGTGCAGACGGCAAGCCCAAAGCAGACACACACACATACACACACACACACACCCCTGTGCAGACGGAAAGCCCAAAGCAGAGCCACCAACATATACAGGCATATACAAGGCACACTGACCCACGCAGGCTACATACAGTTGAAGAGAAAAGCCTTTGAGTCCACAAAGTACCATTTCAGAGCCTTTCCCCCATTTCCTATGGGGAACCCAGTGCCAGGCACAGCTCTGTTTTCTGGTAATAATAGCACCTAATCACTTCATGGGAAATAGATGGGGAAACAGTGGAAACAGTGTCAGACTTTATTTTTTGGGGCTCTAAAATCACTGCAGATGCTGATTGCAGCCAGGAAATTAAAAGACACTTACTCCTTGGAAGGAAAGTTATGACCAACCTTGATAGTATATTAAAAAGCAGAGACATTACTTTGCCAACAAAGGTCCGTCTAGTCAAGGCTATGGTTTTTCCCATGGTCATGTATGAATGTGAGAGTTGGACTGTGAAGAAAGCTGATCGCCGAAGAATTGATGCTTTTGAACTGTGGTGCTGGAGAAGACTCTTGAGAGTCCCTTGGACTGCAAGGAGATCCAACCAGTCCATTCTAAAGGAGATCTATCCTGAGTGTTCACTGGAAGGACTGATGCTAAAGCTGAAACTCCAATACTTTGGCCACCTCATGAGACGAGTTGACTCACTGGAAAAGACTCTGATGCTGGGAAAGGTTGGGGGTAGGAGGAGAAGGGGACGACAGAGAATGAGATGGCTGGATGGCATCACCGACTCTGTGGACATGAGTTTGAGTGAACTCTGGGAGTTGGTGATGGATAGGGAGGCCTGGTGTGCTGTGATTCATGGGGTCGCGGAGAGTCGGACACGACTGAGCGACTGAACTGAACTGAATGCTGCTTGGTAGGGCTCCCCTGGTTGCTCAGTGGTAAAGAATCCACCTGCCAATGCAGAAGACATGGGTTTGATCCCTGGGTTGAGAAGATCCAGGGCAACCCACTCCAGTATTCTGGCCTAGGAAATCCCATGGACAGAGGAGCCTGGCAGGCTAGAGTCCATGAGTTTGCAAAAGAGTCGAACATAGCTTAATGACTGAAACAGCAGCAGCACTGATTGGTATCAGCCTTTACTGATTTCACATGAACCATCTTATTTAACTTAAATTTTATAATACTCTCAAGACAGTATTATTACCGCCAGTTTACTAATGACTGTACTGGACTTAAAACACTCACATAGTTTGCCCAGGGTCGTACACCTCAAGAGCAACAGAGCTGGAACTCAATGTAATGTCCCCTATCTTCAGTAAAGCTTGAAGTCTGTTTCTGAAAGGAGATACAAGATAGAGATTTCAAACTAGATAACCGGAGGATGCCCCATAATGGGGGGGTGGGGGGAATACACCTCACCTCTCCCATGCCATTTTGTACAATTAAAAGAAAAGAAAGTGAAGTCATGTCTGACTTTTTGCGACCCCATGGACTGTAGCCTACCAGGTTCCGCCATCCATGGAATATTCCAGGCAAGAGTACTGGAGTGGGTTGCCGTTTCCTTCTCCAGGGGATCTTCCCTACCCAGGGATCGAATCCGGGTCTCTTGCACTGCAGGCAGACGCTGGCAGACGCTTTACCATCTGAGCCACCAGGGAAGCCCATAATATGGAAAATGTTAAATTACCAAAGCTACAACCAAATAGAAACAGACAACACAAGCATGCAAGTAACTTGAAAGTCCCAGTTCCACGTGGGAGATACAAAACGCAGCATTCCCTCCCCAGCTCTCATCCAAAGCCCACCACTCTTTCCTCCCAGGAGCCTGCACTGACCACTGCAGCCCCCACAACACCCGCCAGACCAAGAGTTCTCAACGTGAATGTGTTAAGAGTCACGGATTCCTGGGCCCCACTCATAAAGGTTTAGACTCAGCAGGTTTGGGCTAAGGCCCAAGAATCTGCATTTCTAACAAGTTCCCAGATGTTGCTGATGCCGCTGGTCCGTGAACCACAATGGAGCAGCACTGCTCTAGACTCTGACGAGACCTTTACCACACCAGGGAGAACCTGCTTACTTTTTCTGTTAAGTGACATGGGTTCCCAGATGCCTCCTCCCTACCCTCTCCATCGCCCTACCATCTTCAGAAGCAGCCTCATCCCCAAATCCCACGACCGATGCTGATCACAGGCTGAGATGGCAAGGCGTGGTTGTTGTTCAATCACTACATCATGTCCGACTCTTTGCGACCCCGTGAACCTAGCCTGCCGGCGCCTCTGTCCATGGGATTTCCCAGGCAGAAATACTGAAGTGGGTTGGCATTTCCTTCTCTATCAAGGTACAGTACCCTTGACCTTAAAACTGGTTTCTCTCCTCATCACTTTTCTCTATTTCTTATTCTAAACCCCTAATGCTCCAGATTTCTTGAGAACAGGTGTCTGCCTTCTGCTGGTCAAGCTTCTTCCCTATTGGATCTTCCCTATTGGGTAGTCTTAAACCCCCAAAGTAGCACTTACTGTATTTGTACCTGCTGACCCACTGTCTTGATGACAAGTGTCTGCTGCCCAGACATCCTTGTCTCATCCCACCCAGATTCCCCATCTCTGAGCTGTCCCTGCCTGCTGGAACACCAGCTCCTGTTCCTGTTTCTCCCCCTCACTGCTGCAGCTCCTGTGGACGGAGAGCTCCGTTGTCTTAACTGTTGGAAAGATGAGTCACCTGCCACAATGAGCTTCCTTTTTAGCACCTAGGGCTGGGCCAGCTCCCCCGGAGGGCCAAGAAACAGCAGATCCTAAACCATCCCCACTTTTCCCTGGCCTGGGAAAAACAGGCCAAGCCCCTGAGATACGGTAGTTTTGTCTTATGCTTTGCTTTTATTTCCCCTGCAATGAGTTCTTACCCATTTCAGTGTGGAGGTCAGGACCCACGATGTGTGTGCGTGCCAGCTGCATTAGCCTGCGCTCCTTGGGTAGTCAATAAACGTAAAGCAACAAGCAGTTTGATCCCTGGCCTAGTTGATACCTGGAAATATATCACCCAATTTGGAAAGCAGGATACCTTTTAAAATCCCTTCCAGTACCCAACATGGGGCTTCTCACAGAACAGGCACTGCATGAATACGGAATAAGTAAAAGAACAAACGGATGAGGGCGGCCAGTGGGGTTGCACCCAGGTCTTGTGGCGTCTGGATGAGGATGCTCGGCCAGAAGAAAACACCTTCCAATCTGCAGAAGCTGAGAGAATGCCTCTAGGCCAGACTCCTAAGTAATTCCCAGCACAAAATCGGACCTGTACATTCAGATGAATTGTGGCTTGAAGACTGCAATTACACCAGCACAGTGGCTCTCAGGTTTGTGTCAGTGCGTGGCTATCCTTAACAGGAAAGGCTGTAGTCTACGCTACACCCTCTCCTTACTCCGGGCCTCCTCTCTTCCCTACTCCTGGTCGTTGCTGTTTATCGCTTCGTTGTATCCGACTCTTTGCGACCCCATGGACTGTAGCCACGCCTCCCCCTCCCCCCCCTCCACAGAATCCTCTGTCCATGGGTTTCTCCAGGCAAGAATACTGGAGCAGGTTGCCATTTCCTTCTCCAGGGGATCTCCCAACCCAGGGATCAAACCCTCGTCTCTTGCGTTGGCAGGGGGATTCTTTACCACTGAGTCACCAGGGAAGCCTTACTTGTAAAGCGAAAGTTAAAGTCGCTCAGCCATGTCTGACTCTTTTGCGACCCCATGGACTGTAGCCCTTCAGGCTCCTCTGTCCATGGAATTTTCCAGGCAAGAATACTGGAGTGGGTTTCCATTCCCTTCTCCAGGGTATCTTTCCAACCCAGAGACTGAATCGGCGTCTCTTGTATTGACAGGTAGATTCTTTACCACTGAGCCACCAAGGAAATCTTTCTCCTAAGACCACCTCAAAAATAAACTCTCCCTCTTGTCCACTCCATTTTCACCACTGGTCCCTCATCAGGCCACCATCTAAGTAGGTGGGATCAACAGCTACACTTGTGTCATGATTTTAGAGTGTCTCCACACGACCTTCAACACTTCACAGTCATTTGGGTGAGGTCTCCTGAAAACAACAACGCCATCAGGACAGGTAACCCAAGAAGGCATTAACACCTTAACTCAAACAGGTTCACCCACTTAGCAAACCCGCTGTCTAGCAGAAGCCTGAGGGAGTGGGACAGAGGAGGGGGATGTTTTGACAGTCAGGGAAAGCGGTGAGGGAAAGGAGTCCCGGCCTGAGTTACAGCTACCAGAGCAGGTGTAGGTGTGGTATCACATGAAGGGCTGTGCGTTCTCTGCCTGGCCTGTCGCAAAAGTGCCACGGGAGCTCTGGGAGGACAGGCATAGGGCAGCCTCTGGGCTGCAGGCTGTGGGTATCCTGAAAGGTTGCCAACATTCCCTGCAAGGTTGGGGTGTGGGGGGAGGGTGGGAGACAGAGAGATGTGTGATGGATTACAAAAGGCCAAGGCTTCAGAACACCAAGCGACCTATGGGGATGCTCTGTAGGCTGAGTTCCTCTGCTACCAAGCTTCCAGAATTCCAGGGAGGGCATCTGGCCAGAGATGACCCCCATGGATGCCAGGCTTGCAAGCAGGAGGCAGCTCACAACAGATTGCCCACGCTGAGAACTCACACTGGCTGGGCGCAGATGCAGGAGAAGGGGAATGGCTGACACTGCAGGAGACGTAAGCTTCCCATGTCTGGGATGTTTACCTCATTAGGACGTTTTACGTACCATCAGCCAAAAACAGAGAGGAAAACAGCTGGAGGGAGCCCGCTGGCGCTCAGACCTGGATTCTGAGTCTCAGATTCTTCCGAGGCCAAGAGGGGACCTCTACGCAGCCCCTCCCCCCCCTGGCTTGGTCAGTCTATCGACAAATAAGTCAGCACAACATGGGCTGGGTTCCTAGGAGGAAAACTCTTGAGCCACCCTCCAAGGAGCACTGCAGCTGATATGGACAAAGAGGCAGTTATTGTTGTTATAATTACTGTTATCATCATCCCAAGCTCTTGTGTCTACACATTCATCCTGTCATGACCAGAAATAGCTGGGGAATGAGGGGCCAGAAACCTAGGCAACTCCTGGGCTGTGGAGTCCAGAGGTCTGAATAGGAGTAAAGTTCAGAGGGCTTTCAATGTGAGAGACCTGGGTTCAATCCCTGGGTTGGGAAGATCCCCTGGAGAAAGCCTGGAGAATTCCATGGACTGTATAGTCCATGGGGTAGCAAAGAGTCGGACACAACTGAGCGACTTTCACTTTCATAGGGCAGATGAGCAGGCCGGTCTGGAATGACCAGGACAGTCCATTGGGAAAGGAAAAAGCAAGCACCATCGAGCTAGGAGTCAACACAAGTCTAAGGCCAGAAGGCCAACGCCAACAGGGAGGGGCAAGGAATAGCTTGGGACCCAAGAAGTAGGCGGTACCTGGGGGTGGCTGGAGGGAGTCTTAGCACCAGGGAGGGTTCAGGGGCAGAAGGGGTTAATTCTGGAAAGAGCGGAGGGTGTGGAAGAGACTGTGTTAGAGGCTGGAGGAGGAACCAGGTAGGGCTTGACCAAGCAGAGTAAGAGGAGACTGAGGCACGTATCCACGGCAGAGCAGCAGCCAGCCTGAGCTTCCCACCGTACACAGCCCAGAAGGGGCTGGTCCCCCACCAGACTAAACTAAAAACTACAGGCCCCCAGTGTAGACGGCCAGGGGCCTCGGGGTCAGGGATCTAAGTGTATCATCCAAGGGGCATGCATGAGACAGGACACCTTTGAATTTCACTTCTCTTTCTTTGCATCAAGTTCGCTGAAATGTCTCTGCTCCTCCGCGAAGCCTTCATCTCCATCTGTCATCCCTCCCCCAATACGTTTCCCCTCCTCTTCCCCTCCCTCTTGAACTACACACATATTGCTTCTGACTCGACTTTGCAAGACTACCACGTGGGTGTGCATTTGTGTCACTGGGGGATGGGGGGGTGAGCCCTCAGGAGGACAGCTGGGGGTTGGGGGGATGTTGGGGGGCGGAGATCCTCTCTTCTTCCCTCCCTCCCTGGCCAGCTGGAAATGTGCTGCGTGACCATCCAATTTAATTAGCTGAACTTCCTTGATAGTCTTGATAGAAGGAAGCTTAAAAAAAAAAAAAAAAAACTCGCTCTTTTTCAGCTCTCAACCTCCTGAAAGATAATGGAGAGGATCTGACTGCAGGAACGTGGAGCCCCAGCTCCCTGATTTCCCACTGCCAGGGGCAATCAACTGTGAGTTGAAACCTCCATCTTGAAAACGCCAAGCCAAATGAGAGGATCTGAGCTCACAAGCACAGACCTCCAGAGTCTCGGGGCTCAAACCCCTGGGGGAGGCTCACAGAGGCTGCCCAGAGTCCCTAACGAGCAGAGTGGGAGACCAAGGGGAGAAAGGGCTGTCCTCCCCACACCCTCCAGCAGTACCTGCTCTGCAGCCCTCAGGCAGGACCCCGCAGGGCCCCCTGCCACAGCCCCCACCCTGGGGTCACTGGCGTTGCCCCAAGCACAGCTCCACTTCACGCCAGCTTCTCCTTGCAGAAGTGCCCACATCTCAGCACCACCCCCTCCCCAGACCCAGCTTTCTGAGCCCCGCGTGGCTTCCCCAGGCCCTATCAGAGGCCCCCCCCCCAGACCTTCCCCTCCCACCCACACACCCACCCTTGCCTTGTTACTGGCTGCGTCCAGGCCCCCCACCCCTGTAAGGAAGGGGCATTCCAAAGGGACACCAGTGACAGAGAAAGCAAAGGCACAGCCACTGGGGATGGCCTCAGGGGCTCCTGGAGGTGGCACGGGGACACAGAATCCTCTAAACCAGCACACAACCTGAGCCTGAGCTTCAGAGCACAAGAAGCCCGTAGGGATGCGTTCTAGCAAGAGGAGGAAGCGTCGCCGTTTAAGATGCCACTGTACTGCCAACCTGCGTCCCCTGACCACTGCCAATTTTGCCTGGCCACTCATCTCCTGCAGCCACCAGCCCCAATCCTCGCTGGCCACATGTCCCATCCTGCTCCAGCCCTGGAGGTGGCAGGAGGATTCGGCAGGAGTGCAGTGCCCCCTCAGAGCCCACAAAGGCTGGACCAATGCCGCTCGGGGTGGCAGACAGGCAGGAAGGTAAGGTGGGCTGCTCCCAGCAGACAGTCAGGGCTGGGCGGGTTGAGGGCACAGTCCCTACTACTGACAGAGTTCTACCTTCTCTGGGGGAGCTCTAGCCAGGGTGGGAAGGAGAAACGGGCACATCCAACTCTTCATCAGCAGTTACCATCTAAGACAGATTCAGAACCTTGTCACCAAATCACTCAGACAACTCAGCATTCAAACCTCCATTGCAGAGACCACCCTATACACACACACACACACACACACACACACACACACACACACGTCCGACTCAGCATTCAAACCTCCACTGCAGAGACCACCCTACACACACACACACACACACACACACGTCCAACTCTGACCTTTATTCCCCAGTTCAGTTCAGTTCAGTTGCTCAGTCATGTCCAACTCTTTGCAACCCCATGAATCATAGCACGCCAGGCCTCCCTGTCCATCACCAACTCCCGGAGTTCACTCAAACTCATGTCCATCGAGTCGGTGATGCCATCCAGCCATCTCATTCTGTCGTCCCCGTCTCCTCCCGCCCCCAATCCCTTCCAGCATCAGAGTCTCTTCCAGTGAGTCAACTCGTCGCATGAGGTGGCCAAAGTATTGGAGTTTCAGTTTTAGCATCAGTCCTTCCAATGAATACCCAGGATTGATCTCCTCTAGAATGGACTGGTTGGATCTCCAAGTGATGGTTATTATCTCCTTACACTTGGATTTGTAAACCTAGCAACCTACAGATAATTTTATTCTTTCACCTGCTAGTCACGGGACCATAAGGTGAATGAGCTCTCAGCCACTCATTGGTAGAATTAACTGTTCAAAAATCACAGCATAGTTTTAAACCAAATGGTGCTTTTCTTACTTGAAAAAAATTTTTTTTCACAACAGTGTTTGATGATCACATGCAAATTCTTTTGTTTAAATTTAAACTTTTTATTCACTGTTGGGGTACAGTTGATTAATAATACTGTGATAGTTTCAGATGAACAGTGAAGGGACTCAGCCATACATACAGAGGCATCCATCCTCCTCCAAACTCCCCTCCCATCCAGGCTCACATGCAAATTTTTGATGAAAATGTATGAAATCAATATAACCAAAGCTTCATCAAAGTTTGAAATATTTGCCCAGAATTATTTCAGCAGAAAAAAAAATCAAATATTTTGCTTTAACAGAAAATCATTTACTGAGAAAAATTATTGAATATAAGATATTATGGTGAAATTATAAAACAATAACCAACCTAGCATTAAATGAATTTATTTGATCCCACTAACAATCTTAAAGAATACAGGATTCTCAAATAAGTAAAGAAATCAGAATCTGATTTTCTTAAGCTCCATCATAGGGGTTTGCTAATCCTTGACCATTTCTACTTTATTTCAAAGGGGACTCATACGCCCACTTCCTATCTAATGTCATCAATATCTGACCTTTGAAAACTAAAATTGACATTTACTATGCTTCCCCATGGGCTTCCCTGGTGGCTCAGTTGGTAAAGAACCTGCCCGCAATGCAGGAGCCCGCCTGCAATACAGGAAACCTGGGTTTGATCCCTGGGTTGGGAAGATCCTCTGGAGAAGCAAATGGTAACCCACTCCTGCAAACTCCATAGACAGAAGAGCCTCGCAGGCTACAGTGCATGGGGTCGCAGAGTCGGACACGACTGAGCACAACGCTCTTTCTTTTTTCTTTCTGTCTATGGTTCCCCATTGTGTCAACATTGCCAATTACACTTAGCAGCAGCTTCAGATACGACCGATGCTCACCTGCCCTCTGATAAAAATAGCTGCCGTGGATGTCGGGAACAGCAGACGCTCTCTGCTGGCTTCACAGCCCATCAGGCCGCTTTGTGAAACAAGCAGATGAATCCCACACCAAAGGGGAGCGTCGACTCCACCCAACATGGGGTGCCCAAAATTCTGCATGCATCAGTCGCTGAGACGGCTTTTATCAGTTAAAAATAGATCTGTTCGCACCCCCATTCACCACAGCAGAAGCTCACGCTGAATTCTGCAGAAGCTAAGGGCACTCCAGTTTTAGAACAAGAACCCGGGAGACACAGGGCTCAGAAAAGGTCCATAAAGCTGAGCATCAGCCTCTTCTCGATCTTTGCTAACACCATGTAACATACTTTCAGTGATGTCGCCATGGGTCGTCCATCTGAATTTCAGATTCTCTGCTGTGTGCACAGCCAAAAAAGCTCTACCAGGTCTCCCATGAAGTGCATCTGTGCCATTTACACTAGAATAACTCTCCTTCTTGCTGAAAAACTTCCATAAAATATCTTAATTG
Source organism: Moschus berezovskii (assembly GCF_049115385.1). Lineage (NCBI taxonomy): Eukaryota > Metazoa > Chordata > Mammalia > Artiodactyla > Moschidae > Moschus > Moschus berezovskii. Next base: position 114,367,235 of record NC_142462.1, on the reverse strand, counting down.
CTTGAAGCAATTACACTATATTGTAATTAGCGCATTGCCTTATAATTATTTGCTTTGAGAATGTCTCTCTCCACTCCTCCCCACCCTCCTCCACCTCCAGACGTGAGTTCTTTGAAAGAGTTCGTGGTGGCCTAGGTGTCCACCACGTGCACTAGTACACAGAAAAACTTGGTAACTGGGACTGAATTGAGTGGAATTGAATGGAAGTTGCAATACCAACAATTTCCTCAGTTCAATGACGACTCCCCCTCCAGTTATATTTAAGTGGTTATTCAACCAAGCTCGTCACATATCTTGAACATCCATTGTAGGTATCTATTAAGTGACCATCCTAGACCAATGCAATGTGACAAACAAGCAGTCATGGTCAAGGATTTATATACTTGGTTTCTTGTATGTCTACCTCCAAAAAGGAAATTAATAACCCTTACTAGTGTCCCTAAGGCAAATCTCACATTAAAGTTAAGTATGTGGGAAGCTTAGCTCAACATCGAGCACACGAGGATGCCCAGAGGACATTCGCTCTGTCCGCAGGGTCCAGTTTGTGTGTTCACCAGTGAGACATAAAGCTTGTAGGGGGAACCATTTGGTTAATGCCTTCCCATCTCCTCACACCTGCCCCTACACCATTTGGGGACAGTGGCTCTAGGTAATACTCATCCAGACACCTAGTCACAATATTTTTCCTGAAACCAATGGATCATTGGTTTCATAAAATTAAACAATTTTACTCGTTTCTCACCCCACCCATCAACATATGGTGATTTGATTAAAACCAACCCAGAAAGTGGAACAGACCCAGTGGCCTCCAGGCATGCCAAAGATAACTAGGCAACAATAAAGAGAAGAAGGATGGTTTTGGCCTTCATCAAAGCTTACCCACGACAGGATCCTTGTTTTCAGTAAAGAGCCTCCCTCATGTATACATGAAAACTGAAACTTAACCTTATGACGTTATGTGAAAAAGCTGGAATTGGGAAGAAATGACAAGTGCACCAGAGGTGGCATGGAGCTTACTAGCAGGAAGAATGTGTTCGCATGAACCGTGCCTGCGACAAAGCAGAGTTATCCTTACACAGACAAGCAGGTGGATCCCCGTGGAGCAGAAAGGTAAAAATAGTCAACCAACTCTGTTTGCTCATTAAGTCATCATCTTATCATATTAATAATTTAAGTCTCTGAGAATCCCTGACCAAAATCTTCCCTAACCAGTGAAGGTACATATTCTGATCTTCGCTGAACCATCACAGGAGAACCCAGGTCCCAAAGCCTTTCATTCTCCGGGAGATGAATTTGTCAGTGGAGGACCAGGCCCTCCTGCTCAGGGGTCCCGCCCAATTGCAAATTTCCAGTGAGACACTGCCTGCAACCACCAGCAGGTCTTAACCCACACAGAGGATGATGACACGAGGGATTAGCAGGTTGCCACAATAATGCCCCAAGCAACTTGGAGACAAGCTGGACTTGAATCCCAGGAGTTGGTTCAGTCAGGTAGGTGAAATCTGAAATGCCTACCAGGGTAGCAAAGCAAGACCATGGATCATTGTCTAGCTGCTAATTGTTTTTTGTGTCAATTGTAGAAGCAAACTCCTCAAAACTGCAATACAATCAAAACCAACTGGGGCAGTTCAGACCCACAGATATTCAGACTTTAAGGATCGCCACCATGTTCTGAGACTGTCCACAGGTCTCTGATAGAGGTCCATCTGTCCGTCCAGACCGAACTGCTGATGGGCATCCAACCTCCATGCCCTCCAAAGGTCACGGCCAAGGAAAGAGACTCAGGTGTACTTACGCAGAGCGTGCCACTCATCCTGGCGGATGGTCTTTGTGATGTTGAAGGTGAGGTTCCTGGGGATGGTGGCTGAGGAGTAGTGGTATTTGATGTACGTGCACCGCTCAATTTCTCCTGGAAAAGAGACAGGAGGCCAAATGTTAATGAGGCAGCAACCATGTCTGGGGCAGTTTCCAGGATCTGCTTTTCTATCCTGGGGAGAGAGACTTGTTTCATATTGGGCCTGGTGAGATCAACATTTTATAACTACAAGGTAGTAACCTCAGCTCCAAAAGAATAAGAGAGTAGAACAAAATCAAACACCATCAATTTAGATGGCCCTAGTGGTAAAGAATCCACCTGCCAGTGCGGGATTTGGAAGAGACTTGGGTTCGATCCCTGGGTTGGGAAGATGCCCTGGAGAAGGAAACGGCAACCCACTCCAGTATTCTTGCCTGGGAAATCCTACGGACAGAGAAGCCTGGTTGCTACAGTTCATGGGGTCACAAGTAATCAGACACAACTGGGCACACACACACACACACATCTCTGGCATCATTCAGAGACAGGAAAAATCCAAGTTGAGGGAGATGGCAGCTTGTTAAGAAAGTAGTACCCATGTGTTTAAACTTAAGAAAATCAACTTATACGTCAAGGGAGGATGTTTGGTATCTAAAAAACATTTACAGTCTGCACCCATGGACCAGCAGCAAGCAGGTGTCGGCCTTAATCACGGAGCACGTGCTGTCTTGCGGAAAGGTGAGCTAGAGGGGCCTCTTCCCTCTTCTCCATCCCATGGCCCCCACCAGCCTCACCTCTAAACACAAAGCACTTAGTTCCATCTGTACCTCCTTGAACCAGTCTCCTCTCAGATTTCTTGGACAAAATCAAAGCCCCTTGACACACTCAATTGCCTGGTGCAATTAGGACCTTTTCTGAGACACTGTAATCAATCAATGCAAGCTTTGCTAGTCAGATTATCAAAATAGTTCTATATCTCAGAGCCAGAGGTTCTCAAATGGCAGCCCTGGGACCAGAGCATCGGCATTCCCTGGGAATCTGCTAGAAATGCCACTACCCAGGCCTAACCCCACACCTGCTGAATCAAAACCCCCGAGGTAGAGCCTGCAATATGAATTTTACTAGGCCCTCCAGTAATTCTGTTGCACACTTGAGTTTGAAAACTGCCACCTTCGAGAATCTAACAGAATTGACAATGAGTGAGTTTATAAATCCGCCAGGTTGGCCAAATTCAAAAGGTAAGCAAGATTAGGAGATCTTGGTCTCCTGCAGGCTCTTCTATTGGCACTTACTTATCTGGGGGATATTAAAACTCAAGTGTCAGGGCATCATGAAGAATCAGGAAAGGAGTGATTTTTAAAGGTTAGGGGTTTTAAATTTTGGTTTTGCACCTGAATGGATTTTGATGGTAATCCATTTTGCACCCCACTGATTTTCAATTTATAAGTAGTGGCACCTGATTGAATTGTCTGACCCCTGGCTCACTGTCAGCAGGGAACCTGGCAATAGGTGGAGTGCAGTAATTTAGACAGCGCCTTATTGTAAATCACGTCTGGATGACCGCCCACTGCTAGTTACTGGCAGACACTCCTGCGATGGGACAGATGCTGTCCAGAGGCAAAGTTCTGAGGAAAACGTTAGGTACTCTTTTTTTTTTTAATTTCTCAGCTCCTCTGCCTCTGTCCTCTTGGCCCACAAACGTCCTGAAGTCTCTCACGGGCCCACCATCCGGCCCACGACACCCCCCCACCCCGACGTCCCCCCACACCATCTTCCTTCTTCCCTCACCTGCTGCATTTCCAGGAGAAATAGTCTTCCTGACAGTCTCCGCTTCCAGAACCCACATTCACACTTCATTTCCATGACAATTTCCACTGACAGCATCAGTTCCCATCCAGTCTATATCACAAAGCCCAGGGCCATCCCCAAGGCTTTCTGGGACTCAAGTGGTGCCCCTCCTCCCTGGCATCCAACTGGTCACCGAATTCTGACAGTTTTATGTCAGAAATGTCCCTGGAATCCAGCCTGCCTGCCCTCTGTCCCCACTGCCTCCATCATAGCTGCAAGAACACGATGACTGATCTCAACAAACAACCACACTGACTAAGGACTTATGAGGTAGGAGAGACCTGCCAAGTACCTAGCAGACCAGTGGTTTCCAACGCAGGTCTTGCAGCACATATAAAAGGCATGTGTAAGGCAGCAGGTGGGCTGCTGGGCCTTGGCCAGCCTCCCCAAGGGCCGAAGGAGCCACATCCCCATAACCCATTTGTGGCTTCTATACATGTCACCATCCCTGGGTCAGGAAGCTCCCCTGGAGAAGGAAGTGGATATCCATCCACTCCAGTATTCTTGCCTGGAGAATCCCATGGAAAGAGGAGTCTGGTGGGCTACAGTCCGTGGGGTCGCTAAGAGTCAGACACGACTGAGCAATTCACAGTTACTTACACTTACATACGTGTGTGTCCCACTGGTGGCACACTCTATTATGAACAATGCCTTACTAATCCTTCTATAACCCAATCAAGTAGGTGCTATTATACTCCTCACCCCTATTTTACAAATAAGAAAATGGAGGCTCAAGAAGATTAAGTGACTTGCCCAAGGGAGGAGCAGGGCCAGTATCAGAACCCAGGATCGCCTTATTGGAGTATCTCTCCTGTCAGGCCACCCTCCATACTGCCGCTCAGACTGTATCATAGAAAGAAAATGCAGTCTATCACTCAGGGGATAAACCCCACCCTCCTGGCAGAAAGTCCCAGCCCCCACTTAGCCCCAACCAGGACACACACTAGGCTCCAGTCAGGCGCCACCGAGGTTGGATCCGCTCACAGCTCTGCCCCTCCTCTTGTCCCCACCTTTCTTTCACAGGTAGACACCTCCAGCTCCTCAGGGAAGCCCCGCTCACATCTAGGACAGCACCCAGCAGAAGGCATCCAACTGCCCCGCCCCTCTCCCCCTTCCTGATCCGGTTGCCCTGCTGCAGCCAGCACCAATGAGCTGTGATTTATCTATTTACACGCCTCACTCCTCCACTGGATTACTAGTTCCTGGAGGGCAGGGACTTGTCTGATTCATTCATCTTTATCTCCCTGGCCCCCAGCACAGGGTGAGCACCAAGAACCTATGCTTTGAAGAAGTGATGAATAATACAAGGCGCCCTTTATAAGATCACAGTGGGTAAGGAATCCAACTGCTTCTTTGTATGCAAGGGATGAAAATAATGGAGGCAAATTAAAATGTCACGAATAAATGGAGGTGACTGTTGCAGAACTCTGGGAGCCTATGGCCAATACCTCTTCCCTGTCTGGACCATGTAAGGAGAGGCTTGTCAATCACATATGAACACAGAATAGCCTCTTACCACACTTTGTAAATGTAATCCAAAGGACAACTAGGTCAATGGTTTCAGGGTAGAAAAAAGACAGAGAAAAGAAAGAGAGGGAGATATTAGGAAGAAAGGGAAAATATTCATTTTACATGAGTATCATGAGCAACCACGTGGGGCACACACAGTTGAGCAGGTTGTACACTGCACAAGGATGCCTCTCTGGGGGTACCTGCGTGCTGAAGTACAGCCGCTGCTCTGCTTGCGAAGACCTGCACCATGGTGGGGTATGCAGGGGGTGTCTCAGTCAGGGAGGCTGCCTTCAGCTAATTTGCACAAAGCTGGCATGAGAACTAGGAGCCACCCTACACTCCATAATTTCAATATCAAACAAAATACTCCCTGGGCCCAGCTTGGAAGACACAAGATGGGATCCCGCTGGTAACAGCTAGATGAGTGCCTGTCACTCACATCTGAGAGAAGCACCTGATTTCCTGGCTGAGACCAGGTTCTCTCAGCCTCAAAACATACTCAACCAAGTGGCCACAGGTTCCAGGCTTCCTGAACCTTCCTCGGCCCCAGCCTACCCAGCCAGCCAGGGAAGAGGCCACCTGCCACTCAACAGGAGAAAGACGCTGACGGACAGGCGCGGTGGGCAGCCGGCCAGGGAGCTTGGCTGGAGAACTTCCCAACAGCCCCGCTGGAGGCCCTCACTATTTGCTTTGCCTCAGGGATGCAAGCATCCTGCCTTTGACAGCAATTAAATTTGAAAGACTCAAATATTGCCTAAGAAGAAAGGCAAAATATTTACCCATGTGTCTACAGGTCCTGTCAGTGTGCTGGGCTTTTGTCAATACAGGCGCCATCTGGGCACCAAATTCGTGTGCCCAGAATGTGGGCTTCCCAACACAAACAGGTTTTCCTGCAAAGAACAGTGGAAGGTAACAGAGAAGCCTGTGACCTTCCCTGACTCCTGCATTCCAGCCCAGAGAGGGGAGCTTCCCCCTCCTGAAGCCTCAGCTGAGGGGCCAAAAAACTAGTCAGTGAGGCATCAGGGGTGGGGGGTGCCTCCTGTGGGCACCTTGGGACTTTATACCTTCAGCCATGCCCTGCCTTCTGAGCTGAGGACCCTCCAATCTGCGTGTCAGAGTCCCAAAGTGTTAGTTGCTCAGTCATGTTTGACTCTTGGCGACCCCATGGACTGTAGCCCGCCAGGTTCCTCCATCCATGGAATTCTCTACGCAAGAATACTGGAGTGGGTGACCATTCCCTTCTCCAGGAGGATCTTCCTGACCCAGGGATTGAACCAGGGTCTCCTGCACTGCAGGCAGATTCTTTACCATTTGAGCCACCATCAGAGTCCCAGGGAGACAGGATACACAAACAGGTAACTGAGGAGGGTTTCCAAAGCGGTCAGTTTACAAAGCTGAGCAGAGGGTGTCAAGGGACCAACCAAGGGTGGGGCAGGGCCCTGGGGCTGGCAATACAAGGAGCGGGGACAACCCCAAGGCTGGGCAAGGCAGAGCAGGGACAATCATGGGAGTCTGAAGAAGAGGACCCTGGGAGAGAGGTGATGCAGGCTCCAGGAGAGGGCACAGCCCACCTGTGTTAGGGGCAGGATATAAATGCCCAATCTCTCGCTCCTCCCACCCACACCTCTCGCCAAGTCTCCCCAGAGCTGAACCCACCTAGAAGTCAAAGGGCAGGCCAGCCTCCGAGCACAGAGCAGGTAAAGACGGAACTGGACTCAACTGGACTCAAGGCACAAATGCAAGCATCCAGCCCTCTCCCCTTCTACATCATCACTCCAGCTCCCCCTAGTCCAACGAGAGCGCCTCCTTCCTCCCTTCCACCTCTCAAAGTCCTCAGTGGCAAAGGGAGACCTGGGAACAAGGAACAGGGGGACACAATTCTCATCTTTTCTCTCCATTTCAATTGCTTTAAGACCCAAGGCATGAGTCTGGTTCAGCTCAGTTCAGTCGCTCAATTGTGTCCGACTCTTTGCGACCCCATGAATCACAGCACACCAGGACTCCCTGTCCATCACCAACTCCCAAAGTTCACTCAAACCCACCTCCATCAAGTCGGTGATGCCATCCAGCCATCTCATTCTCTGTCGTCCCCTTCTCCTCCTGCCCCCAATCCCTCCCAGCATCAGAGTCTTTTCCAGTGAGTCAACTCGTCGCATAAGGTGGCCAAAGTATTGGAGTTTCAGCTTTAGCATCAGTCCTTCCAATGAACACCCAGGACTGATCTCCTTTAGAATGGACTGGTTGGATCTCCTTGCAGTCCAAGGGACTCTCAAGAGTCTTCTCCACACCACAGTTCAAAAGCATCAAATCTTTGGCGATCAGCTTTCTTCACAGTCCAGCTCTCACATCCATACATGACCACTGGAAAAACCATAGCCTCGACTAGATGGACATTTGTTGGCAAAGTAATGTCTCTGCTTTTTAATATGCTATCTAGTTTGGTCATAACTTTCCTTCCAAGGAGTAAGCGTCTTTTAATTTCCTGGCTGCAATCAGCATCTGCAGTGATTTTGGAGCCCAAAAAAATAAAGTCTGACACTGTTTCCAGTGTTTTCCCATCTATTTCCCATGAAGTGATGGGACCAGATGCCATGATCTTAGTTTTCTGGTAATTCACATCAAGTCCTGATGTGGTCCCTGCACACAGTAAGTGTTCAATAAATATTATTGGGTTGGCCAAAAAGTTCACTGGGACTTTTTCTTAACGTCTTATGGAAAAACCCAAACTCTCTGGCTAATCCCCTAGTCATGATAAATCTCTGCCTTAATACTACTTACTCTAAGGGGGAAAGACCACAGGAAATCAGAAATAATATCAGCAATGTTTGTATCAAGTTACATGCAGAGGCAAGGGGTGGGGTACGGGGGTGGGGAGAGGAAGAGAGAGAAGTTTCATATGCAGTGACCCTAGGAGGCTTGTAGCTCGAGAGCCGATATAGGCTGGGCATGTGAGGACGCAGACTGCAGGGGAGCAGAAGAGACGGGCCACACGACGGACTCTGGACTCCAATCCCACCCGACAAGGAGACCACGGGCGAGGTTCCTTTCACTTGCATCTACTATCAGCAAGGTGTGGTTCCCAGGCGTCTACTTTTCCAGAGCTATGCGTGGTAAGTGGGAATCTTCTTAGGCAGGGAAATTTTAGAGGCAGTGCTAGGACTCAGCCTCATGTCATCTAGAATCACCTCCCATAAACAGGCGACACTTATGTTCATGCATTAGAGAGTCATTCCTTTGGGTCAGACACTATTTTCATAGGCCCCTATTTTTAAAACTCTTTTAAGTCAGTCCAAATGGGATCATCCCTCGTCACCAGTGCCTAGGTATGGATGAGATCCTGAAATCCCTTTCCTCTAAACTAGAGAGTTTCCCTCATAGCTCTGCTGGAAAAGAATCCGCGTGCAATGCAGGAGACCCTGGGTTGATTCCTGAGTCAGGAAGATCCACTGGAGAAGGGATAGGCTACCCACCCCAGTGTTCTTGGGCTTCAGTAGTGGCTCAACTGGTAAAGAATCCACCTGCAATGCGGGAGACCTGGGTTCAATCCCTGGGTTGGGAAGATCCCCTGGAGAAGGGAAAGGCTACCACATTTCAGTATTCCAGCCTGGAGAATTCCATGGACTGTATAGTCCATGGGGTCACAAAGAGTCGGACACAACTAGGCGACTTTCACTAGACGAGAGGGACCCTCAGCAGCAGGGCACCCCTAGAGATGAGAGACTGAGAAAGGCACAAGAATCCCAGCAGCTCATGGGGGCAGGGTACGTGCTGTGAAGGCAAATCCACAACTTCACAACCATAGCTGGGGCTGACCAGGGTGGGCCTGAGAAAGAATCAGAACATGGGAACCCCCTCTCCAGCCCCCACTTTAAAGTGGAGTGATGCAGGCTGGGTGTGGGATGGTCAAACACATTGATGTTCAGGAAAACTTGGGTTTAACAGTCTATAAAAGGTTTACTTCTGTGGTACTTTTTTAATAAGAGTTTTTCACTTAAACCGTGATTCCCGAGAAGGGACAGGTGTGGCATGCAGGCTTCCCCAGACTCCTTTGACCCCCAAATCCTGTTTTTACTCAAAGAGCAGTTTCTATCACTCAACTGTTAAGTTCCTCAGAACTAGAACGCAGGTCTTTTGTTTGCATTTCTACCCCCCAGGGCCAGGCAAGGGTTGACACAAATCCCCCACTACATCTATGGATAAATGAGGACTAGACACCAGGGTCTGTTCTTTGACAAATGGTCTACATGAAGATGTAAGTAGTTGGCTTCAAGTTCATGCTGGCATCCTCCCTGTATGCACACCTGGGAGCCACCAGCAAAGCAGCATCAGGGACGAATGCTGCTCAGGTGTGTGCATGAGGCCCTGAAGTTGGTCTGGGGTCTCTGTGGGCAGGACCAGAGCCTTGGCTCTCATTGTTCTCAGCCCACTCGGACTCCCAGGCACACCAACAGCACCCACACCAGGTCCGCAGCAAGCTTTCCACCTCATCACAGCCGACGGTCCACTTAGCCCTCCTGGGTGCAGGAGAGTCAATATTCACAAGAGACGCTCAAGCAAGGATGTGAGAGCCAGAGAGCAAGTGCCCTGTCCCCCTGGAGGATGACCACAAGGTGCTCTCGGCACAGTTACTCTGAGGGAGGCACCAGGATCCACGCTGAACTCACAGCAGGAACCAGTTCAGTGCAGCGCATTCCACTGGCTTCCCTCCTTCCTCCCTTCCTGGGAACTCCCCCTAAAGTCCCTGACTCAAGCTCTGCTTTAGGGGGACCCAAACTCTGAATCCCAATCCCAGAGAAATCCAATCCCAAAGAAAGACCATGCCAAAGAATGTTCAAACTACCACACAGTTGCACTCATCTCACACGCTAGCAAAGTCATGCTCAAAATTCTCCAAGCCAGGCTTCAACAGTATGTGAACCGTGAACTTCCAGATGTTCAAGCTGGATTTAGAAAAGGCAGAGGAACCAGAGATCAAATTGCTAACATCTGCTGGATCATCGAAAAGCAATAAAGTTCCAGAAAAACATCTACTTTTGCTTTATTGACTATGCCAAAGCCATCACAACAAACTGGAAAATTCTTTAAGAGATGGGACTATCAGACCACCTGACCTGTCTCCTAAGAAATCTGTATGCAGGTCAAGAAGCAAAAGTTAGAACTGGACATGGAACAACAGACTGGTTCCAAATCGGGAAAGGAGTACGTCAAGACTGTATATTGTCACCCTGTTTAACTTATATGCAGAGTAAATTATGAGAAATGCCAGGCTGGATGAAGCACAAGCTGGAATCAAGATTCCCAGGAGAAATATCAATAACCTCAGATATGCAAATGACACCACCTTATGGCAGAAAGGAAAGAAGAACTAAAGAGCCTATTGATGAAATGGAAAGAGGAGCATGAAAAAACTGGCTTAAAGCTCAACATTCAGAAAACGAAGATCATGGCATCTGGTCCCATCACTTCATGGCAAATAGATGGGGAAACAATGGAAACAGTGACAGACTTTATTTTGGGGGGCTCCAAAATCACTGCAGATGGTGACTGCAGCCATGAAATTAAAAGACGCTTGTTCCTTGGAAGAAAATCTATGACCAATTTAGTTAGCATATTAAAAAGCAGAGACATTACTTTGCCAACAAAAGTCCATCTAGTCAAAGCTATGGTTTTTCCAATGGTCATGTATGAATGTGAGAGTTGAACTATAAAGAGAGCTGAGCACTGAAGAATTGATGCTTATGATCTGTGGTGTTGGAAAAGACTCTTGAGAGTCCCTTAGACTGCAAGGAAATCCAACGAGTCCATTCTAAAGGAGATCAGTCCTGAAAATTCATTGGAAGGACTGATGCTGAAGCTGAAACTCCATACTTTGGCCACCTGATGCGAAGAGATGAGTCATTGGAAAAGACCATGATGCTGGGAGGGATCGGGGGCAGGAGGAGAAGGGGACGACAGAGGATGAGATGGTTGGATGGCATCACCAACGTGATGGACATGCATCTGAGTAAGCTCTGGGAGTTGGTGATGGGCAGGGAGGCCTGGCGTGCTGCAGTCCATGGGGTCACAAAGAGTCGGACACGACTGAGTGACTGAACTGAACTGAATTGAAACTCTGAAATGCTCTTCTTGACATTCCAGCATCCCACTGGACTACGGACCACTGCTGAGAGTCCACAGGTTTCCTTCATCACAGAGCTCCTTCTTTAAAAAAATTAAATCTATTCAATGCCTTCTGGACAGTGAGGGCTTTGGACACTCACTTTACCCGCACATCATGGGTGACAGGCAGATATCACCTCTCATTGTTCTCAGCCCATATTCAGTAGTATTCTCACATGACTGAAGGAAGGGAGAGTTTAAGACAGATGAAGGCCTTCTCTCCAGCCAGCCAGCAAGAAGAACAGGCAGGGTCCAGGTGTCAGCACAGTGGTTTCAGACACCACAGCTGTAATGATTCCATGGCCTGGCAGGAGGTTTATGGAGAACAAGGATTATTTTGCAGCCACAGAGCCTTGTATGTGGAGGAACTTTACACCCACTGATGAGGAAGAACGGGCAGGGGCACATCACCCATGTCTTGTCTGCTACTCTTCCTCCTTTGATGCCAGTGGCGAGAGTGCCTAGGACACTGGGGTCTGCGCTGCTGACCGGTCCTGGCCCCAGGCCGCCACGGCAAGAGCCCTCACCCTCGCACTCTGACGCCCATCTCACCGACCGAGCTGGTGGTTCTCAATCATCATTCAACCCTAATAAATGGAAAGATTAAGTCAAAAGTAAAAAGAACACCGGAAAAAAACTGAAAGCCAACCTTCAAAAAAAGAAAAGAAACTGGTTGATGCTTTAAATCTTGGACTTCATCCCTTCCATAAAGGGCATTTCCTCAAAAAAGGAAAAAAAAAAAAAGGCGGGGGTGCGGGGGTGGGGTGGTAAAATTACACCTTAGAAGGGAGAGGAGACACGGGGATTCTCCTTTGACCAATTAGGAAAGACATTATCAATTTATCAGCACTGTCTGCGTCAAATTTTTTAGCCGGCTGTAAGAGCAGAGATGGAGTTGAGGGGGTGAAAGGTTTGAGATGAGAAGCAAAACTATGTCCCTGATGAAAAGGGAGGGAAGCAAACCAGCAAAGTTCCAGGGGTTCAAGGAGGGCAGACAGAGCTGGAGTTTCCACATCCCGCAAGACCACATCCCCAGGCGGGGCCAGAAGGGGAGAGGGCTGGGGAGGGCAGCGATATTTACAAGTGATTTCAGACAGCTCTTCTCAAAAACTTCCTGCAACAAACCTCCCCACCCCATCTCTCCAGGCTCCTTTTCAGCACCTCCTGCTCCTCCCAGATGTTATGAGCTGAAGGATTTTCAAGGCTTAGAGCTGCTGCCGGCCCAGCAAGAAAGAATGTTTTATTTTCTTCATACTGAGGAAAAGTGTTAGCTACTTTTTTATTTTTAATGCTTTCAAACGCATTCCACTTGGTGTATTTTCTTTTTTGTGTTTGTGGTATCCGCGTGGCCTTTTAATGTTGTTTTGTATGCAACGCATGGGCAGACTCCTAAATATTTAATTCCTTTCCATTCAGTGTTTCATAAATGTTTGTTAGAAGTCGTGTTCTAGGGGCTTCCTGGACTCACATGCACGGATTGCATTCTTGAAAATCCTACTTCCAAAGGACAGCCCTCCACCCAACCCATTTCTGACTCTGTCTCCCAACACTTCTGCCAGCTACTGTTGTAACAGTTACTTGTACATTAACCATTTATTTCTCTCTGTATATGGTAAATGCTTCAGGGTAGGGGAGCTTGTGGATTTCATCTTTGGCCAAGAGGGTGCTTTGAGTGTCGTACAGTTGACCCTTGAACAACGTGGGTTTGAGCTACACAGGTCCACTTATTCAGATTTTCTTTTCCAGTGGAAAGACTACAGTACTACACGTCCGCAGCTGGCTGAATCAATGATACAGAGGAGTCGCATATACGGATGCTCCAGCTCTAAGTTATACTTGATTTTCAACTGCACAGAGGGGCCATCCCAACCCTCTCATTGTGCAAGGGTCAAGAGTAATTCATTTTAACAATAGCTTATGCTCAATGAGTGCATTCTACGTGTTAAGTACTGTACAGAGGATTTTATCCCACGTTATCTCATTTAATCATAAAAGTTAAGGCCTGCTGCTGTCCCCATTTCACAGATGAGAACACAGAGGCTCAGAGAGGTCTCCTGCCTGAGAACGCAGAGCTACTGCTGGCACAGGTGGCATGCAAACCCACCTACCCACACTCCCTAAGCACACTATGCACGCTCATGAAGAGAAACTGGGAAAAGCCAAACTCTTTGGCAAGAAAGAGAACCTCCAAGGTTTTCCATCAGAAATAAAGCAAAACTTTTCCACATGCCGGGATTTCCAGCTTCTACAGACTTTGCTGCTCTTATCAGAACAAGACAGAAGTTTTGCTTCCAGTGCTCCCGTAACGAGCTGGCCGGAAGACAGCTTCTAGACACAGTGAAGGAGGACTAGGAACGCAAATGCTGGCCCCTGCACTCGGCCACAGCCCTACCCCATTCCCAGGACAAGCCACCCACCAGCAGGGACCTGGGGCAAGTCACTCAGCCTCTCAGAACCTCATTTCTTCATCTGCAAATGCAGATAATGATAGCACTCAGCTCCTAAGATGGATGAGGAAGAAATGAGATAACTTATGTAAAACCTGCTCTGGAGTAAGCATTCGAGAAATGCTCATTTATCAGTTCTACTGCTGGGACACACCTACTCCCATATAACATCACATCCGTACCTGGTAGCTCAGCTGGTAAAGAATCGGCCTGCAATGCAGGAGACCTCAGTTAGATTCCTGGGACTGGAAAAGCGATAGGCTACCTACTTCCATATTCATGAGCTTCCCTGGTGTGGGAGATCTGGGTTTGATCCCTGGGTTTGAAAGATCCCCTGGAGGAGGGCATGGCAACCCACTCCAATATTCTTGCCTGGAGAATCCCATGGACAGAGGGGCCTGGCGGGCTACAGACTGTGGGGTTGCAGAGTCAGATAGGACTTAGAGACTAAGCACAGTGCAGCATCATATCTAAAGACGGCTCTCACACCTCTCCCACCCACAGCTCCTTTGCTTCCAGCCGAGGCCGATCAGGTCCTGTGCCCACGGTCACAGAACCCAGCACCATGCTGGTCATCCGCAAGGCCCAGCCCCGTGTCCGAATCTCTCCCAGGGTGACACTGACCACAATCGCACCTACAGGGGCAGAGCCCGCAGCCCAGCTTCCTGTGAGCACTGTGGGCAGCCGTGACACAGGCCGGTCACATGCAGGGCTCAAGGCCCATGTGCTTTCCTCCAGAGAAGCTACTTAGCCAGCATGGGCTTGGGCAGCTGGTTGTTTTTCTCATCTGGGGCTGTTTTATGTCGTTTAGTTTGTTACCTTCTGCAGGGTCTCCTGTTTGCTCCAGGTCCCTGAAGAAATGTTTGGGTGGTGAGCCTGTCCTTCCATAAATTAGACATCAGTCCACAAACTCCATCAGTGGGGCCACTCCTGGCCTCGTCCAAGCCATCACTAAAATCTCTCAACAGGATGGGTGTTGAGGGCAGAACTATGCAGCCGCTCACACACCACAAATTTCCTTGTAATCAGAAGTGAAAAAGTGAGGAAGTGTTAGTTGCTCAGTCGTATCTGACTCTTTGCGACCCTATGGAGTGTGTCTCGCCAGGCTCCTCTGTCCATGGGATTTCCCAGGCAAGAATACTGGAGCAGGCTGCCACTTTCTTCTCCAAGGGATCTTCCCGATCAAGGGATCAAACTTGAATCTCCTGCATTGCAGGCGGATTCTTTACCATCTGAGTCACCAGGGAAGCTTGCAATCAGAAATGAAACCATTAAGAGCTCTTGGGTGGGACCCTGTAGCCTGCCATGAATTCACACTCCCGATCTGCCCCCATCCCCTGGCCCCAGACCCCCTTCTGCAGCTAGTGCACCTGGAGACCCCATCTGCACCATTCACCCCACCAACTCATCTAGGAACTATACCCACACAGGGGATGAGGTCAGCTCAGCGCTGCACGCTGGTCCCGAGGCATCACCGCCTCCTGGCCGAGCGCTCCCCCCACGTCTGCTTTGTAGGCCCTTTGGACAGTTATTCAGGCCTCCCACTAGTCTGGCTGCTCATCTGTGTCCACGGAATCCCCAGGGTCTCCTTTATTGAAAAATTGACACAGCACCCCTACCTATAAGTCACAGCTCCTCTGACCATCTGGTCCCCCTTCACAAACAGGGTGGCCCCACAGAAGAAATGATTTCCCACGCTGCCCACCATCCTTCCACATCCTCTAGCAGCCAACACGCCCACCAAGGAATAGAAATGAGGCCTCCCTGCTGGGTGACCACCAGGCACCTGCCGAGGTTACAACCCGCGTCCACGTCCCCCAGTTGCCCTGCAAGACCGGGTCTCCACGCCCCTACTCCTGCTCACCCTCTCCGTTCTCCTCACCTTACCGTGGAACTCCCTTGACTCAACATCATAGCCTCTAACATTTTACCATCTTCTGTGCTAAAGGTCACCTCATCTTCTGTGGGATCCACAACCTTTTTATCCTCACTTCCTCGTTCCTAGATTCGGGATGTCTTTTCCCCCTCTCTGAGTCTTTTCACATGCTTTAAACAAGACATTCTTAAATGTCATTACATCATAACATCCTCACAAAAGGAAATAAAAAATGAAGTGTTATCATGCTGACCCCACACCACCCACCTTCCTGGTAAGGTTTCAGCCGCCCTTTTTCCCAATCTGCTTATGTATTTTTCCAGCGTGAAACAGGCTGCTTGGGAAAGTATGAGAAGGTGAGGTATGGCTTTAAATCACCATTTGAGGTGTAGTAAATAATCTGCTCCCTCATTCCTATCACAGCCCTAACGGCCTTCTGGAGAGTTCAGAGCCCCAAGTTGTCACTGCCTTCCCCAAGGCTGCCTCCCACGCTGGTGAGCCGACACCCCGAGCACAAGCCTGTGGCTCCTCTGGGTACAGTTTCAGCGGGTGGAAGCACCATCCATCTCCAGGCCCTGACAGGCAAACGAGGCGAGAAGGAAGACCAAATCTGGTTTTTCGCTGGAAAACAGTGAGCTCATGCTTTCTCTCCAGAGATGCAGGAAGTGGAGACAAATCTGGAGATGGGGAGACAGTGATGGAGACAGGCAGGGGTGATGAGGGATGAGCAGGAAACAGGGAGGAGGCCAGTCTGGCACTTCTGTAATGTCACTTTTGATAAGAATCCCCAGCTCTCAGGCCAGAGGGAAACATCCATATTCTTTAAATTTAGGATCCAGCATGAGGCGGTTGTCCTAAAGGGGAGGAACAGGGAGAAGATGAACAGAGCTGGAAATTCTTCATTCCCACTCCTTCAGAGAAAAGGGAGATGATGGTTCCTGAGTTGCCAGCACTGCAGACGCCAGGGCAGGACTGACACTGCTGCTCCCAGGTGGGCTTCACATCGGATGGTGGGCACTGCCAGCTTTTCCGATGGAGGGTTGTACCCTCAAACATACATCTCCGTAAGGCCAGCCTTTCCCTACGGATGTACCAGATATTAGGCAGAGAATTCAGATGACTGTCCAGGGTATTTCCAAACAGCTGAATGTTTGGTTTCAGCTAGTACTCTTGCCTGGAAAATCCCATTGGGGAGGAGCCTGGTGGGCTGCAGTCCATGGGGTCTCTAAGAGTCAGACACAACTGAGCGACTTCACTTTCACCTTTCACTTTCATGCATTGGAGAAGGAAATGGCAACCCACTCCAGTGTTCTTGCCTGGAGAATCCCAGGGACGGGGGAGCCTGGTGGGCTGCCGTCTATGGGGTTGCACAGAGTCGGACACAACTGAAGTGACTTAGCAGCAGCAGCAGCAGCAGCAGCAGGGGGAAAAAAATCCAGATTCCTGAGTTTCCTACTTTGTATTTGATAAAAGGAGTTAGATAATGCTTTTTACCAGTTAATTCGGGGGGCGGGGGCAGAGACACTGTGTGTGTGCGTGTTTGGGGAAGACAGGGGGAAAAGCCGGCTGTCCTATATGATAAACCAAACCCTGATGGCTGTTTGTTATTTTACTCCTAAACTTGCCGTGTGCCTTTGCTAAAAACGGAATGCAAACTAAAGGTCACAGAATTAAAGCAGAAAGCCCAAACAGATGAATTATACTTTCCTTTATATGTTGTTGTGCAGTCGCTAAGTCGTGTCCGATTCTTCGCAGCCCCATGGACTGCAGCACGCCAGGCCTCCCTGTCGCTCACCATCTCCCGGAGCTCACCCAAGTTCATGTCCACTGAACCGGTGATGCCATCCAACCATCTCACCTCTGACGACCTCTTATCCTTTTGCCTTCAATCTTTCCCAGCATCATCTCTACTCACAAAATTGACTATTTTCTTGCTTAAGTTAAACGGCTTGGCTAGATGTTAATTAAAGTGTTAACTCAGCTTGACTCACTAGTTGAAATAAAATTCAAAACCAGACATGAAAATACAAATAATGAATGATTCACTGTTTTCCACTGTGTCCAGCAGCACTGCTGTGGTCCAGAACCCAGTCATCAGAACCAGCTTGCCTGGGGTCAGACCCCAGCTTTGAGACTCTCTGGGTCAATGATCTTGGCCAAATGGATAAAGTCCTCTGTGCCTCCATGCTTTCACTTTAAAGGGACGTGACACAAATATCCACTCCCTCGGGTGCAGTGAGAAATCAGTGAATTAGTTGCAGTAAAGTACTCAGCACCTGTGTCTTGTAAGTGCTACACACTTATTACTGTTACTATGTCATCACCATACAGGATGCAGATTTACTGTGTATGCCAGACGCCAGATAAGCCCTTTAAGACATGCAGCAAGCACATATCAGACAGGTTTCAGCAAAAGAAATGAATGTCCCACAAGACAGGTTTCTAGCATCCCATCCTTGCCTGCCTCAGGCTTCCTCAGCTGTGACTCTAGAGTCCCCTCAGACCCAGCTCAGGGCATTTCCCCCTAGGCGCCAACCCTGACTACATCCCACCACCCTGCTCCTGCCTCAAGGGCTGAGACCACCCCCCCCAAGTCCAACCCCCTCTAACACCGGTAATACCATCGAACTTCTATTGATAGAATGTGACTCCGTGCCCACCTGTAAGACCCTCAAAGACAACAGCACAAGCGTCACTGCAACTACACAGCATTGGGGACGCCGACCACCGACACCCAGGAAAGCAAGGATTCAGGGAAACCTCAATCTGTGAAGACCCTTCCTAGCTGGAAGGGTGTCCCCTAGCCCTCACCTGACGGATCACTCACTGGCCCATGCTAAGATGGAATTTGTAATTTTTAACATTTTGGAAATGTGGCCCCACATTCCACCTCCCAGTCAAAATAGCAAAACCTTGATGAAAGTGAAAGAAGAGAGTGAAAAGGTTGGCTTGAAGCTCAACATTCAGAAAACTAAGATCGTGGCATCTGATCCCATCACTTCATGGGAAATAGATGGGGAAACAGTGGAAACAGTATCAGACTTTATTTTTGGGGGCTCCAAAATCACTGCGTATGGTGATTACAGCCATGAAATTAAAAGACGCTTACTCCTTGGAAGGAAGGTTATGACCAACCTTGATAGCATATTAAAAAGCAGAGACATTACTTTGCCAACCAAGGTCTGTCTAGTCAAGGCTATGGTTTTTCCAGTGATCATGTATGGATGTGAGTTGGACTGTGAAGAAAGCTGAGCGCCGAAGAATTGATGCTTTTGAATTGTGGTGCTGGAGAAGACTCTTGAGAGTCCCTTGGACTGCAAGGAGATCCAACCAGTCCATTCTAAAGGAGATCAGTCCTGGGTGTTCATTGGAAGGACTGATGCTAAAGCTGAAACTGCAATCCTTTGGCCACCTCATGCGACCAGTTGACTCACTGGAAAAGACTCTGATGCTGGGAGGGATTGGGGGCAGGAGGAGAAGGGGACAACAGAGAATGAGATGGCTGGATGGCATCACCGACTTGATGGAGGTGGGTTTGAGTGAACTCTGGGAGTTGATTATGGACAGGGAGGCCTGGCGTGCTGTGATTCATGGGGTCACAAAGAGTCGGACATGACTGAACAACTGAACTGAACTGAAGGGTCAGATAACATCAAGGTTTAGTAAAATGGGGAGAAGAAAGCTCCAGACACTATTCTTGAGAGTGTAAATTGTTACAAATGCTTGACAAATATCAAGTAAATTTGAAACGAATACACCCTATGACCCCAAGTCACACCCTTAGACAAAATCCTACATATGCATACAAGGAGGAGAGAAGTACAAGAATGTTCTACATAGCACTGCTTATAAAAAATAATAATAATAGTGAAGACCTGAAGGTCCACCAATTAGGAGAAAGAAAATATTGCGGTTATATTCACATATTAAACAATACATTAAATGAACGTGCATACATATTAGTACAGAGATGGACCTCAAAGCATTGCATGGAGTGAAAACAGAACCGTAGATTTATACCGACAGAAGTGTTTCACTTTTCAGTATTCTAGATTTTCATCCTCCTACCAAACATAGTCCCTTGGGATCCAATGAGAAAGAACACCATCACTTCTGTAGGAGAAATCCACTCGGTCACCTTAACAAAATCAAAGCCTCATCATCCGAGTTTTTATAGTGGGAGACCCTCCGGGAGCTCTGGCTCGTCTCCCGCTGATCTCCTCCTGATAGCTTCCCTCTAACGACCTATAAGCCTCACCCTCACCCCACCGAGCGCACGGGAGACGCTCAGAGGACCCAATGACACACAGACACGGAAAGCACAGGGAACAGAGGGCGTGGCGACTGCCGCGCTGTGCGGGGGGGCGGGGCGGTCCCAGATGAGGACGGCAGGGAAGGCTGATGGAGGAAGGAGAGGCAATCATGTTGTCAGTTACGAGACACAGAGAAGGCAATGGCACCCCACTCCAGTACTCTTGCCTGGGAAATCCCACGGACGGAGGAGCCTGGTAGGCTACAGTCCATGGGGTCACAAAAGTCGGACACGACTGAAGTGACTTAGCAGCAGCATACAAGAAAAGGGGTAACCCAGGCCCAACCCACATCTAGGGAGTCCACAGTGAACTCAACAGGAAACAGACTGTGCTTCAGCCAGAGTCTGGCGAATCCCGCAGGGAGGGGTGAGTTTGGGCAAGTAGCAGAGCACTGAGGGAAGGATCTGGGCAGGGGGCTGCCGTGGTTGTCCAGACCTCAGAGCAGGGCCCAAGTACAGCTGGAAGTGTGGACAGGGAGGACATCTGTGGAAACTTCTGGTCTACTCTGGCCAGGGAGGACATCTGTGGAGACTTCTGGTCTACCCCGGCTTCCCAATCCCTTGACTTTGACCTGCTCCCTGCAGGGGCAGCCTAGCAGCAGCCTCGCTGCTCACTGTACCAGCATTCCTGCTACAGCCAAGTCAAACAGCTGCCCAACATCCAGATCCCAGGGGCACTAAGGTGGTGAGTATGAGCTCGCTGGGACCCCAGGCATCCAGACTGAATGAGCAGAGAGGTGCGGATCGTCCTAATGGAGCAACCTGCTCCTTGTAGGGCTGCCAACCCCTCCCTAAGGGCAGTGACCATCACGCCCACGTCCCCTGAGGCTCTGCATCCAGGGCTTCACAGAAATCAGCTGCCAGCACACAGAAGCAGAACAAGATAAGATGGATAGACAACTGTCTTTAATCTAGTTTTGCAAGGAGTCAGGGAGTCACGGTATTTACCACAATAAAACAGAACCGGTGCAGCCTCCGCCTGGCAAGACGGCTTTCTGGAGAGGATCCAGGATCCAGGAGGCACAGCCAAGAGTTGGAGCTCTCCAAAGTCAGAGCTGGAGGCAGAGGACCCAAGCAAACCCCCACCAGTGGAGAGGCAGGGCGTACAGAGTTGGGTGGTTAAAGGAGGATGGGGCAGTTAGTATTAGAGAAATCTCCACTTGCTGATATTTTTCCTGCTTACAAAAGATGGAACACATTGAGATTCTTTGAAATAAATACAAACATCAACTAGTGAGCTGCCACCCTCCCGAGAGTTAGTACTCCAAGTGTCCATGGTGGAATGTCTTTGGAATTAAGAGAAACTAAGGAGGCTGGGGTTTGAGGGCAAGGATGAAGCCAGAAAAGCAACTGCAGTCTGAATTACTGAGACAGACACTGAAATAAACACCTCAGACAAAGAGTACCCCTCGGAGAGCCCCCCATACAAGTCGCAGCAGCTCCCAGCTGGCTCAGACGATACCTGCCCTGGTGCTTCCTTCTACTGGGCCAGCCGCTCCCGTCTCTCCCTTACACAATCGTGTCGTCTGTTTCCCTCCACGCCGGGTAGTCCTTCTCCAGCCTCTACTGTGTCTGCAGATCCCAGTCCCTCTCGCATCCTCTTTCCACTCATCACTGGACGCTTCCCTTCCCCAGCATGTCCCTCTGTTCCCCCACGCCTGGCTTTGGGAGCCCTGACTCTCCCTGCTCCTAGGTGGTAGGCAATGTGATGCAATAAAAGAACTGGACCAGAATTCGGAAAACCTGAGGTCAACCCCAAAGACATGGGAATTTACTCCGTAGTATGTATTAGTCTGCTCGAGCTGTCACAACGCCAGCGACTGGGTAGATTAAATGATAGTCACGAATTTTCTCATAATATGGAGACTAGAAGTCCAAGATCAAGGTGCCAGGGTTGGTTTCTGATGAGACCACTCATCCATGGCTTACAGCAGGCCGTCTCCTCACTGTGTCCTCACGTGGCCCTTCCTCTGTGATACAAGGGGAAAGGGCGCTCTGGGGTCTCTTTCTCTTCTTATAAGGACTTCTATCCAGTTAGGGCCCGATCCTTAGAACCTCATTCAACCTAAAGGCCCCATCTCCAAACACAATCACATTTGGGGCTGGGGCTTCAACATCTGAATTTCGATGGAACACAATTTAGTCCTTAGACTAGTAATTGTAGCCTAGTAATTGTAGTCATAGGGGAAAGATAGCTTATTCAGTTCATTATTTTCAGAAAACTGGGTAACCTTCTGGGGAAAAATTAAATTGAAGGTATACTTTGCATCTTAGGCCAGGACAAATTCCAAATAGATCAAATATTTGTTTGGAAAAAAGTTAAAAAATGAAAGTACTAGAAGAAACTATGGGAAAACCTTTGATAGTCTTAGGGGGGAAAGCCTTTATAACTATGACATAGAATCCATGAAAGAAAATACTGATAAATCTGACTACAAAAAAAAAAATTTTCCATATAGCAAAACACACTGTAAACAAAAGCAAAAGACAAACTGAGGGAAATATTTGCAACTCACATTCAGTTCAGTTCAGTTCAGTTCAGTCGCTCAGTCATGTCCGACTCTCCGCGATCCCATGAATCACAGCATGCCAGGCCTCCCTGTCCATCACCAACTCCCGGAGTTCACTCAAACTCATGTCCACAGAGTCAGTGATGCCATCCAGCCATCTCGTTCTCGGTCGTCCCCTTCTCCTCCCGCCCCCAACCTTTCCCAGCATCAGAGTCTTTTCCAGTGAGTCAACTCGTCACATGAGGTGGCCAAAGTATTGCAGTTTCAGCTTTAGCATCAGTCCTTCCAATGACACATTACAAAGAACTAATTTCCCTCAAACATAAAATGCACCTGGACATTAAGACCAATAATCCAATTTTAAAATGAGCAAAAGATATGAACAGACAGTTGATGAAAATACAATCTATCTTAAACATATGAAAAGATGCTCAAGAACACTGAACATAAGAGAATTACAGGACTTCCCCGGTAGTGCAGTGGTTAAGAATCTGCCTACCAATGCAGGGGACATGGGTTCGATCGCCAGTCCAGGAAGATTCCACATGCTGCAAAGCGACTAAGCCCATGCGCCACAACTACTGAGCCCACGTTCTAGCGCCCTCAAGCTGCAACAAAAGAAGTCAAATGAGAAGCAAGCGTACGGCAACTAGAGAGTAGCCTGTGCACAGCAATGAAGACCCAGCACAGCCAAAAATAAATAAATAATTTTCTTTAAAAATAAAAGAGAGAGTTAACTACACTGAGGTGCCATTTTCATTCTGGCAGAGATCCACAAGTTTGATGATGCCCCATGGTGAGGTATGAGAAAACAGACACTCTCACAGGCTGCTGTTGGAATGTAAATTTTATAAATTCGTACAACCTCTCGGGAGGGCAATTCATCAATATCTCTTAAAATTACAAAGACTCAATTTGACCCAGAAATTCTTCTTTTAGTAATTTATCTGAGAGATGCAGTCTCACAGGTGTGAAAAGATGTACGTACAAGATTATTCACTGCCACTTTGCTTACAGGAGCAACCCAAATTTCCATCAGCTGGAGCCTGGTTAGATAAAATACAGTATATTCACATAATAGAACACAATACAGCACTTTAAAAAAGACAAAACTGTTTAGGAACTGATGTGGAAAGCCTTACGAGATGAATTAAGTGAAAATAAGCAAGGTGCAGGACAGCAGGTAATATATATCACTTTTAAGTAAGGCTGGGGACAGAGATGACAGACACAGATACAGATGTATCGGTACATGCTGGCAAATGCATAAAATAACTCTTGTGGGAAAATGGGCTTCCTTGGTGACTCAGCTGGTAAAGAATCTGCCTGCCAGTGCAGGAGACATGAGACACACGTCTCTCATGCTTCGATCCCTGGATTGGGAAGATCCTGTGGAAAAGGAAATGGCAACCCACTCCAGTATTCCTGCCAAGACAATCCCATGGGCAGAGGAGACTGGCCGGCTGTAGTCCATGGGGTTGCAAAGAGTCGGAGAGGAACAAGCATGCATGCACAGTAGGAAAATAGTAGTATTTCCTTCTACAGAAAGAATTGGGAGGTTGGGAAAATGAAAGGGAAAGAGACATTCTCCATTTTGTATTTTACATATCCTTTTGTATTTTTAAAACAGTGGACCATGTCAATGTTTCACCTATACAAAAAAAGTAAATGACGATGCTAAAAACAAAACAAGAGTAGAGATCACAAAAAAGAAAATCCAGCTCTGCCCAGGATGGTTTTGAGGCTGTCACCTCCCCCATCTGAACCAGATTCTGATCCCTGCCCTTCTGGCTTCCACATCACTGTTGCATGGCGCTCAGCATCTGCGATGGTCCTCAGCAGACACTTTTCTGTTCTCCGCCCTCCAAGCCTTCCTCTCCCCCACAATTTGAGTCACCCCTCTCTTAACCTTAAAAACAGGGCTAGGCCTTTGCAGAGAGACATTACAATGGCTGACACAGCCAGTGGGTGAGCCGGTGGCCACCAGGGTCAGGCTCAGGCTGGAACAAGGTCAGAACTGCCACCTCACCACTCACTCTGCCCTCACCTATTCACCAGTCCTGCCTTGTCCTCTCAGGACCAGGGCTCAGAGGCCAGCCACTTACATCACCAGTTCCTCCAGGCTGAGGACTCCACCTGCCCCTTGCCAGGATGGACGGCTGCATTCCCAGCCCTGGATGAGCCGGAGGCGACCTAGCCACTGGCTGCCAGCCTCCTGTGCATCGACCTAGCAGCATACATCCTGCCCCTAAGTTCCTATTGCTTTGCCTGCCTTCTGCCAGGATGCCCCGGGCGCTGGGTTTCCTCCACTCCTTGTATTAGCGGCTGCCCCCGGGTACCCCTGTCCACTGCTGGGAGAGCTCTGTTTTTACTCCCACACCTCCCACAGCCAACTTGGAGAAGCTTTGCTCCCAGAAACAGCCTTCAAGTCTTGCCCTCGGCTATGTTCTAGTACATTATGGTGAGGGAGTCTCTCATCATTTGATGTTCATTCTAGGCTACTTTAAAACAGCTCAGAAAACCTCTTGTGACGTGGCCAGTTCGGGCATCATGGCTATCTGAAAGATGAACTGTCCCTGCAGTGTGACCTTTCAGAGCTATGCTGGCTCCACCACCCTCTTTCCAAAGAATATAGTGGCCTCCCTGATTTGGACTTCAGCTGTTGTTGTTGTTTAGTCGCTCAGTTGTGTCCGACTCTTTGTGACACCGTGGACTGCAGCACACCAGGCTTCCCTGTTCTTCACCATCTCCTGGAGCTTGCTCAAACTCATGTCCATTGAGTCAATGAAACCATCCAGCCATCTCATCCTCTGTCACCCCCTTCTCCTCCTACCCTCAATCTTTCCCAGCATCAGGGTCTTTTCCAATGGACTTCAGATTCCTTGTCAATTCCATCACCACCAGTCCTGGACCTCCTCAGGCAGCAGGACTCAGGAATGCCCTCCAGCTTACTTTTTCCACCAAATATCTTTGACTGTTGGCAGGGTTCCCCAGGTTTGGACAAGTACGTGACCTTGATTCTCTCCAGGCTTATCTTCAATCCACAGCACATCCCAGACTTTCAAAGCAGCCTGTAATTTCTGTGTGTCCTCTCATGTGAGTACTTCAAGGTCACAATCACCGGCAGAGAGCAATCAGCTCTCAAATGACTGTCTTAATGGATGTTGTTTGCAGCTTCTCTTTACTAGAAGGTAAGCCTATTTCTTTTTTGTCTCCTTGTAACACCTAGGGAAGTACAGGGCTCTGCATACAGATGTGTAACATATGGAAAGAAAGAGGTACAAGGCTAGAAGTCAGAAGGCTTAGTCCAAGCTCTTCCACTTACTCATCCTGCAAGTCTCGCAACTTCCCAGACTCAGTTCCCTCCCATGTAAAATGAAAGCCACTGCACCTGCTCCACAAGGCTGCTGTGAAGGCTTGAGGAGTTCCGGTGTGTGATGGCACCATTCTGGACATTACTATCAGTGTACTGAGAGTCCTCTTACAAACATCTTATCAACACGTAGACGACATGGGCTTGAGACTGTCCAAGTGGACTTGTGATGCCGCCACATGTCAGATACTCAGGGATTCCTTAAAGATGCTGCAGAGGCAAGAGCCCTGACATGAGGGCAGCCCACACTATTAGCAGGCCAGGTGAGCCTACTCACTGTCCGGAGGGAATCAAGAGAGCCACCTTCCTGGAAACCAGAGAAATCCTGCCCTATCCAAACTTCCTTCTAAGAGAGTGTGCATCACCAGTTTTTCCTGATGTTTAAAGAGCTGTATACTGAAACATGTGACCCTCAACCCGAAACTGGGCCAGGGATGGGCACCAGCCACCCATGGCAAGGGTCCAGCATAAGATCCAAAACTCAGCCAATCTTCCCACAAGTGACATGAGGGCAGAAACATTGAGGGAAAGCAGCGGAAGTTAAAGAAATTAAAGGGTTACCATCAAGTTAAGCTGGTACCAAGAAAAGCAAACAGAATAATATACAAAATAAAATGCAGGTTAAAGTTATGAAGTAGGAAGCTGGGTAGAAAGAGGAGATGAGGGAGAAGCAGAGGCCCGGAAAGAATCTTTCTTTCCGGTAGGATCCGAGGCTGCCCGGGTTCTTTATCTTCCCAGCTGCAGTCCATCCTCCCAATCGCCTCCCTCCACTTGAGTACCTGTGATCCTTGAAGGCAAGCCAGTCAGGCTGGAAAAACTCCTGGTTCAATGAAAAAGCATCCAGTTTCCAAAATGCAGCTGGAAACTGCATTTGGTCCCTTTTTGGACCATGGTTGTTGGCACCACCCTCTCAGTGCTTGACATCTACCCGGACCCTGTAGGATCAGCTCTGGTGTCCTACCCGTGACCTTGACTCATGATGAACTCAATGAACTGTCAACTGTCACCCTGACTCACTGATCATAGGTCACCCCCAATCTTTTTTTTTTTTTTTAGTAGTATCAAGTCACTGTGGACAGGAAAGAAGATCAAGTTATTAAGGATCTAAAAGGTTAAGAAGATGAAGTTTCAAAAGGAAAGAATTCTCAGAAGAAGCTGATCTAGGACCAAAGTTTACATTTAATGTCATAATTAAGACCATCTCTGGATGGGGCTCACGAATAAGGTGCTAACTAAACATCAGCACCCCTGAAAAGCACTGAGAATACCATGGTAACAGCCTAAGCCGTCCATGACTGTTTGGGGCGATAGACATGTCTGGGCACGTCTGGAGGGTCAGTAAGACAGCTGCCCTGCAGAGCAGAAGGAGTGCTAATTGGACTTCGGAACATGTGGTCTAGTCCCAGGAGTACCTTCTCTGGACTTTCCAGAAGTTTATTTGCACCAGGGACGCAGGAGACCACTGGAAGAATACCCATCCTAAGAGAAGGGTCACTGTGCATAAGCCTGGTCCAAGGACCACAGCTCAGGGTAGGGGAAGGTGATTCCACATACAGCAGGATGTGTCATTCCAGAATACCCAGCTCCTGGGATCTGTGCCAGAGCCCTGGGAAAGACAGATTTAACAAAATAAATGGACAAGCCAAGTGACAGAAGTCCCTGTAAAAAAGTCACTGCCACACACACACACACACAAGGCAGCATGTGCTGGTGACCCACGAAACGGGGGTGGGGTGTGGGGAATGGAGTTTCTTCCTCTCCAGTGAAATGACAACCAAGAGGCTGGCTCCCGGCAGTCCGGATCAAGAAAGTTGGGCCAGCCCAGCTTCCAGTCTGTCTGGAACAGACTAGGAGGGCAGAGGCTCCCACTTGTCAGACGTGAGCAGCAGTGGGAGAGCCTAGTGGTGGTAAGAGAAGAGGCTGTAGGACAGGAGTCGCTGGTGGAGAGCAGAGATCTTGACTCCTTCTGAGTGAATCACGAGAGCCCTCTGGGGAGCCAAGAGCCAAGAACAAGTGGACATAAACAGATACCTCTAGGATTTCCTGAACCTCCTGGGAGGAACTGCAGGGTCCCTAAAGAACAATATGGGCATGAATCTGAGAAAAGTCTGGGAAATAGTGAAGGACAGGGAGGCCTGGTGTGCTGCAGTCCATGGGGCTGCAAAGAGTCGGACACGACTGAGTGACTGAAAGACAGCAAGAACTATAGTGGGGGAAGAAGGACCTTGAAGATCAGGATGGGCTAACCCCTGCCTAAAACCTAAACCAAAACAACAAAGCAATCGCAGGTCTAGCACTCACTCCAGTTAGGTACAAGTCAGTCAACAAACGCCTCCACAAACAACTGTGGAAGACGATGGAGGAGACACGGCCTCCAGGATCTCACTCTGGAACCTACGTCCCCACAAGAGCTGTTCTCACCGGTCTGTGCTGTTCAGACCCCATGAGGGAGTGGAACCGCCCAGAAGAAATCCATGAAGAATGTCTGTCCTTTGGTGAAAAAAAAAACCCTCCTGAAGGAAAGAATTCCAAGGAAGCATGGGTACCAAGAGCCCAGTGGGGAGAGCCACCCAGAAGGAGGCTGAGCCCAGAGGGCTCTGATTCCATTATTTCTGAAGATGATATTCCTTTGCTGAGGCCAAACAGAGCTGCTCTGTGCCCCAAGGAGGCCAGCATGTGGGGATGAACTCGGCCACAGGCCAGCACTCAGGCAACCCCGCGACCTTCTGCTCAAAACCTGCCCCTTCCAGGAAAGAAGTGAAAGTGAAAGTCACTCAGTCTTGTCCAACTCTTTGTGACCCCATGGACTATACCATCCACGGAATTCTCCAGGCCAGAATACCGGGTATTCTGTGGGTAGCCTTTCCCTTCTCCAGGGGATCTTCCCAACCCAGGGATCGAACCCAGGTCTCTCTCATTGCAGGCGGATTCCTTACCAGCTGAGCCACAAGGGAAGTCCAAGAAACACACTTGCTTATCAAAGGTCAAAACCTTATTTTGTTGTTGTTTAGTCACTCAGTCAAGTCCGACCCTTTGCAACCCCATGGACTGTAGCCCACCAGGCTCCTCTGTCCATGGGGTTTTCCAGGCAAGAATACCTGGAGTGGGTTGTCATTTCCTTCTCCAGGGCATCTTCCCAACCCAAGGATCGAACCTGAGTCTTCTGTGTCTCCAGCATTGGCAGGCAGGTTCTTTACCACTCAGCCACCAGGGAAGCCCACATAACCTTATATGGGTTCACAATTATCCATCACTCCTGACATTAGGTATTGGGCACTGAACTAGGGGTTAGGGTAAGAATATTAGCAAAATACAGTCTCATCTTCAACATTTTAAATCTAATTTGGACAGGGGAGCAGAAAAGAGGGAGAAGAGGAAGGAAGCTAGAAATCATGTCCAGGGAAACATCACATGAGTAAGCAGAAACAACTGTTTGGTGATTAACACATCAATGGTCAAGGTATAAAGAGGTACTTCTAAATTGTTTGAAATCAAACTATCATACTTACATGTCTAATATGCTCAATCAGCTACTGTTCCCTAGGTAACACAAAGAAAAATTCTAACCCCAAACCTGTTTGAAGAATGCAAAGTTCTAACTTGAATGAAGCGCTAATTTTTACCACTGACATCCATGTGCATTTCTAACAATTAAGGGCGAAACAAAGGACCTGGAGTTTGAGAGTGAACGTGTGGATGCCAGGCTGAGCTGTGAAGGCTGCCAAAGCTATGTCCTCCCTCCCTTGGTTCACTTAACCCCACATGGTTGAAAGATTTCAGACCTGGGAAGGGATCAGCAAGGACACAGCCTTTATGCTGAGGCTCTCTGACCTACAATCTGTTATGACTTAGTGTCAATGTTGTTTTTTATAATGAAGAATTTTAGCTAGTTAGGGTACTTTACACCTCATTCAAACACATGTTACTCTCCATTTAAAAACTTTGAAAAGGTGACAAGATTCAGGACTTTGATATCCTTTAGGACTCTTGTTTCACTAACTTATTCATGCCTCCATACCTTGATGAACAATTGCAACATGCTGACCAATGCTAACGTCCACACCATTCCTTCTATACGTTTCCCCCATTAACTCTTTTCAGCCAGGGAACCCAGTTCTCTTTTCTTCCCTGGGTGATTCCAAATGAAGCCTGCCTTATAACCATAACCAAACCCAGTGGGAAGAGGCTAAAAATCTTCTTAGCTGCAAATGTGTTCTTCGTTACAACGGTCTTCTCAATCATGGCGTCCTAAGGCTAAGGTGCAGCAGGCATGCATGGGCCTCCCCTGGTGCCCAAGACACATGCCTGATATAAAGAAAGAAAGAAAGTGAAATCTCTCAGTCCTGTCCGACTCTTTGGGACCCCATGGACTGTAACCCATCAGGTTCCTCGGTCCATGGGATTCTCCAGGCAACAATCCTGGAGTGGGTTGCCATTTCCTTCTCCAGGGGATCTTCCTGGCCCAGGGATTGAACCCAGGTCTCCCACATTGCAAGCAGACGCTTTTACCGTCTGAGCCACCAGGGATAAGTCAAGAGGGAAATGTGTGAAGCTGGGAATAAGCAGGCCTAGGAAACAACTACCAAATTCAAGGTCCAGCCCTGGATGTGAACCATCAACAATCCAAATACCCACACCTTGAGCTAACAGCCAAGGGGTCCGAGATGGTGGTGGACTCTGACTGTAGGACACTTTGGTTGAGATGAGTCTCCCAGTCGGGCAGCTGGTAGCACCATGATTCTAAGGAATGGGGTGACAAAAAGGCCTAAAAGCCAGGAAGGAAGACATGCCAAGAGTTTGAGAAAATGAGGGATGCAGTACAGTACAAGGACATTCAAGGATCAGACTCCAGGATCAGCATAGAAGAAGGGCACATGCAGCCGTCCCAGCTCCTGGCTGTGAACCCGAACTCACTCTCCCCACACACTCGAAGTGGCAAAGAAAACCACGTTAATGGGTATCACCCTTCCAGAACTACAGCTCAGGCTACACTCACCCCACCCACTTGTGAAAAAATTCCTTCCTCCTCTTGGTAGCCAGTCTCCACTGGGCTCCTCCTTACTCATCCGCCTACATCAACCGTCCCCAGTCAGCCCCTCTACCGCAGTCACTTCTGTATCGTATATTTCCACTGTATATCTCTCATCGTGACATACACAACATGTATATATCAACAAACATGTATTAAAAATTTACCATGTGTTAAGGCCTCAAAGGGCTTCAGTTCAGTTCAGTTCAGTCGCTCAGTCGTGTCCAACTCTTTGCGACCTCATGAATCACAGCACACCAGGCCTCCCTGTCCATCACCAGCTCCCGGAGTTCACTCAAACTCATGTCCATCGAGTCAGTGATGTCATCCAGCCATCTCATCCTCTGTCGTCCCCTTCTCCTCCTGCCCCCAATCCCTCCCAGCATCACAGTCTTTTCCAATGGGTCAACTCTTCGCATGAGGTGGCCAAAGTATTGGAGTTTCAGCTTTAGCATCAGTCCTTCCAATGATCTAACTATACATTTAAGGGAGTATTTATGAATACATTGCTGTGATAATACAAACTGATAATTTTTTCTGGTCTCTGGCTATTTCCTATACCCTAATTTTGTCTCTCAAACTAAAATGTAAATTCCCCAGAGAAAGGATCACATCTTCTATGGCTTTTGAATTCTCATCATCCTACCGTATACAGTTCCCTATCAAACTTGGCACATGATGGATACATGCATGACTGAAAGGATGCTGGAACTTTTCTTCATGTAGAGCCTTTTGGAATTGGATTTAGAAATAACAGAGGGCAAGGAACAAGAAAACCTAGAATTTTATATAGAAGTAATCTTGGAGGTATCAAGTCACATTTTCTAACTTCACAGATAAGGAAACTAAAGACCAGAGGAATCAAATGACGAGTCAAATAACTAGAAATTAGTAACTATGCAATTTGGGAACTAATGGAAATGTCACTGTCTTCTGCCAGGTGATACTGAAAAGCAAAAGGGTAGAATGGAACGTATCAGCTGAATTTGGATATACCAAGGTGGAACAACTCCTAAAAGTACGACCAACACTAACACACGCTCAGTCTACAGAGGGGTATAACTGTTGCTCCTGTCAAAGTGACTAAGGAAAGGAGAAAGGGTGACCACCAGGGCAGGGTCGAGTACAGGATAGGGCCAGAATGAGTGTTGCGTTTGGGATATATTTGCATTTTATTTAAATTCTTAATGTGTTAAACCACATCCACCAATTCTCTCCCTCTACCATTTTGACACACTGATAAGCACAAAGGAAAAAAGTCTGTCTATATACTATTTCAGAGGCTTTACTTCATGGGGAGTGAAGGACCACTAGCCATGCACATCTTGTTAGTTTCATTAGATCACTTTCCTCTTAAAAATGGGCAGAGATGGGAGGACTCCTGGAGGTGGCATGGGAGCCCAGGGCATGGAAGGTGCACAGGCCTGGGTGAGATGTACAGTGGAGGGCTTTGGACAACGCGAGCGAGACCAGAGACAGAGCAGATTACAGAAGGGAGAGTCAAGTGCGTTAAGACTAAATGGGACAAAAATCAAACTTCATCTCCTTCACAACAAAGCCAAGGGTCAACCTAGCCCTGGGCTCTCACGTGGTCCTAAGGACAGAGGACACTTGTCCAGGATGGCCTGCCTTGACACCAGCATTAAAAAAACATTCCCTTTTACCTCACCCTTAATACGGCCCTGTCCCTAACCACTTAAATCCCTCTTGGACAGCCCTCTCTCTTTTAAAGGTCACTTTAAATTCTAAATATTGTCAAACAGAGCCTGAACTACAACTATTTCTCTAGACCTAATCTTTTGCTGTCAGCAAATTCAGAGGGAAAAAAAAATCAGTAAAGGGATTAGCTGCGAGTGACATTGCATATTACAGCAGTGGTACATCGTGTCCACAATGAAGGACTGCCGGCTAATATTATGCAACCATTTCAAATGATGACTTTTTATCAGAAAGCCTCTCCTCACCCTCTGCCTCTCAAACGGAAAAGAAATTAATCAAAACACCTTTTTTCAGGATTTTTTCCATTGGGCAGATTCTGCCACTACTTTGCCTAAATGACTATTAACCCTTCAGAGCAAGTATTTATACTGATCTTGATACAGCCCTTTATCCGAGAAATTAAATTCTTTAATTATTGGGCTCTAGGCTGAAGGAGCGGAGAAGGCAATGGCACCCCACTCCAGTACTCTTGCCTGGAAAATCCCATGGACGGAGGAGCCTGGTAGGCTGCAGTCTACGGGGTTGCTAAGGGTCAGACACGACTGAGCGACTTCACTTTCACTTTTCACTTTCACACATTGGAGACGGAAATGGCAACCCACTCCAGTGTTCTTGCCTGGAGAATCCCAGGGACGGGGGAGCCTGGTGGGCTGCCGTCTATGGGGTCGCACAGAGTCGGACACGACTGAAGCGACTTAGCAGCAGCAGCAGGCTGAAGGAGAGCATTTTCTTCAAAATTTCAGAGAAGCTAAGCAAATTCTAGCAAGTCAAGCCAGATCTTCAGCTTTCCAGTCTGCAGTCTTAGTCTCTAGACCAGCAGTTTCAAATCTGACCTTGAAGACTCGTCCATAAAATCAGGAGATTTTTTTGCAGCATCAGTTCAGTTCAGTTCAGTTCAGTCGCTCAGTCATGTCCGACTCTCCGCGACCCCATGAATCACAGCACGCCAGGCCTCCCTGTCCATCACCAACTCCCGGAGTTCACTCAAGCTCATGTCCACAGAGTCGGTGATGCCATCCAGCCATCTCATTCTCTGTCGTCCCCTTCTCCTCCCGCCCCCAACCCTTCCCAGCATCAGAGTCTTTTCCAGTGAGTCAGCTAGTCGCATGAGGTGGCCAAAGTATTGGAGTTTCAGCTTTAGCATCAGTCCTTCCAATGAACACCCAGGATTGATCTCCTTTAGAATGGACTGGTTGGATCTCCTTGCAGTCCAAGGGACTCTCAAGAGTCTTCTCCAGCACCACAGTTCAAAAGCATCGATTCTGCGGCGATCAGCTTTCTTCACAGTCCAACTCTCACATCCATACATGACCACGGGAAAAACCATAGCCTTGACTAGACGGACCTTTGTTGGCAAAGTAATGTCTCTGCTTTTTAATATACATAGTTACACCTCAATTTGCCCGAAGGTCACTTACGCAGCAACTTTGACTAAGTAAAAGCCAGTCTCCAATGAGGAGGTCCAGAATCATCACTGACAACGTGGCTGCTGTTTGTCACCAAAGAATAGTCTTTATAGTAAAGGACTTCCCGAATGACAAATGAGAAACTGTACATTAAACAACTTTAACAAATATTCTATTAAAAAAATTTTAAGTGAAAAAAAAGTGAAAAGAGGTGTCTGTCCAAGCCCAAACACCATGCGTGGGAAGTGTGCGGTCTTTATTCATTGGAACGTCCCTCAGGCCTTCATCAGAGTCCTGCTGTGGCTTCCTTTAGATAAAATTCTAACAGGCTTAATTACATGATTTTAGAGAAATTCACAGAACAGTAACACAAAAAGTCATCCTGCTAAGAAAGTGGGCAAACTGACAGCAGCCAAGAGGTTGACAGCCGATGCCAAAGGAAGACACAGAAAAAACAAAATGAAGACATAAAGTCTCAAAAGCCAGGGCAACCTGGGACTGTTTAGTGCAGGGGCAAGAGCCCAATAACCCTGGGGGATAAAACTACATGACAGCAGAATGCTTGACCTGATGATGATGGCAATGTATCACCAACAATATCTTTAATAATAACCCTTGCAAGTGAGTCACTTAAGCAGTAAATTCGACAATCAATTCTAGAGTTATTCCCATTTAAATTGTTCATGAAATTAAAAGACGCTTGCTCCTTGGAAGGAAAGTTATGACCAACCTTGATAGTATATTAAAAAGCAGAGACATTACTTTGCCAACCAAGGTCCGTCTAGTCAAGGCAATGGTTTTTCCCGTGGTCATGTATGGATGTGAGAGTTGGACTGTGAAGAAGGCTGATCGCCGAAGAATCGATGCTTTTGAACTGTGGTGTTGGAGAAGACTCTTGAGAGTCCCTTATACTGCAAGGAGATCCAACCAGTCCATTCTAAAGGAGATCAATCCTGGATGTTCATTGGAGGGACTGATGCTAAAGCTGAAACTCCAATACTTTGGCCACCTCATGCGACGAGTTGACTCACTGGAAAAGACTCTGATGCTGGGAAAGGTTGGGGGCGGGAGGAGAAGGGGACGACAGAGAATGAGATGGCTGGATGGCATCACCGACTCTGTGGACATGAGTTTGAGTGTACTCCGGGAGTTGGTGATGGACAGGGAGGCCTGGCGTGCTGTGATTCATGGGGTCGCAGAGAGTCGGACACGACTGAGCGACTGAACTGAACTGAACTGAAGCTGTGTTTAAATTTGTAACACAAAACCTAAGTGATCTGGAAATTTAACCTCTGTGGTTCAGTTCATACCTCAACAACTCAAGAAGAAACCATTAGACATTATTACATTCAAGTCAACAGTGCAAAAATGTCTGTGCCTCTATGATGCATAATTCCTTTCTGATAATTAACATTTTTCAAGAGAACGCCGTCACTAGAATCTCTTCAAAGCCTAATCCATCCACTGAGCCTCAGAAGAAAAAAATCTTTTGATGGAAGACTCGACTAATGAAAAAGCAGAGAACCACTTCCTGCTCCTGTATGGTCTCTTCCTCTGGCGTGAGTTGTCACCAACTACAATGCCAGGCCCTGTTACTCATGGATCTGCTTTCCCCCATGGAAGGGGCTGAGGCCAAAGGAGTAGGGGTATATTTTTTAATTGCAGGATAATTATAATATTGTGACGGACTTTGCCATACATCAACACGAATTGGCCATAGGTATAGGTCTGGCGTGCTGTGGTTCATGGGGTCGCAAAGAGTCGGACACGACTAAGAGACTAAACTAAACTGAACTGATACATATGTCACCTCCTCATACCCATCTCCCATCTTCCGCCCCCTCTCACCCCTGTACATTGTCACAGAGCACCAGGTTTGAGCTCCCTGCATCATACAGCAAACTCCCACTGGCTATCTATTTTACATATGATAATGTATGTTTCAGTGCTATTCTCTCAAATCATCCCATCCTCTCCTTCCAGAGTGGGGTTATTTTAAAAGCCCAGAGAATTAACATTGTACAAACACTACCAACACCTCTCCCACCCCATGGCACACATGGCTGATCAATCCAGCCTCAGAAAGAGACTTCCAAATCCTTCCCTCAACACAAATGCAGGCCACCATTTGGATTGACGGGGTTGACATTTGGAAGGAAACAATTCCAGGCCTACATCATTGTTACACAGCCTCAAATTAGATCTAAAAACAGTCCAAGGTTGTACAATTTTCCATGTGGGATGGGCTATTTTCTTTGGTATCTTCACATCCTCACCATGACGACAGTTCAGCCTTGAAGATCTGACACAAATACCCCTCCTCAAGAACATTCCCCAAACACCCAATGGAAAGGGATGGGGAAGAGGCAGTCGGGTAGTAAGTAATTGGTCCCATTCTTCCCTTAACAATTTGTCTGTCATTCACTCAACTCAACCAGGAAACGTTTATTGAGTACCTCTGAGTTCCTTAACAAAAGCAGAAGATATTAAGAAGAGGTGGCAAGAATACACAGAAGAACTGTACAAAAAAGACCTTCACAACCCAGATAATCATGATGGTGTGATCACTCACCTAGAGTCAGATATCCTGGAATGCGAAGTCAAGTGGGCGTTAGAAAGCATCACTACGAACAAAGCTAGTGGAGGTGATGGAATTCCAGTTGAGCTATTTCAAATCCTGAAAGATGATGCTGTGAAAGTGCTGCACTCAATATGCCAGCAAATTTGGAAAACTCAGCAGTGGCCACAGGACTGGTAAGGTCAGTTTTCATTCCAATCCCAAAGAAAGGGAATGCCAAAGAATGCTCAAACTACCACACAATTGCACTCATCTCACACGCTAGTAAAGTCATGTTCAAAATTCTCCAAGTCAGGCTTCAGCAATATGTGAACCGTGAACTTCCGGATGTTCAAGCTGGATTTAGAAAAGGCAGAGGCACCAGAGATCAAATTGCCAACATCTGCTAGATCATCAAAAAAGCAAGAGAGTTCCAGAAAAATATCTATTTCTGCTTTATTGACTATGCCAAAGCCTTTGACTGTGTGGATCACAATAAACTATGGAAAATTCTGAAAGAGATGGGAATAGCAAACCACCTGACCTGCCTCTTGAGAAACCTGTATGCAGGTCAGGAAGCAACAGTTAGAACTGGACATGGAACAACAGACTGGTTACAAATAGGAAAAGGAGGACGTCAAGGCTGTATATTGTCACCCTGCTTATTTAACTTATATGCAGAGTACATCATGAGGAACGCTGGGCTGGAAGAAGCACAAGCTGGAATCAAGATTGCCGGGAGAAATATCAATAACCTCAGATATGCAGATGACACCACCCTTATGGCAGAAAGTGAAGAAGAACTCTTGATGAAAGTGAAAGAGGAGAATGAAAACGTTGGCTTAAAGCTCAACATTCAGAACACTAAGATCATGGCATCTGGTCCCATCACTTCATGGGAAATAGATGGGGAAACAGTGGAAAGAGTGTCAGGCTTTATTTTTCTGGGCTCCAAGATAACTGCAGATGGTGATGCAGCCATGAAATTAAAAGACGCTTACTCCTTGGAAGGAAAGTTATGACCAACCTAGATAGTATAATAAAAAGCAGAGACATTACTTTGCCAACAAAGGTCCGTCTAGTCAAGGCTATGGTTTTTCAGAGTTGGACTGTGAAGAAAGCTGAGAACCAAAGAATTGATGCTTTTGAACTGTGGTGCTGGAGAAGACTCTTGAGAGTCCCTTGGACTGCAAGGAGATCCAACCAGTCCATCCTAAAGGAGATCGGTCCTGGGTGTTCATTGGAAGGACTGATGCTGAAGCTGAAACTCCAATACTTTGGCCACCTCATGCGAAGAGCTGACTCATTGGAAAAGACTCTGATGCTGGGAGGGATTGGGGGCAGGAGGAGAAGGGGACAACAGAGGATGAGATGGCTGGATGGCATCGCTGACTCGATGGACATGAGTTTGGGTAGACTCCAGGAGTTGGTGATGGACAGGGAGGTCTGGCATGCTGCAATTCATGGGGTCGCAAAGAGTCAGACATGACTGAGCGACTGAACTGTACTGAACTGACTTCCTTAAAAGGAAGGACTGTGCTGTATTCACAACAAAGGATTGCACCTAGGATCCTTTGGATCCCAGAGCCAAGCGCAACGTCTAGCCGACTTTGAGACACTCAGCTGGCCACCATTCCAACTCAGTCTGGACTTCGAGAGCTATTTTCAGGCACCGGCGCATACTCGTAAGCTAATACGTTTGCACAGATCTCATCTATAACAATACCTCAAGGAGTATTTTAAGTAGGATTTAATGAGGAGAACAAAAGAATTAATTGTGAATGACTGTTTTTGCTTTGGGACAGAACTTACACATAATTATGTACAGCAATCTAGAAGTACTACACACCTTCAATGTCTAATAATCTAATAATGTCTAATTCCTCCTCCCCTGGCCAATGTGGCTGGTATTGTTTCCATTCGCATTCATTCCTGCTTATGCTTCTCAGGTCCTCCTCTGTGGCATTGCTCACTGCTGGGAGGCTACGGAGTCCTGGTCAATTACTCCTGAGGCGGTGCTGTGGCCAAGCCTGCATCTCTGCTGGGCACCTTCTCTGGTGAGAGCGAGGCCCCGCCATCCACTCCTGCTCTCTGGTCCAGGGCCCAAGTCCTCTGGCCAGACCTGCATTCTCTGCTCCACTGCAGCATCTAAGAGGGGCTTGCTGGCTTCCTTT
Source organism: Moschus berezovskii (assembly GCF_049115385.1). Classification (NCBI taxonomy): domain Eukaryota; kingdom Metazoa; phylum Chordata; class Mammalia; order Artiodactyla; family Moschidae; genus Moschus; species Moschus berezovskii. The sequence continues at coordinate 114,328,518 of NC_142462.1, read as the reverse complement.
CTGGTGTGAAAGATACCTTTCAGCTTAAATTCAAGCTGAAAAAGATCCCAATCGAGGACAGAGACATGGAGTCTTGAACTTGCTATGGAACACTGTTCGCATTCTCCCCGGCAGCAGATCTGGGACTTCACCCTTTAATTCAATACCTCACGCTGTGATTGGCACCTGGCAGGCTCTCAGTAAACATGTGCAAATGAATGGTTGAAATTAGGAAATAAACTACTCAGGCTCACTGTCCTGTGAGTTGCAACCCTGGTTCCAAATTCATAACCGTATTGCAAATATGTAATCTCTATGTGCCTCCATTTCCTTGTGTGTTAAAGAATACGGAACATAGCGTATCATTGGGAGGAATGGAGACAAAATAGATATAAAGTAGCCATCCCAGTGAGTGGAGCACAGTCAGCACACAACAGATGGTTGCAACCATATGGCACTAGCACATAGTAGGTGCTCAACAAATATTTGTTGAAAATCAATAGCAGAGACTCCAACAAGAATTGCAGGCATATAACTCCCTTGCACCTGCCCCTGCTCCACACTCATGTATTTACATTTTCTTTGCTCCCCCAACCCCCACCCAAAGCACCGTCCCCATCACTGGTCTCCCCTGTGACACCTGCCATCTCCCTCTGTATGGGATTTGTAGCATTCCTCAGAAGGCAGTGGGGCTTCCCAGGTGGCTCGGTGGTAAAAATCTGTCTGCAAGGCAGGAGATGCAGGTTCGATCCCTGGGTTGGGAAGATCCCCTGGAGGAAGAAATGGCAACCCACTCCAGTATTCTTGCCTGGGGAATCCCATGGACAGCGGAGCCTGGTTGGCTATAAAGAGAGTTGCAGAAGAGTTGGACGTCACTTGGTGACTGAACAGCAGCAACAGAGGCAGTATCATAAAGGACTCTGCGGTTGCCGAGTACGTTCGTGTATCTTGATCCAGAATAAGCTGTGAGTATGGGTCTGGCCAAGCCAGAGCCCTGAGACACCAGTAAGCAGAATAATTTTAGAGTCCTGAGTTCTAACCCGAGCTCTACCGGTTAGTAACCAAGTGACTACGGGCAAGTTAAGTTTCCAGACACTTTCTCAATCAGTAAGCTGTATTTAACATTAGTACCTACATCACAGCATCATTACCAGGATAAAATAAGATAATGACTGTAAAACACTCAGTTTCTATCATGTAGTAAAAGCTCTAAAATATTTTTTATTTTTAAAATATATAAGGCACTAAGAATAGTCTAAAAGACTAAAAAGTGAGGTGTTATACATCAAGCATATTCTAAATATGGGGTGTTTATATATCTGTGTGAAATCAAATCTGCAGTAACTGATTTTTCTGAAACTTTTTATTTTGTATTGGGATACAGCCAATTAACAATGTTGGGATAGTTTCAGGTGAACAGTGAAGGGACTCAGCTATCCATATACAGGCATCCATTCTCCTCCAAACTCCCTTCCCATCCAGGCTGCCACATAACACTGAGCAGAGTTCCATGTGTTATACAGTAGGCCCTTGTTGGTTACCCATTTTGAACATAGCAGTGTATACATGTCCATCAACAGGGCCTATGATTCTAGTTGACAGAGGAGCACCGATTTTGCTCTGTGGTTTGACATGTGTGGTCCACCAGGCTCACCACCCCCAGCAAGAACTGTTCCACAGGCTTTAGCATCTTCTCTGGTGTCGGCCAGTGTGTTGGGCCAGGTGAAAAGGATGCCTCGGGAGAGGGGCCCACTCAGGGTCTATGAGAGCACAGTTAGGAAGGAAGGGACCCCTGTTAACTGAAGGCCTGATTAACAGGGACTGGTTCTGGGATTGTTAGTTCTATCTTAGCTCTTTCAGATCTTTCTCCATTAGCACATATGCTTGTCCCCCATCTCATCATCTCCTCCCTGGAGATGCAGCCATGCACTGCAGAGTCCTTGCAGCTGGTGGGAACTCTGTCATCCATCCTTCACATTCAGGGGAACCTCATTCAAAGCAGAGAAAAGGGGTTTAAGAGGAAATCAGTTACATCACCAGTAACAGCTTACTTGTGGATCATTTACAGAGAAATTCCATAAATTATACTGTTTGATCCACACAACAACTCAGAAATAATGGATGGTCCCCACTCTAGTGATGACCAAGAAGGAGCACACTCAGGCTAGGTCACTCATCCATGATCTCACCACTGATCACATCACACCTGAGAAAGAACCTAGAATAACTGCAATGAAAGAAACAAAATTCAATCATAAGATTATTACTCCAAGGGATCTCAAGGATTACTGTTGCAATGGAAAAGAATCCATCCAGGGACAATCTGAGTCAAGAACATTAACTCACACTTTGTTGATGATGGGCTAAATTAATACAACCACCATGTAAATGATCAGTATGACAACACTCATCAAGAACATGCAAATGTTCAATATTTGACCAAATAATCATCAATTCGGTTCAGTTGCTCAGTCGTGTCCAACTCTCTGCGACCCCATGAACTGCAGAATGCCGGGCCTCCCTGTCCATCACCAACTCCGGGGAGTCTACCCAAACCCATGTCCATTGAGTCAGTGATGCCATTCAACCATCTCATCCTCTGTCATCCCCTTCTCTTCTTGCCTTCAGTCTTTCCCAGCATCAGGGTCTTTTCCAATAAGTCAGTTCTTCGCATCAGGTGGCCAAAGTATTGGAGTTTCAGCTTCAGCATCAGTCCTTCCAATGAATAGTCAGGACTGATTTCCTTTAGGATTGACTGGTTTGATTTCCTTGCAGTCCAAGGGACTCTCAAGAGTCTTCTCCAGCACCACAGTTCAAAAGCATCAACTCTTTGGTGATCAGCTTTCTTTACAGTCCAACTCTCACATCCATATATGACCACTGGAAAAACCACAGCCTTGACTAGATGGACCTTTATTGGCAAAGTAATGTCTCTGCTTTTCAATATGCTGTCTAGGTTGGTCATAACTTTCCTTCCAAGGAGTAAGCGTCTTTTAATTTCATGGCTGCAATAAGCACCTGCAGTGATTTTGGAGCCCAAAAAAATAAAGCCTGACACTCTTTCCACTGTTTCCCCATCTATTTGCCATGAAGTGATGGGACCAGATGCCATGATCTTAGTTTTCTGAATGTTGAGCTTTAAGCCAACGTTTTCATTCTCCTCTTTCACTTTCATCAAGAGGCTCTTTAGTTCTTCTTCACTTTATGCCATAAGGGTGGTGTCATCTGCCTATCTGAGGTTATTGATATTTCTCCCAGCAATCTTGATTCCAGCTTGTGCTTCATCCAGCCCAGCATTTCTCATGATGTACTCTGCATATAAGTTAAATAAGCAGGGTGACAGTATACAGCCTTGACGTCCTCCTTTTCCTATTTGGAACCAGTCTGTTGTTCCATGTCCAGTTCTAACTGTTGCTTCCTGACCTGCATACAGGTTTCTCAAGAGGCAGGTCAGATGGTCTGCTATTCCCATCTCTTTCAGAATTTTCCACAGTTTATTGTGATCCACACAGTCAAAGACTTTGGCATAGTCAATAAAGCAGAAATAGATGTTTTTCTGGAACTCTCTTGTTTTTTAGATGATCTAGCGATGTTGGCAATTTGATCTCTGGTTCCTCTGCCTTTTCTAAAACCAGTTAGAACATCTGGATAATCATACTTCAAAGGAAATAACTCAAAATAACTGTAAAATTACTGGCAAAAGTTTACTAGAGCTCTATAATGGCAAAAACGTAGAAACCTAAATATCCAATGATAAACAAAAGACTAAGTACATAAAACACATACTTGAGTAGTAAATAAAGCAACATGGGAAAACATTTGTATAATACTGAAGAAAAGTCATAGTTCATATTCAAGGTTGTGGAACACAGACATTGAGAACAGCTTGGTTTGGGGGGGTGTGGTGAAACTGTGGGTGAAATTTTAATTTGGAGCTGTACAAATATTGTTAAACATTTTTGGTATACTATATAAAAGCTTAAAAAAAATAAGATGTAGGAAATAGTGCTTGAATCTCCGAGATCTCTAATAGCTCCAGTCATCTCAGTGAGTTTGTTGAAACAAAGACCAGTGTCTTTTTTCATCTTTGTGTCTCCAGAGTTTTCTGCAAGTAACCTGACTTCAATAAATATTGAAAGAAGATTACAAACAACGACGTGGATGATTCTTGGCTAAACTTAGGACCATTTGATCACTCAGAGTCATGTGTCTAAATATTAATTAGATGAACTACAGGTTTAAGAAAATATCCAGGAGGAAACTTTTTATAAAAATTTAAAAAAGAGGAGATGAGAGCAAGCTCCAAAAAGAAAGAGTGTACTTGGTTGAAATTTTCTAAATTTCACCTCTTCGATGTAATTCCACAAATTTCATTCCCCAAATACATAAGCCCAGGAGAGCTCCATTTCTCCAGAGTCTGGGGAGCTTCCCCAAGGCAGAGCTCATCTGTGGAAGGAAAAGCCATGAAGCACGCGTTAACTTCAATGTCACCAGAAGACAGACTTGAATCCAGAAGTCAACCGAATGACATGCAGTCAAACTCACAAAAGATCAGAGATCTTGGATTAGCAGAGACAGAAGACCCAGCTAAGGACGCTGTTCATTTCACCAGCTTAAGCAAATCACTCACCCTTTCTGAGACTCACATTTCTGGTCTCTGTCTTGGCCTCTCACGTGGATTTCACGAAAATTGAACATGCTATGAAAACAGACATGAAATAGATGGAATAAACTGTAAAGGGCTATATAAGAACCTGGCCACAATCACAAGAAATGTTGGAGCACGTGAGTGCATAAAAGGGTGGAAAGGGGCCAAAGGATGCTGTGACTTTCAAAGAAATGTAGAGGCAATTTTTTAATACTTGTTTATGTATTTGGCTGCATCGGGTCTTAGCTGCAGCACGCCGGACCTTTCGTTCCAGCGTGCAGGCTCTTTGTTGTGGTCTTAGCGGTTACGTGGGCTTACCCCACCATTCGTGGGATCTCAGTTCCCCAACCAGGAATCATCCAACCTGCATCCCCTGCACTGGAAGGTGGACTCTTAACCCCTGGACCACCAGGGAAGTCCTGGGGCAAATTTAAGGTGGGGAGCAGACCTAGGCCTACCTTCAGAGTAGCAGGAAATCTCTGTTTCCCTGGACCTCATGGGAAGGAGCATGCAAACTGCAGGCAAACTGGCCCCTGGGGTGGATAGCCCTCCGTGGAGGGGCCTGGACACTGCCCTGCCCAGCTAGGACTGAGTTCTTTCACCGGTCCTTGAAGAGGCAGCAGGCTCGGGAACCATAATTACCTTCCTAATTATGCATCTGGGGGCAGCATAGGAACCAGCATTTTTGCAAAAATGTTTTCAGTTTAAGGGATTGGAAGGAAGCCCAGTGTGAGACAGCACATCAGGCAGTGTCTCCGATCAAAAGGATGAAAAAGAGCGAGGGATGTCAGGGACTCAGATCCAGGCCCGTGTACACGGCAAAGTGATTAAAGTCATGAATCTGCCACAGATTCGCCATTCCAAATAGAACCTGATCAGAGCAAGAAGTGGCGGGCTAGCAGAACAATGAGATTCCCACGCACTCACGGTGCCAACCTTGTGCAGGCCTGGGCTGCTGCCACGGGAGGATGGAGTGCTCTGTACCGGAGCTGCCTGGAGTCAGAGAAACAAATGATACCAAGGGACACGTGGATGAAGAGGTGAGTTCTCAAGCCTGCATCAAAGGATAAGATGTAGTCCTAGTGGGCAGCTCCGGATAGCGTGGCCTCCGATCAGGGCAAAGGCCAGAGCAGTTTTGCTGGAAGGGATCTTAGATCACACAGATTCAACACCTTCATTTTACAGAAAAGAAGACTAGAGCCCAGAGAGGTTAAATGACTGCTCTAGGCCACACAGCAAGCTCCAGCTATGACTTTGAACACTATCCTTCTCCGAACAAATTATGTGAAAAGCACAAATTCAGCAGGGTAAACATTAGACCAGAAGGAAAGTGTTTCCAGACACCTGACATCATAGGGCTTGGAGTGGATGCTTGTTAGGAACCAGCTGTCAGGACCAGGCTTCAGGAGGTAGGTTGGTGGTCAGACGCAGCACACTGGGCTCCAGCTAGAATCAGTGTTGCAATCCCACCGCCAAAGCAGGGCCACTCCTGGTCCTTCCTCTTTGTGTTCTCCTTTTAAACCTGAAAACTCAAAGGCACAACTTGGCAACGACCCAGGCCTTGGTTCCTGGTGCTCTGAAGGAATGCTGGTTTGAAAGATAGGGATGGGCAGGACCTGGGTCATTCCTATAGCTCTTCTGGATTTTAGTCCTCCCATCCCAGGGATGTTCCTTCTCACCCCTTCTGTTGACAGGAGAAGGTGGCTCTGATCTTCACCAAGACATCTAGCTTACCTCAGTCTCTTCCCTTATTGAGGAATGTGTTTTCAAAACATATAAAAAATGTTTTCAAGAAAGCAAACACTTTCAGATGGATGCACCACTCCTTCCACCACGCTCATCCTGGGTGCCCTCGGTTGGGAAAGTGATCAAGCGAACCCAACAGGACCCTTAATTCCTGATGACCTCCAAGCTCCTTTCTGGTGACAACCTGTTTTTCAATTTCCTGGGGCCCCAAAATGACCACTTCAAGAGCACAGGGGACCTTGTTCAAGGGAGACTTCGTAACAGGAAAGATGCTCAGTTTATCATTCCACCTACTTGTGGTCCAGATCTTGGTGACAATTACAGCAGAAACTGCTGGCTGTCTCTGGATATCCTGCCTCCCTTTCTTTCCTTAGTAGGAGCATCCCAAGTTTTAGCTAGGCATGTGGTTTCATGAGAAAAAGATTGTATTTCCCAGCCTCACTCATAGCTGGGTGTAGCCTTCCAATGTCAATAGCTAACAACGACGGCACCTCATTAGGTGCCAGGCACAAGTCTAAGCAACTTTACAAGTAGAAACTCACTTTACCCTCACAACGACCAAATGAGCAGGCACAGTTATTATTCCCTTTTTGACCAAGGAAACAGAGAAGTTAAGCACTTGCCCAATTCATTCTGTTAATGAGAGCCAGAGCTACAATTTGAATTCCAGCAGCCTGACGTCAGTTAAAGCTCTTCACCACCAATTATACTCCACTAAATTCCAGCCAATAGAAGTTGAAGCTCTGTGTGGAACTTGCAAGAATGTGCCTTAAAGGAGGAAGACCCAAGAGGTGGGGCTCAATTCTCCTTTCCTTGTGTGTGAGCTGAATTTAGAAACTTAGTTCTACCCAAGAGTGTCTGGAATTGGGATCAGGATAACTTGACAGTGGAAAGGCCTGGCAGACACCAGTTTAACCAAGAGATTAAGGTTAACATTGCCAGTAATAGCCATGTTGATATCATAAACCCTGATATAATGCAACAGGAAAGGGATGTCACCTCTGAGAATTTCCCCAAAACCCATAACTGCTATCTAATCATGAAAGAACAAACAACCCCAGGTTGAGGAACTTTCTACAAAATACCTGACCAGTAACCTTTAAAACTGTCAAGGTCATGAAAAACAAGGAAAGACAGAGAAACTGCCACAGGCTGAAAGGGCCATGACAACTAAATGCAACGTGGCATACAGAACAGAGCCCTAGAAACCAAAAGAACATGAATCCAAACACTGGTCAAATCTAAACACAGGCTGCAGTTAGACTCACAGTATTGTACCAATGTTAATTTCTTGGTTTTAATAAATATATCATGGCTATATATGATATGTAATTAGGAAAAGCTGAATAAAAGATATATAGTAATTATCTTTGCAACTTTTCAGTAAATCTAAAACAGTTTCAAAATAAAACGATTTTCAAAAAAGCAGGGGCAAGTACTTTTGCCGTTTCCTCCATTTCTTTCTACTGCTGACATGTTAAATGATGATGACTGCTGGAGCTCTGGCACCCATTTTGATCCATGAGGCAACCTTGAAGGTCACCTTGAGGATGGGAGTCCTGTCCTGAGGATGGCAGGGCAGTAAGATAGAAATCTGGATCCCCAATGATGCTCAGTGCTTTCTTATAAGCCCTGAACACCTAACTCCAAGCCTTTTTTTTTTTGGTTATTAATAAGAAAGCCTCTATATTACATAAGCCACTTATTGGGGGAATTTTCTGCAAGTATGGGCTTCCCTTGTGGCTCAGCTGGTAAGGAATCCGCCTGCAATGCAGGATTTGATCCTGGGTTTGATCCTTGGGTTGGGAAGACCCCCTGCAGAAGAGAAAGGATACCCACTCCAGTATTCTGGCCTACAGAATTCCATGGACTATAGGCCATGGGGTCACAAAGAGTCGGACACAACTGAGCGACTTTCATTTTCACTTCATTTTCTGTCAAGTACAGCTGAATCTAATCCTTATTAACAGCAACACAGGGAAAACCTGTATAATTTCCAGCACTGATACAAAAATTAGAATCTTAGCCTTGGTATTGGCCTTAGATTTCATCTAATCCAACCTGTTATTTTTCACATGAGTAAAAGAAGAACCAGAGAGGTGAGTCATGGGCCCAGGTCCTGTCACCAGCAGCAAAGTAAATGCAGGAACCCAGTCTGGTCCCGTGCCAGTCCCATCTCCTCCGCCTGTCTCACTGTCTGGTGACAGTTCCAAACACCAGCACTGCAGGATTAACGCCATCAAATACACAAGAGTCGGGGTGAAATGCTGCAATGCAGGCTTCTTCCGGTTGTCGCACTGACTTGCCTACCTCTAACGAAAACATCCTTACATTTTTTCACTTAAAAATCAATTACTGAATATAGTAACACATCCACAAATTAGAATTCCATGACTTTCCTATTAGGAGTTTTGTGAACAAGAAGTTCAAATATTAAAAATAATGCTGTTGGTATATTTACTTGGTTTTTATTCAAAAGAGGATGCAGGAAGGAAATTGTGTACTATTATACCTACCAAATAATATTATATTCAGAAAATATATATAGTTTCAATAGTTAGGGTCTCTGATGACTAAAAACCCCAGAAAAATCACCTCACCAATCTGGGTTAAAAATTCTTTAGTCTGTAAAATGAGAGGTTTAGTGGGAGTTTAATTTCCTCAGAGTTCCCTTAATAATCCATAATTTCAAAATTCCAAAACACTAAACAATCATTCAGTTTTCAATACCTATGGATAAATGACCTATTCAAATACACACACACATACACATACACACACCTTTGTTCTTCATCAAATCTGCTTAAAAACATGTTGTTTACTAGACAGAAAACACAATCTGTGGTAGACTGCACTTGGTCCCAATGCTTCAGCCCTCCCAGCACCCTCACCTTTCTCCATCTAACTGCAGCTCTTCCAATGAAGCAAAGCCTATTCCCCTACCCCAGAATCTGGGTTCAGCCGTGTGAATTGTTTTGGTCGCTATCTGGTGGCAGGAGTGACAGGATGCCAGCTCCATGGCTTACATGTTTCCATGCACACTCATGTCACTCCCACCACTGCGGTGAGAATGACATGCTGAAGCTAGCCTGCTGGTCCTGAGAGAAGAATGAGAAGCCCAGAAAGAATCGGCCCAGCTAAGGTGCCCCAGACAAATCCCCATCAACCTCCAAAGGCATGAAGGAGCCCCGACAACCAACAGAGCCCCACTGCAGAGACCAGAACAGATCACCATACCCAAAGCGTTATAAGCCACTGAGTTTGCATGGCTGTTTGTTACACAGCAAAAGCTAGCTGATACACCACCTTAAAGCCTCAGCTTTGGAGGGAATCTGTTTTTGACAAGAATGGGGGTTTTGTATTTGCCATAAAATACTTTGCAAGAAATGGTCTTGGTTTGCTTGTGAAATGGTGGATTCAGATGCCTTTAGCATCATACTCACAATCAATCCTTTGTGCACAGATGGTTAAAAGGTCTGCCTACCCTGCATGCACACTCTTTGAGTTTTATTCTCCACTCCCATAAAAATACATGCAAATGCTGATTTACCTACACAATACCATCTTGTAGAATCATGATTAAAAAACTATTTATATCAGTCCCCATGTTTTCCGGTGCCTGTATTCAACAAAACATTGCCCATTTTGATTAATGAAATGAAATGCTGGTATTGGTACCATGGGAAAGATACGATTCTTTTTCTAACTATGCATTGGTAAGAAACGAAATTAGATGTCAACATCCTATAATGAGCTGCATATTCCTTTTGTCCCCTTAGGCAGTCGTGCTAAAAGGCAAATGTATTTAGTTGGGCCTATTTTGCTTATGTTTAAATCACTCCATGAACACTTATTAAGCATCAAGTTGCTCTCTGCAAACTCTGCTCGGGAGTCCGCCCCAGGGTATGGGCAGCATCCAGCAACAAGAAGAGCCCAGTATGTATCACATGCCAGCAACACAGCAGACAAGGTGCCAAGAGGCCCAGCGGGGGTCAGAGGAGGACAGTCGGACACAGAGCCCGGGGACAGCAGCGGAAAGTGAACGTGAGCGGAACAAGGCGAGGCGTGGCGGCTGGAGAGGAGGAGGCTGGAGGCTCCGGGGTTTGCAGATGCCAAGGGGCGTCCAGCCTCACACGTCAGCCGCACATCAGAGTCAGCTTCCTGCTTCCAAAATGGGCTTCTCCGTGGCTCCTGCGGGCAAAGAGGGAATCCTAGGGGAAGTGGCCAAGCCCCGCAGGTGGCACCTGACTGCGGGCCGTCTGGAGAATGAGCTCAGCACTGGGAGGAACTTGTCCCTTTCTGCCAACAAATGCACACATTCACAAATGCATGTCCACATACACTCTCACGCTGGCACACACAGTCACTCACACACACAGAGTGGTCCACCTTGTAGTCACCTATTCTCAGACCTGCACTGCCTTCTACCTGCTCCATGGGAAGAGCCTCTAGTCTAACTGGGGCCCCTGCTGCCAACCTCCCAACCCACCCAGGCCAACCTGCCTGCGGTTATTAAATGATCTTCATAACACTCAGCTCTGATCTCCTCATTCTTGTGCTCAAGGAAGGCACTGATGCCCTCAGTTTTACAGAACAACACCCACACCGCAAACATGCACGCAGACACCATGGCTGCCTGCCCTTCCTCACCCACATCTCTGGCTCTGCTCCTGCATCGTGGTCCAGGCCTATCCTCCACTTAGAGTCCCTCCACCTTTCCAGAACTGCCCCCAACAGAACCTCTCCATGGAGGCTTTCTGGAGCCCTGTGGCTAAAAGTAACCTCCCCCCACACACACCACTCAACTCCTCCTGCTGTTCGCTATGACCCTGACCATGCCCATCTTCTCTATCTTGTCAGACTGGAAGCTGTTCGAGACATATCCTGCATCTCATTCATCTCTATAACTCTCCCTTTCCTAATGCCTTAATCATAAAAGAAATCCAATAAAAATGTGTTGACTTTGAGGTTAATAATTTAATTCTTATGAGGACCAATTAATTTTGTTAATCCTCCATCCGGCCAGTTTCTACCACTGGGCACAGGCGGCCTGGCCCAGGGATCATGGCTGATTCAGTGTAACTCAGGCCCATGACAAGGAAAACGGCTTAGAGCACATGATCTCTTAATAGCCAACCAGAAACATGCATCAGCAAATACCACTCAGCCATCAGTTAACTGAGCATCCTTCCTGTGGCACGCACTCTGCTGGCCACGAGGGTAGACAAGTCACACGACAGGTTAGGGAGGCTGCTGGACAAAATCCATCCTAGAGAACAATGAGCATCCTAAGGGCCCAGAAAGGGTTATAAAGAGTAATTGGGAGAAGGTGGGGTAGGGCCAACATTAGAGGTGAAGTTAGAGTGACTCACCCAGGAGAAGGCACCAGCCACGCAAATTTCCTTTAAGGAGAAGAGAAGATGCAGAGAAGGGAGCCTGGTACCCAGATAGCGTGTATGAGGGGCCCAGAGCCATGAGGCTGGAGACTCAGAGGGAGGCAGATCAAGTGAAGACTCACAGGTCATGAGAAGTTTGGACTCCTTTTTTTTTTCTCTTCTTTTCAACTGAAGGAAATTTATAATATTGTGTTGGTTTCTGCCAAACATCAATATGGATCAGCCACAGGTATACACATGTCCTCTCCGTCTTAAGCCTCCCTCCCATCCCCCACTCCATCACACCCCTCTAGGTTGTCACAGAGCTCTGATTTGAAATATCTGAGTCACAGGGCAGAGACCAAAAGGAAGAAGCAATATGACCTTAAAGCCTGGGAAAGGAGACCTCAAGCACAGTAAGTTAGAAAAAAATGAAAAAGGAGGGAAATATTGCAAAAATGAAGGAATAAGACCAAATAAACTCTTGTGTAGAAAATCACAAGACCAAATAAGCAAAGAGGAAAGAGGCAAACTATATGAAAAAGAGTTCAGAGCAATGATAGTAAAGATGATCCAAAACCTCAAAAACAGAATGGACTTCTTCATAATTGGCAAGTCACACGCTACCATCTTAACCATTTTTAAGTGCACAGTTCAGCAGTGTTACATTCACATTGTACAACCACAACTCCATCTCCAGAACACTTTTTTATTTTGCAAACTTGAAATTCTATACCCATTAAATAAGTCCCCATTCCCCCTCCACCATACCCTGGCAACCACCATTTCTCTACTTTCTGTCTCTCTGAATTAGACTCCAAACCTCATATAAGTAGAACCACACTGTATTTGTCTTTTTGTGACTGGCTGATTACACAGAGCATAATGTCTAAAAGATTTATCCATGTTGTAGCCAATTTCTTTCCTTTTTGAGGCTGAATGATATTCCATTGTCTGCATGTACCACATTTTGTTTATCCATTCATCTCTGATGAACACTGGGATTGCTGCTACCTTTTGGCTACTGTGAATAATACTGCTATGCACATGGGTGTGCACATCTGTCCTTCAAACTTTACTTCAATTCTTTGAGGCTGTAAAATTAATGAAACAAAGAGGCCATTAGACTGAGGTGGCTTCAGTGCCATGGTAGCCTACGTAAGCAAACCCCAACCAAAGCCTTTAATGTCTCAAGGTTAAGGAATCAAAGTGGATAAAAATCCACCTGCCAATGCAGATGTTCAGTGCAGCTGTTCAATCCCTGGTCTGGGAAGATTCCACATGTGGTGGAGCAATTAAGCCCACACAGCCCAGCTACAGAACCTGCATGCCACAACGACTGAAGCCCATGTCCTGGAACCTATCCCCCACGACAAGAAAAGTCACCACAATGAGCAAGAAAAGCTACCACGATGAGATGTCCATACACTGCAATGAAGAGTTTATCCCACTCACCCCAGCTACAGAAAGCTCAAGCACAGCGAAGAAGACCCAGTGCAACCAAAAGTAAATAATTTTTTAAAAAGAAATCAAAACCTAAGGACAACCAATCACAGACAGCAGCTTTCCTTCTCAAATTACATAACCACTTAAGCCACAGCCAATCACATAACTTCCTTGCTTTCACTATTTCTCTATAAAAGTTCCTTCCCTGAACTCCTGACAGTCAAGTCCTCCTAACCATTCCTGATTTGGCACTGCCAGATCCAAGCCAATTTTGACTCAGATAAAGCCCTAAAGTTTTTAATATACGCTTATTCAGTCCATTCTAAAGGAGATCAATCCTGAGTGTTCATTGGAAGGACTGATGCTAAAGTTGAAACTCCAATACTTTGGCCACCTCATGCGATGAGTTGACTCACTGGAAAAGAGTCTGATGCTGGGAGGGATTGGGGATGGGAGGAGAAGGAGATGACAGAGAATGAGATGGCTGGATGGCATCACCGACTCGATGGACATGAGTTTGAGTGAGCTCCAGGAGTTGGTGATGGACAGGGAGGCCTGGCGTGCTGTGATTCATGGGGTCGCAAAGAGTCGGACACAACTGAGCGACTGAACTGAACTGAACTGATTCAGTTTATCTTTTAATAGTTCAAATACCCCAAAGTGAAATTGCTGGATTACATGGTGATACTATGTTTCATTTTCTGAGGAAATTATGCTACATAGCAAAAAAAGTTGGGGTTTAATTTTAAGTGAAACTAGAGATCATAATTGGATTTTGAACGGAAGAGTGGCATGATTTTATGGAGATCTTGAAGCCACCGATCTGGCTGTGATGGAGGGTAGGTTGTAAAGGGCAAGACTGGCTCCAGAAAGACAGTGAGAGGACTTCATGGGAGCCCGAGAGAGAGGTGATGAAGGGGCAGAGAGGTTAGCGATAGTCAGACGAGGGTTATCACGGGGAAAAGGTGGGACAGACCACAGGTGGGACGGATGGGGAAGGAAGTAAAGAACACTTGGGTTTCTGGCCTGAGCCTGAGTGTATGGTGACATCATTTCCTCAAGATGAAGAAGAGCAAGGGACATAAGTATCTAAATAGTTCACAAAAGGGACAAAAACACTGCCAAACTTCCCTTCTTTTCCCTTGCCCCTCCCAAGCACCCCTCACCCTACCCCATTCCTTTCTTTAAACACTCATAAATCTCCATTTAACCTTCATTCTCTCTGGCCTCTCTGTCCAACTCCTCAAGGACAGAAAATGACTCATCTAGAGGTCATGCCGAGAATCGAGTTCTATGTAGGCAGAAAGCAACTGGTGCCCTCAGAAGACAGAAGCAGCCATCCCAGCGCCACACCCAGACACCAGGGGATACTGAAGGCTTGTACCTTGGGCATACAAGCCAGCAGGGGGTCAGACCACATCTCCAAATGGCAACCGGACAGTTGGCCAATCAGTAGCTCATCAGTGGGCCTCTGGCTCAAGAGGAGCTCCTGAGACCAGGTGGTCCAGGGCCAGCTCCAGGCAGAGTAGCCCTGTACACAGACCTGGCCTCATCTCAGAGGACCTCCTGAGTCCTATTCTTCCTGATGGTCTCCTTGTCCCGGTCACACCCCATAGATAAAGGTGATGGCTCTAGGGAGTCTGAGATTTCTTTTTTTTTTTAATCATTCAACAAATATTTAGTAAGCACCTACCATGGTCTTTGCAATGTGCTGGTATAAGAGATACAGAGATGGATCAGACACGGATTTTTGCCCTTGAAGAACTTTCGGCAGAGACATCAATTGGCAGCATGAGGCCACACAAGGTTAAATACCAATGGTAAAAAGAGAATCTGTTGTAAGCTGATGTCTGTTAGCAAAAAGAAAGTGGGGCTCGTGCTGGCCTTAAAAGAAAAACGCTATTTTTATAGACAGAGGAAGAAAGGGTACACCAAGCAGGGCAAAGCGCTCCATCAAAAGCACAGAGACAGCAAAAGGCAGAGCCATCAGGAGGGAAGCTGAAGGTGGGAAAGGACACAGAGGAGGATGAGATAATAATCCAGCCACCATGAGATAAGGGTTCAGAGAGGAGAGAGAAGGAGAAACGAAGGTCTTAATACCCACTATGTGCTAGGCATCGGCTTCACGGCCATTACTTAATTCTCAGAGCCATCCTATGCAGAGGGAGGCTGAAGTTATCATTCCCATTTCATAGATATGAGACTGAGGCTTAGGACAACTGCAAGTATTTACAAATAACACTACCAGCTATGAGACCTGGCTTCCAGCCACTCAGATAAGTAAGCAGCATTTACTGTATAAGTCCATAAACCTTCTCTTTGTGTCTAGCAGTCACTGCTGTTGTTTGTTGCTTGGTGTCTTGTGTTCCTGTCTCTGTGTGTGTGTGTGTGTGTGCGCGCATGCAAGTGTGTGTGTATGTATTGTGTAAGGGCAGGGAAGTGAAGATCTACTTTGCTTTCCTTTATTTCTGGTCTACAAGCTCCTTTAAAATGAAAAGGGCTCCTCTCCCAGGAAGGCAGGAAAAAGAGTCTTTCCTGATGGACTGCATATTGTTTCCACTCTTCACCCCTTCCTGTTTCCCAAGTCACCATGGGACTGTCCCATGAGACAATAGAGAGAGCAGCATTGAAACATACACACTACCATATGTAAAATAGCTAGCCAGTGGGAAATTTGCTGTCTGGTGCAGGGAGCTCAACCCAGTGCTCTGTGACACCCTACAGGGGCAGGATAGGGTGGGAGGGGGAAGGGAGATTCAAGAGGGAGAGGACTTAACAGCTGATTCATGCTGACGTACACAGAAACCAACACAGCATTGTAAAGCAATTATCCTCCAAATAAAAATGAATAGTTTAAAAAGTCTGTCCCATGAGACATGAAGCATACATCCCTGCATGAGGATGTTCAGCTTGGCCATGTGACTTGCCTTGGCCAGTGGATTATGGGCAGAAGTGACAATGAATCACAACTCAACCTAAACAGAGAACCATCCCAGGTTTGCACTTGAACCACTGCTAAGAGAAGAACATGCTCCACTGGTCCCAGAACACTGAGCGCCAGGCCAAGCTGACCTGAACTCCACCTGCGGCTGGGAGCCAAAGCCAAACCAGCAATATTCAGAAACAGCCCCTGGTTGCAAATCTCTGATCTATCCCAAATCCCTCATTTTTCAATAAACACATCTGAGACCCAGACTGAAAAAATGATCAGCTGGAGTCTTATCATTAGAAACAGTTAGAAATTGGGTCTCCCAATTGCTAATCCACAGTTTTCTGACTACACCATCCTATCTCATCAAAGGGATTCCCTGCAGGCTGCAAGAAAACAGAGGAAATCTGAGATGCCAACCAAGTAAGTAATTAAGCAGAATAGATGCAGTCAAAATGCATGAAAGCAAGATTGAACCTGGATAATCCCTCCATAATTTAGAGTTGATCTGTCTAAAAGAGTTCCTGTTGATTTCCCAGGAGGATCTTTCTTTCCTTAACCGGAGCCACCGGAAGCATCACAGCTGAATCTATTAACCCCATCATCTTTCAAGGTGTCTGGCTTTTGTACCTGAGAAATGTGCCCCAGTTTCTTTCGTTTTTGAATTTGTGTTTTATTACTAGGGTCTTACAGCACTCAAAAATAACTTCTTTCCCAAATGATTTTGCATGTTCTTCTCTGCCTCACACAGACTATGAACCAGTCTAAACATTCTCTAGCCATATCATTGCCTATAAATATTGCCATCATCCAAAGGTTCTTATAGCCAGAGCATGTTAGAACTGAAGAGAGATCTTAGAGGTCAATAGTTCCAGTCCCATTATTTTAGAGATAAGGATAGTGAGGTCCAATGAGGGTAAGTGATATTCCTGAGACCTGGGCTCAATCCCTGGGTTGGGAAGATCCCCTGGAGGAGGGCATGGCTGCCCACTCCAGTATTCTTGCCCGGAGAATCCCCATGGACAGAGAAGCCTGGCGGGTTACAGTCCATAGGGTCGCAAAGAGTTGGACAGGACTGAGCCACTAAGCACAGCACAGCACAGATCACAGTCCAAGGGACACTGATTTTGGTGTATCTTCCACTGAGGCAGAAAGCCATTCAAGTTCAAGTCTTTTTTTTTTTTTGCATTTATTTTTTGCGGCATTTATTCCCGGGCCATAAGTTTTTGTTTCTTCAGTTTCTTCTGGGATATCTTTTTCTTCTGTGCAACCTCCTCTTCTGGTTTAGGAACAATCAGTTCTTTTTCAGTAAGGATCATCTCAATGTGGCAGGGAGAGCTCATATAGGGGTTGATCCGACCGTGAGCTCTGTAAGTCCTGCGCCGCATCTTGGGGGCTTTGTTCACTTGGATGTGCTCAATGACCAGAGAATCCACATCTAAGCCCTTAAGTTCAGCATTACTCTCTGCATTTTTGAGCATGTGTAGTAAAAATTCAGCACTCTTTTTGGGCCACCGACCCTGTGTCCAGCCCCACTGTTTGGCCTGTGCACACCTACCAACTCCACCATTGTAACGACGGAATGGCACACATTGCTTCTTTAAAGTGACATCCTTCAGATACTTGGTGGCTTTTCAGATATGCATACCCTTTATGGCCTGGGCAGTTTCACGAGTGTTCTTAAAGTGAACACAAAGATTTGAACCTCTTGATTTGCATGATTTTGTGGGGTTTTCTGGGTCAAGTGAATAGCGCACCATTTTTAGGGTTCACCTCAGGCCGCTTACCGGAAACTCAAGTTCAAGTCTTAAGATTCCAGCCTTCAGTTCAGTCACTCAGTCGTGTCTGACTCTTTGCGACCCCATGAATCATAGCATGCCAGGCCTCCCTGTCCATCACCAACTCCCAGAGTTCACTCAAACTCATGTCCATCAAGTCGGTGATGCCATCCAGCCATCTCATTCTCTGTCGACCCCTTCTCCTCCTGCCCCCAATCCCTCCCAGCATCAGAGTCTTTTCCAGTGAGTCAACTCTTCACATGAGGTGGCCAAAGTATTAGCTAAGGTATTTTCCTCTTTACTTTTTCCTCCTAAGGAAGGCAGGGCCACCACAGAGGAGTTCAACCAAGCTCCAGTTGATCTTGTCAAAAAGACCATATTCCTACAACCTGTTCCCCCACCATACTTAAAAATTAATTTCAGATGGATGGAAAAGGTCAAAGAGTTGCCAGTCTTGCTTATGGACCCTCAATGTCTAGAAAGGGCAAGGTACAGCACAGGCAAGCAATAGATATTTGCCAAGCTAATGACTTAAAATGAGTAACAGAATAACATTTTTAAATGGAGTCACCTATATCTTCTTGCACAGGACCAAAAGGAAAAATACTAAAGGCAAAGATAGGTAGATTTGATTACTGAGAAATTTAAAACCTCTTACCACAAAAAAAACTTTTTATAAAATATAAAAATACACTCCAAATAGAAAAAGTAGCTATAACATATATGACCAAAGGTTCAAAATTCTCCAAGCCAGGCTTCAACAGTTCGTGAACTGAGAACCTCCAGATATTCAAGCTGGAGTTAGAAAAGGCAGAAAAACCAGAGATCAAATTGCCAACATCTGCTGGATCTTAAAAAAAGCAAGAGAATTCCAGAAAAACATCTACTTCTGCTTCGTTGACTACACTAAAGCTTTTGACTGTGTGGATCACAACCAACTGTGGAAAATTCTTCAAGAGATGGGAATATCAGACCACTTTACCAGTCTCCTGAGAAATCTGTATGCAGGTCAAGAAGCAACAGTTGGAACCAGTCATGGAACAACAGACTGGTTCCAAATTGGGAAAGAGTACGTCTAGGCTGTATATTGTCACCCTGCTTATTTAACTTATATGCAGAGTACATCATGAGAAAAGTTGGGCTGGATGAAGCACAAGCTGGAATCAAGATTGCCGGGAGAAATATCAATAACCTCAGATACGCAGATGACACCACCTTCACGGCAGAAAGTTAAGAGGAACTAAAGAGCTTTTTGATGTCGATGAAAGAGGAGAGTGAAAAAGCTGGCTTAAAGCTCAACATTCAGAAAACTAAGATCATGGCATCTGGTCCCATCACTTCATGGCAAATAGATGGGAAAACAATGGAAACAGTGAAAGACTATTTTCTTGGGCTTCAAAATCACTGCATGGTGATGACTGCAGCCATGAAATTAAAAGACGCACCTTGGAAGGAAAGCTATGACAAACCTAGACAGCTTATTAAAAAGCAGAGACATTATTTTGCTGACAAAGGTCCAACTAGGCAAAGCTATGGTTTTCCCAGTAGTCATGTATGGACGTGAGAGTTGGACCATAAAGAAGGCTGAGCATTGAAGAATTGATGCTTTTGAACTGTGGAGAAGACTCTTGAGAGTCCCCTGAACTGCAAGATCAAATCAGTCTATCCTAAAAGAAATCATGCTCAGTCACTTCAGTCGTGTCTGACTTTTTGCAAACCCATGGACTGTAGCCCACCAGGTGCCTCTGTCCATGGGATTCTCCAGGCAAGAATACTGGAGTGGGTTGTCATTTCCTTCTCCAGGGGATCGTCCCCACCCAGGGATCGAACTTGCGTCTCGTGTCTCCTGAATTGGCAGGCAGGTTCTTTACCACTAGGGCCACCTGGGAAGCCCTTAAAGGAAATCAGTCCTGAATATTCATTGGAAGGACTGATGCTGAAGCTGAAACTCCAATACTTTGACCACCTGATGCAAAGAGCTGACTCATTGGAAAAGCTAGGAAAGATTGAAGGCTGGAAGAGAAGGGGACGACAGAGGATGAAATGGTTGGATGGCATATATTTTGTAACATATAGAAATTTCAAATCACTATCCTGTGCATCAAAAACAAACATGGTTTTGTAGGTAAATTATACTTCAAAAACAACCAAATGAGAAAAAGATCAGATTTGTAGTTACCAGAGTGGGAGAGGGAATTGAAGGTGGTCAAAATGTACAAACTTCCAGTTATAAGTAAATTCTAGGGATGTAATGTATGACAAGATTTATACAATTAACACTGATGTATGATACATGTGAAAGTTGTTAAAAGAGTCAATCCTAAGAATTCTCATCACAAGGAAAAAGTATTTTTTTCTTTTTTAAATTTTGTACCTAATATGAAATGATGGATGTTCACCAAACTTACTGTGGTCATTATTTTGTATGGAAATATGTTTGAACATCCAATCATTATGCTGTGTACCTTAAACTTATACAGTGCTATATGTCAGTTTTATCTCAGTAACACTAGAAGAAAAAATAAAACAAAAAATAAAAGCAATTCACAAGACAACTACATGTAGCTGATAAACATATAGTGTTCAATGTTATTAGTAATCAAAGAAAGGTACTGCTTTACACTAAGCACTTTTACAAAGCTTAAAAATAATGAAATATCCAGTGTTAGCAGTTGTTGTTATCGTTCAGTTGCTATATCATGTCCGATTCTTTGCAGCCCCATGGACTGCAACATGCCAGGCTCCTCTGTCTTCCACTTTCTCCAGGAGTTTGCTCAAATTCATGTCCATTGAGTCCATGATGCTATCTAACTATCTCATCCTCTGCCACCCCCTTCTCCTTTTACCTTCAATCTTTCCCAGCATGAGGGTCTTTTCCAACAAATCAGCTCTTTGCATCAGGTGGCCAAAGTATCGGAGCTTCAGCATCAGTCCTTCCAATGAATATTCTGGGCTGACTTCCTTTAGGATTGACTAGTTTGATTTCCTTGTGGTCCAAGGAACTTTTAAGAGTTCTTCAGCACCACAATCCAAATGCATCAGTTCTTCAGCGCTCAGCCTTTTTTATGGGCCAACACTCACAAGCGTACATGATTATTGGAAAAAACTATAGCTTTGACTATACGGACTTTGGTCAGCAAATTGATGTCTCTGCTTTTTAATATATTGTCTAGGTTTGTCATAGATTTTCTTCCAAGGAGCAAATGTCTTTCAATTAGAAATAAATAGGTACTGATTCATGGGGTTGCAAAGAGTCGGACACAACTGAGTGACTGAACTGAACTGAACTGATTGTGAGAGCTGGACATAGCAAGTAAACAACAAGAAATGATAGAAAGGAAATTAGTAAAAACCTTCTGGAAAGTGTTTTTTCCATAACACCAGCAACCCCTAAAATGTACATACCTCTTAGTGCAGAAACGCCTCTAAGAATTTATCCTCAAGCAGGCACTCTTCTGTGATATATGCAAAGATGCATAAACAAAGTTGCCAGCCATAGCATTATTTATACCAACAGAACTTATAAACAACCTGAAGTTCCAATAACAGGGAGATGTTTTAAAATTAAATTATAGATTCCTATATAATAAAATGCTTTGTAGCCTGGGTTAGGAAGTTCATCTGGAGCAGAAAATGGCAACCCACTCCTGTATTCTTACCTGGAAAATTGCATGGAAAGAGGAGCCTAGCGGGTTATAGTCCATGGGGTCACAGAGAGTCAGACGTGACTGAGTACACAGCACACAGCCATTAAAAAACCAAGGTGTTGAAAATATTTAACGTTGGAAAATGTTCAAAATATAATGCAGAATTTTTAAAAAGCAGACTAAAGTCAGAAACTACGGTAACTTTTTTTAAAATTACATGTCCATGGAAAAAGACATTAAGAGAGGTTATCTGTGGAGAGGGAGCCTACAGAAGATTTGTTTTTCTCTCATGTTTTGCAAATCTTCTACCTTGAGATTGCTCTTTCTTTCCCTGTTGGAAGCAGCACAGGTAAGTGCTCAGGCTTTAGTTAATTCCTGGGTCCACAGCTTACTAGCCACGTGATTTAGAACAAATAATCTACTTTCTCTGCACCTCCGTTCCACCGTCTGTACAAAAGGGGTTCTGCTAGTCTCTGCCTCAGAGTGTTGTCAGAATCTGTATAATATAATCTCTGCGAAGTACCTAGCACAGTTCCTGGCACCTAATAAATGTCTGGTAAATATCACCATGCTGTTAGAGAAAATGAACTATCATTTAAAAAGAGAGGGTCCTCCCTGTGGTCCAGTTGTTAAGATTCTGCACTCCCAAAGCAGGTGGCTTGGGTTCAAACCCTAGTCAGGGAACTAAATCCCACATGCCTTCACAGGCCACATGGCAGGGTCAAAAATAAATAAATAAATAGAAATGTTGTAAAAGGTTCCAACAAAAATAAATAAACAAGCAATATTTTAAAAAGAGGAAAGAAAACATTCGGAGGCTTGGCTTCAGCCATCGCTGGGGTCGCACAGAATCTGCCAGTCCAGTTGAAAGGCCGGTTCTGTCCAAGAAGAGCTGCCCTCTTGTTGGTGGGCCTCCACAGAGCCTCTGGGTGGGAGGGACCCCCGTCACCACTCACCCAGTGCTGGCGTCCTAGCTCCTATGGCCACAAAGCCTGCAGCCACCACAGAGCAAGGTTACTTCAAGATTTCTCCCCCCAAACTTCAAAACCCTCCTAAGTCGCAGAGTCAGGATAAAGCCTGGTCCTGTGATGTAGAAGTGACTCGTGGTCACACCTTGCCCTCAGGACTCGGAGACCCTAGAGTCTGTAAGTGTTCACCAAGAAGCAAAATGACACCCCGATCTTTGAGGCAACCCTCGTTGTGAAATCTGGAAGCTGAGTCAGCTTGACCTGTGACACCCCGAGGCCCTCCCAGAGATGGGGCCTGAATGCAGCCCCCAGCCCCCAAGAGGGGTCTCACTGCAGAGTGGCCTACTCAAGGGCAGGGGCTCCAGGACAGAGAGTCAGGCCCTGCCTTGCAGGATGTGGCCTATCTCCCATATCCTATCCTGAGATGCTGACTTCTGCAGCCCTGTGTGGAACCCTTCTCTACTTGTGACCTCTTATCACTCTGACTGACTCTTGGGACAGTAGCTGCCATGGGCTCCCTCCGAGTCCATACAACGCCATTCCTTTCAGCACGGGATCACACCCTAGCCATGATTCCCTCCACCCCTAAGAGTCCAGTGATATGCAAGCCTTCCTTTGAACTTAGCACACACCCACCAAAGCACACTATCCCACAACTGTGACACCACATACTAGCTCTGCTGATGGAACCCAGCTGCCACACCCGAGCTGTGGAGCTCACAGAATGCTGCCCAGGCACCAGCAGGGACCTGCGAGGCGAGCGGTGTTGACTCCAACAGTGGTCCTCCCCTCCTGGCTAACCCCCCACCCACATGGCTGTGCCATGCACGAACCCAGTACAGTGAGACTATACCCTGGAGGGGCCACCCTCCTTGTCAAAGTCTACTTGGGGAGAGAGAGGGTGTGTCTCAAGATTTCACGGGTTGAGTTTGTGATGATATGGGTTCATTCGGCCTTCCTCTCCCACCAAGATCCCGATTTTCCTCGTGCAGAGAGACTGCAGGGCTACATCTCCACAGTGGCTTTCACCGTTGAGCATCTACCTGTTCTCCCAATGCCAGCTGCCAACCCAGAGAGGAACACATCTGATGACAGAGCCCCCCAAACCCAAACTAGAATCTGGCCCTGTAACCTGCCTTCTTAGGAGAGGGATTACTGGGAAATTAAGACAGCCCGGTAGAAAAGAGTATATAATAAGTCTCCTACATATGAACCTTCAAGTTGCAAACTTTCAAAGATGTGATCATGTGTGCACATGTCCAATCACGTGGCTTATTTCACATGTCTGGCGTACACTGTCATGTGTGTGCATTCTCTACAAATGATTGTGCCTTTGTGTAGTTTACTTACAGTAGTACAGTATCTCTATTGCAAGCTCAAGATGTCCAGAAGAAGTAAGTGTAAAAGCAGTGGTGACGTAGCTATACTTTTCAAGGTACTGTACTGTGAGATTAAAGATGTTTTATTTTTTGCACTTGTTTTCCATGCATTACTTGTGTGAAAAGTATTATAAACCTACTACAGTACTGTGCTATATAGTCAATTGTGCCAGTTGGGTACCTAGGGCTAACTTTGTTGGATTTGCGAACAAATTGGAGTTATGAAAGTGCTCTTGGAATGAAACGCGTTCATATGTAGGGATTTACTCTATATTGACAGTCAGACACAACTGGTGGTAGAGCCACCCCTTGCCAGCTGTGTGATCCTGGCCGAGCTACTTGCTCTTTATAAGAGCCAGTCTGTTCATCTGCAGAATGGAAACAAGTAAGTCCCATGCCATAGGGTTGTGGTGAGATCTCAGTAAGATAAGAAAGGGCACAGGACTTAGTGAGAGGTCCACCACTGACAGCCATTGCTAATGCCAACCCCATTCTGTATCGCCATTCTGTATCTGTGGCCATTCCTAGTGCACAGTCACGCTACGCCCTCAACGATAAACTCCACATGGGGACAGTATTCTCGTGCCCCTCACCTACCGCCTTGCAGGCATACTGTAGACAGGAGACCCTTAAATATTTGTTGAAGGAATGATTTGATGAAAGCTGTTTGGTCTCCGAAATGTGCCTTCTGTGTTTCATCATTTTATGAAAGATGTATTATTCCATGACCTTTTAGATTTCCATTTAATCATGCATCTAGATTAAATCCTGATTCATTTTCCTGACCCTGAATAGCATACAGCTCTTCCCTTTGATATTATCCTGCCTGCATGGATACAAGCTCTATGCCAAGTGTATCCCTTTACGGGACCAACCAGTTTGAAACCCTGTGGCTTAAAACGACCATCTTGTGTTATTCCCCCTGGTTCTGTGGGCTAACCAGGCAGTTCCGCTACTGATCTCACTTGGACTCACTCACTGGGCTGCAGTCAGGCGATTCTCCCATCATCAGTAGTAGAACCCGGTCATCCTTCCATGGAGGCAACAGTGGTCCAAGAGGGCAAAGTCAGAACCGCAAGACCTCTGGAGTCCAGGCTCTGAGACCAAACTCAACATCACTTCTACCACATTCATCAAAGGCAATCCTGTGACCAATACAATTATTTTTAGTGGGGAGGAATTTGGGGGGCGGGAATAGACTCTACCTCATGATAGGAGGATTGAATGACAGGAGGATGATGGGATTGAAAGGACCCTCAAAATATTTTGCCCAGGGTTTCAAAGCAGACCAAGTAAAACAAATACACATTTCATTTAACTCATGCATTAGTAGATGTGGAGGAACAGCACACATCCCCCACCAGAACCCTCAAAAAGTGAGGAGTATCTGACATTGGAAAATCCTTTTTCTCCACATGAGGAATTTTCAAGGCCACTTAGAGTTGCCTGAAACTTCTTCTCCCTGGGTGACTTCAGTTACTCTCATCATTTCAACGCCATCTATATGCTAACGACCCTCAAACTTGTACTTCCAACTCAGTCTCTGACTCACACATTCAAGTCTTGCTTTTGCTCCACAAACTTGCTCCATCCATGGTCTTCTCAGTCTCCACAGAGAAAATCACCAGTTATCCCAGCTGCTTGGGTCACAAATTTAGCTTGTCCTCAACCACTCCCTCTTCTTCACAACTCTAATGTTGATCCATCAGCAAATCTCATCAGCTCTACCTCCAAGCTACCCCGGCCCATCTCCACCACTGTACTCGTTTCCGAGGACGTGCCGTACCAAACTGCCACAAAGTAGGTAGCTTAGAGCAACAGATGTGTTGTCTTATAATTTCAGAGGCGAGATGTCTGAAATCAAGGTGTTGGTAGAGTCGTGCTCCATCTGTAACCCAGAGGGAAGACTCCTTCCTTGCCTCTGAGCTTCTCCTGGTGGCCTTGGGGTTTCCTAGCTTGCAGCTTCATCACTCCAGTATCTGCCTCTGTCATCACATGGTTCTCTCTTTCTGTTTGTCCAAGTTTCCTTCTATTTATAAAGCTATCAGTCATTTGGACTAGGGCTCATCCTAATCCAATATGGCCTCATTTTAAGTTGATTACATATGGCACCCCACTCCAGTACTCTTGCCTGGAAAATCCCATGGACGGAGGAGCCTGGTAGGCTGCAGTCCATGGAGTCGCGAAGAGTCGGACACGACTGAGCGACTTCACTTTCATTTTCACATCTGCAAAGACTCTACCTCCAAGTAAAGCCACATTCACCAGTACCTGGGGTTAGGACTTCAACATATCTCTGAGGGGTAGCAGGGGGGCATACAGGCCTCCCTGGTGTCTCAGTAGTAAAGAATTCACCTGCCAATGCAGGAGATACAAGAGACTGGGGGTTCAATCTTGGTGTTGGAGAGATCCCCTGGAGTAGGAAATAGCTATCCACTCCAGTATTCTTACCTGGAAAATCCCATGGACAGAGAAGCCTGGCGGGCTACAGCCCACAGGGTCGCAAAGAGTCAGACATGACCGAGTACAGCACAGGGAGGGCATAATTCAACTGCAACTACTATGATCCCAGTCTAGGCCACCATCACCTCTTGCTGCCATCACCTTTTTTTTAAGATTTTTTTCTTGATGTGGACTGTTTTCAAACTTTTATAGAATTTGTTACAATACTGCTTCTATTTTATGTTTTGGTGTTTTGGCTTTGAGGCACATGGGATCTACTTCCCCAACCAGGGATTGAACCCAAGCCCCCGGCATTAGATGGCAGAGTCTTAACCACTGGACCTCCAGGGAAGCCCCTGCAATCACCCCTTTTCCTAGTCTCTGTTTCACTATGACCACCAACAGCAAAATCCTGGAACAAAACCTGGCATTCAAAGCCCAAGGCCAAGAACTGCACAGCCTTTGCCCACCTCACTCCCCACGCAGCCCTCCGCACCCTCATGCTACAGCCACACAGAGAGCCTCTCTGTTCCTGCTAAACAAGGCCCCACCCCAGCAAGGGCCTTCTCACGGGCTGCTCCCAGCGCCTGGAGTGCCGGCCCCAGGATTCAATGACTCACTCTTCTTGTTGATCAGATATAGGTTTCGACGTCACCTCTTCACAGGCCTTCCCAGTTATTCTCTTTCACATCTCCTACTCAACTCCTTACATAGCACTTATAACTATGTGATTTGCTTTCTTGTTGATTCACTGCCTGTCTTTCCCACGAGGACGTAAGCAGGGACTGTACGTCATCTCTGCTATATTTGCCACACCTGCGAGTGCCTGGCACAAAAGAGATGCTCAATAAGTATTTGTTGCAAGAATGCATTTCTTCCTTTGTCACATCCAATGGACAATTTTCTATCTTTATCCTGTAGAACCTAGTGTATGTGATAGAATCAATCATTTCCTCTTTGCATAATTCTCTACTATCTCCTCCTAACCCCGGCCGATCTCATTCTAATTCCTCTCTGCCTCCTTTGCACAATCCTCTTCCTCGATGTCTTTAAAGTTGGTAAACCTTGGGGTTCTATTTTAGATCCTTGTGATAGACAGGATAATGGCTCCCCCAAAGATGCCCACATCCTGATGCTTGGAACCTGTGAATAGGTTACCTTCTGCAGCAAAAGGGACTTTGCAGATGCAATTAAGTTAACAATCTGCAGGGCTTCCCTGGTGGCTCAGTGGTGAAGAGTCTATCTGCCAGTGGGGAAGACATGGATTCGATCCCTGGTCTGGGAAGATCCCATATGCCTCAGAGCAACTGGGCCCACGCATCACAACGACTGAGCCTGTGCTCTAGAGCCCATGTGCTGCAACTCCTGAGGCCCGCATGCTCTAGAGACCACGCTCTACAACAAGAGAAGCCTCCACCATGAGAGGCCCACGCACCACAACCAGAGAGAGGCCCACGCACCACAACCAGAGAGAGGCCCACGCACCACAACTACAGAGAGGTCTACGCACCACAACCAGAGAGAGGCCCACACAGCACAACTACAGAGAGGCCCACGCACCACAACCAGAGAGAGGCCCACACAGCACAACTACAGAGAGGTCCACGCACCACAACCAGAGAGAGGCCCACACACCACAACCAGAGAGAGGCCCACACAGCACAACTACAGAGAGGCCCACGCACCACAACCAGAGAGAGGTCCACGCACCACAACTACAGAGAGGCCCACGCACCACAACTACAGAGAGGCCCACGCACCACAGCTACAGAGAGGCCCACGCACCACAACTAGAGAGAGGCCCACGCACCACAGCTACAGAGAGGCCCACGCACCACAGCTACAGAGAGGCCCACGCACCACAGCTACAGAGAGGCCCACGCACCACAGCTACAGAGAGGCCCACCCACCACAGCTAGAGAGAGGCCCATGCACCACAGCTACAGAGAGGCCCACGCACCACAACCAGAGAGAGGCCCACCCACCAAACTAGAGAGAGGCCCACGTACCACAACCAGAGAGAGGCCCACGCACCACTAGAGAGAGGCCCACACACCACAACTACAGAGAGGCCCACGCACCACAACTAGAGAGAGGCCCACGCACCACCACCAGAGAGAGGCCCACGCACCACAACTACAGAGAGGCCCACGCACCACAGCTACAGAGAGGCCCACGCACCACAGCTAGAGAGAGGCCCACACACCACAACTACAGAGAGGCCCACGCACCACAACTAGAGAGAGGCCCACCCACCAAACTAGAGAGAGGCCCACGCACCACAACCAGAGAGAGGCCCACGCACCACTAGAGAGAGGCCCACACACCACAACTACAGAGAGGTCCACGCACCACAACTAGAGAGAGGCCCACGCACCACAGCTACAGAGAGGCCCACGCATCACAACTAGAGAGAGGCCCACGCACCACAGCTACAGAGAGGCCCACGCACCACAGCTACAGAGAGGCCCACGCACCACAACCAGAGAGAGGCCCACACAGCACAACTAGAGAGAGGCCCACGCACCACAGCTACAGAGAGGCCCACGCATCACAACTAGAGAGAGGCCCACGCACCACAGCTACAGAGAGGCCCACGCACCACAGCTACAGAGAGGCCCACGCACCACAGCTACAGAGAGGCCCACGCACCACAGCTACAGAGAGGCCCACGCACCACAGCTACAGAGAGGCCCACGCACCACAGCTACAGAGAGGCCCACGCACCACAGCTACAGAGAGGCCCACCCACCACAGCTAGAGAGAGGCCCATGCACCACAGCTACAGAGAGGCCCACGCACCACAACCAGAGAGAGGCCCACGCACCACAACCAGAGAGAGGCCCACCCACCAAACTAGAGAGAGGCCCACGCACCACAACCAGAGAGAGGCCCACGCACCACTAGAGAGAGGCCCACACACCACAACTACAGAGAGGCCCACGCACCACAACTAGAGAGAGGCCCACGCACCACCACCAGAGAGAGGCCCACGCACCACAACTACAGAGAGGCCCACGCACCACAGCTACAGAGAGGCCCACGCACCACAGCTAGAGAGAGGCCCACACACCACAACTACAGAGAGGCCCACGCACCACAACTAGAGAGAGGCCCACCCACCAAACTAGAGAGAGGCCCACGCACCACAACCAGAGAGAGGCCCACGCACCACTAGAGAGAGGCCCACACACCACAACTACAGAGAGGTCCACGCACCACAACTAGAGAGAGGCCCACGCACCACAGCTACAGAGAGGCCCACGCATCACAACTAGAGAGAGGCCCACGCACCACAGCTACAGAGAGGCCCACGCACCACAGCTACAGAGAGGCCCACCCACCACAACCAGAGAGAGGCCCACACAGCACAACTAGAGAGAGGCCCACGCACCACAGCTACAGAGAGGCCCACGCATCACAACTAGAGAGAGGCCCACGCACCACAGCTACAGAGAGGCCCACGCACCACAGCTACAGAGAGGCCCACGCACCACAGCTACAGAGAGGCCCACCCACCAAACTAGAGAGAGGCCCACGCACCACAACCAGAGAGAGGCCCACGCACCACAACTACAGAGAGGTCCACGCACCACAACCAGAGAGAGGCCCACGCACCACAACTACAGAGAGGCCCACGCACCACAGCTACAGAGAGGCCCACGCACCACAGCTACAGAGAGGCCCACGCACCACAACCAGAGAGAGGCCCACGCACCACAGCTAGAGAGAGGCCCACACACCACAACTACAGAGAGGCCCACGCACCACAACTAGAGAGAGGCCCACCCACCAAACTAGAGAGAGGCCCACGCACCACAACCAGAGAGAGGCCCACGCACCACTAGAGAGAGGCCCACACACCACAACTACAGAGAGGTCCACGCACCACAACTAGAGAGAGGCCCACGCACCACAGCTACAGAGAGGCCCACGCATCACAACTAGAGAGAGGCCCACGCACCACAGCTACAGAGAGGCCCACGCACCACAACTACAGAGAGGCCCACGCACCACAGCTACAGAGAGGCCCACGCATCACAACTAGAGAGAGGCCCACGCACCACAACTACAGAGAGGCCCACGCACCACAGCTACAGAGAGGCCCACGCACCACAACTAGAGAGAGGCCCACCCACCAAACTAGAGAGAGGCCCACGCACCACAACCAGAGAGAATCCCACGCACCACTAGAGAGAGGCCCACGCACCACAACTACAGAGAGGCCCACCCACCACAGCTAGAGAGAGGCCCACGCACCACAACTACAGAGAGGCCCACGCACCACAACTACAGAGAGGCCCACGCATCACAACTAGAGAGAGGCCCACGCACCACAGCTACAGAGAGGCCCACGCACCACAGCTACAGAGAGGCCCACGCACCACAGCTACAGAGAGGCCCACGCACCACAACTAGAGAGAGGCCCACCCACCAAACTAGAGAGAGGCCCACGCACCACAACCAGAGAGAATCCCACGCACCACTAGAGAGAGGCCCACGCACCACAACTACAGAGAGGCCCACCCACCACAGCTAGAGAGAGGCCCACGCACCACAACTACAGAGAGGCCCACGCACCACAACTACAGAGAGGCCCACGCACCACAACTAGAGAGTGGCCCACACAGCAACGAAGACCCAGCACAGCCAAAATAAGCTAAAAAAAAAAAGTTAAGAATCTGCAAAGGGGAGATTATCCTGTATTATCCAGGTGGGCCCGATGTAATTATAGGGACCTTTATGAAAGGGAAGTAGGAGGATCTGAGCCAGAGAGAAAACTACGATGACTAAAGCAGAGGTGACAGTGATGTGGCTGTGAGCCAAGGAATGTGGGCAGCCTCGAGAGGCTGGGAAGACTCCCCCAAGAGTCTCCGAAAGGAATACATGTCTGCTGACACCTTGCTTTTAGTCCCCTAAGACCCATGTCTGACTTCTGACCTCTAACACCATAAGGTAATATATTTCTACTGTTTAAGCCACCAAGTCTGTCGTAATTTGTTACAGTAGCCTTAGGAAACTAATACAGGTCTCTTCTCTTCCATTCTTGTATATTCTCTTGAGGCAGCTTCACCTTTACCCGTGGCTTCAGTGACCATCTATAAGCAGATGTTCAGACTCACTTCATATTCAACCGCTTACTTGACATCTTTCACTGCATGTCCAATGGATACCTCAAGCTCCATATGTCCCCAGCTCAGTCCCTCTGCCACACCATCCCAACCTGTTTCTCCACCTGTATTTTCTGGCTCAGCCGATGGCAGCATCATACACCCGTTGTTCCAAGCAGGGCACCTGGAGGACTCCCTACTCTTCATCTCAGCGTCAAACTCATCTCTAAGTCCTGTTAATTTCATCTCATAAACGTGTCCCTTCCTCTCCATTGTCTCTTCTTGGTTTCCACAACAGTCTTCCAACCATCTCCCTCAAATCCATCCTTCATGCTGCATTTTTCTTTTTGAAATGCATATATCTTTCCACATCTCTCCTTTCTAAGTTCCTCTGGGATGAAAGTCAAGTTGCTAAATGTGACTTACAGGGCTTCCCTGTTTGCCTCCCAACCCATCACCCCAGCCTTCACCTCCTCTGTACCACAGCCCAGCTTTCCACCCCACCAAACACATTCCTCTATTAGAAGACGGGAAGGAGAGAGGAAGGGAAAGAGGAAGAGAGGCGAGGAAAAAAGCTTGATCTCACTCCCAGGTCTTTCCTTCACTGAGTTTACCTCTCCAAAACCCCAATCAGATGGACTCTCAACACAGGGGGAGTAGAAACACCTCCTCCATACAAGACACTTTAAACGTACATATCAGCGGTTATACATTCTCATTACCCAAGACACACCCCCCAAAAATGCAAAATCACACCCCAACTTGCAAATTCATGCAAATATTCATTCCCTTACAGATATGCCCACACACAGAAAGACGAACACAGATGATCCAGACAGATGCTCATCCAACCGCACGTGTTTTTCCATAACCACCCCTGAGATCCTCTCACACAGATGCAGCCTGAAGGCACGAACATCCAAAGTGAAGCAGATAACTTCTATGGCTTAGAGAATGTGAGAATAAAGAAACAGGAAAGGTGGGAAAGGATGGTAGAAAGCTGAGAGTCAATGGAAGAAAAGAGGGATGACCACAGAAGAATGTGTGCATGTGTGTAAGTCATTCAGTCCCATCCAACTCTTTGCGACCCCATGGACTGTACTTGCCAGACTCCTCTGTCCAGGGGATTCTCCAGGCAAGAATACTGGAGTGGGCTGCCATTTCCTTCTCCAGGGCATCTTCCTGACCCAGGGATCGAACCCAGGTCTCCTGCATTGCAAGCAGATTCTTTACCATCTGAGCCTCCAGGGAAGCCCACAGAAGAATCAACTGGGATATATTCATTCACCAACATTCCCTTACCAACAACAGGCCAAATGCCACGCTGGTAACAGAAGCGTACAATGATCCACAGTAGCAGCAGTTGTTATTATCATCGCCATCAAATAGCAGCTGACATTCCAACTGTGGTCACTATACGCCAGGCACTAAGGGTTATACTTATATTACCTCGTTTAATCCCCATAGAAATTTCATGAGGTCGATATTATTATTCTCAAATTAAAGATGTTGTAATGGGGTCCCAGGAAGTTAAGTGACATGTCCGGCATCATCCAGCTAAGAAGTGGGAAGACCTGGATTCCTAGCCATGCCATCAGGTCCAGAGTCTGTGTTCTTACCCATGTCCCAATTCAAGACTCTGCCTGTGAGTAGCTCACAGACCATGAAGAGCTACATGCTGGAACTGGGGCTGTGTTTTTTCTTCCCTTGGAAATAGAACATGGAATAAAGCATGGGCAGTGGCAGGCACCAGTGGGATGGACACTGTCTCTGAGGTCAGGCTGACCTAGATCCAAATCCTAGCCCCGCCGCCCGAGAGCTGTGGGAGCTGCAGCAGGGCACCTTGTGAACCTCCCTGAGTATCAGTTTCTCCCTCCATAAATGAAGACATTAATATCTACTTTTATGAGCCTTATTAGAATTAAATAAGATACTGCATATAAAAGTGCTAAGTGCAGTACTCAGTATTTAGTGAGCACAAAATAAATAATCCCCTTCCTCTTGTTGCTTCTTGGGGTTTTCCTGGTGGCTCAGCTGGTAAGGAATCTACCTGCAAGGCAGGAGACCCACATTCAATCCCTGGGTTGGGAAGATTCCCTGGAGAAGGGAATGGCTACCCACTCCAGTATTCTTGCCTAAAGAATCCCATGGACAAAGGACCCTGGCAGGCTACAGACCATGAGGTTGCAAAGAGTCGGACATGACTGAGCAACTAACACTTTCTTATTGCTTCAACAAATGATTACTCTCCAACACTCCCTAAACCAAATGCTTTCCAGAAACATTTGGACAGTTGCAAATTACGACCCTTGGGTATATACTAGTTAGGCCTCCCCTGAGACATCAGAGTTCTAACTCTTGCTTAGAATCAAGGTGGCCTACATCTGCTTCAGACCTACAGAATCTGACTTGCCCAGAGCAGGGCCCTGGACTCTACTGTTTAAATTCTTGTACACCCTCAACTTTGAGAACCACTAAATTAAAAAGTAAAGAGACATTCTGCAATTTCCAAATAAACGCATGGCCCAGGGGTGAATGAGTCGACCTGCAATGCTGCCAACTTTGAATGTCTCTTTTATACAAGACAGGATATAAAGGCCATTTCTGTCACTGCAAAGAAGTGGCCTCTTAATCTAGGATTTTCAGAAAATCTTCCAGGGGAAACCACAGCACCTCCTTCACCCAGATTTCACAAGTCAGAAAAGTCAGGCACAGCAGGGAACGTGAAGGGTTAACTCTACCAGGTCTGCCCCTGGCAGGGAAAGAGCGGGATCTGAGGTTAGGGAGAAAATTCCTGGGGGATAGAATGTAGAAGGTGAGGACAACAGTCCCCATTTGCCCTCTCCTCAGAGGAGCCAGGAAGGGAACTCTGGAGGGCAGCAACATGGCCCCAGCCCGGCACAAGAGAGCTGAGCCAGGGCAAGCCAGTGTCTGCTGGGGCTGGCGGAACAGTCTTTGGAGGGGTTAGGTGCTGAAGCATAGTTGACTCACAGTGTTGCATCAATCTCGGCTGAGCAGCTAGGTGACTCAGTTTACACATGGTATCACTTAGATGTGGAGTCTGGGCTTCCCTGGCGGCTTAGACGGTAAAGAATCTGCCCACAGTGCGGATGACCCAGGCCCAATTCCTGGGTCAGGAAGATCTCTGGAGAAGGAAATGGCAACCCACTCCAGTATTCTTGCCTGGAGAATCCCATGGACAGAGGAGCCTGGCAGGCTACAGTCCATGGGGTCACAAAGAGTGGGACCCGACTGAGCAGCTAACACTGACGTACGTGCAATCTAAAATATGGCACAAATGAACAAATCTACAAAACAGAAAGAGACTCACAGACATACAGAATAGACGTGTGGTTGCCAAGGGGCTGGGCGAGGGGAGGGAGAGGGGTGGACTGGGAGTTTGGGGTTAGTAGCTGTGATGTTTTTATTTTTCATTGGAGGATAATTGCTTTACAATGTTGTA
Source organism: Moschus berezovskii (assembly GCF_049115385.1). Classification (NCBI taxonomy): domain Eukaryota; kingdom Metazoa; phylum Chordata; class Mammalia; order Artiodactyla; family Moschidae; genus Moschus; species Moschus berezovskii. The sequence continues at coordinate 114,293,607 of NC_142462.1, read as the reverse complement.
TTGGTTTCTGCTGTGCAACAATGTGAGTCAGCTGTAAGTACACATAAACCGCCTCCCTCTTGAGCCTCCCTCCCAGTCCCCCATCCTGCCCCTCTAGGTCATCCACAGAGCACCAAGCTGAGCTCCCTGGTTACACAGCAGCTTCCCACTAGCCATCCATTTCACACATCGTACTGTGTTTCTGTCAGTGCTGCTCTCTCTATTCGCCCTACCCTCGGAACATCGTGTTTACACTGCACAGGATACAGACCAAGGGTAAGCCTTGCTGGCTGCCTCAGGAAGCAGCCAAAAGTGACCTTCAAATAATTCCCTCCCAAAAGCAATTACACCAGAGCTAAAGGTCAAACAGTAACCAAAGATCCTCCAAGTCAGGCCTAGCATTTCCTCTCTACCTAAGGCTGTAGTCACATGACCAACCACCCCAACCCCAGACCCTGAGCCCTGCAGCCTCAACCTGCCCTGAGCCTGGTTAAGGACAGGAGACAACAAAGGGGCGCCAGCTCACATTAGAGCTGAACCTTGAGTCCTCTGTGCAGCTGCCCAGTCCTGGCATCACGCTTTGTTCCCTTGTTCCCACCGTGGGCTCCAGTTCCGGCAAATGAGCCCCCAGCTCCCTTGTGTCCACGTCTCTGAGCCCAAGATGCTCCCTCTCCTCTTTCTTTCAAAGAAGGGCTTTTCCTGAGCTCCCTGGATGAACTGAGGCCCTGCTCTTTGTAAGCACCCCCAGAATGTTCCCACACCGACTGCTCAGACAATTAGCATTGTTTGTGTCTGGGTTCCACGTGGTAAGCACACTGTGGTCTCCCAAGGGTGCACTCTCCCAGGCTGACTACCAGAAACTTGAGATCCCTCCAGTGCTGGCCACTGCACGCAGAGTCCCTGAGCAACCACCCTCTCTGAGCGTTTGCTCCAGGCCCCAGCCCCTCCCAGCCTATTCCAGCCCTCTGTGCTTTAGCATGTCTTTGTTCCAAAGTGCTACCTGTGACAGAGAAAAGGTAATGAGCGTATTCATTGTGCCCATACTTGCACTTCTTTGCCCACAGCTACTGGGGATGCAGGAGGGAGCATTAAAAAAAAAAAAAGAACTGTCTTTACTGTAACAACTAGCAAATAAATGTGTTTTCACTATCTAGCTATCTCACCTACCCTAAGCAATACTTAGCTAGAAATCATACATACTTTTTCTGATTGTAAAGCTAATAAGCAAGTTACTAGAGAATTAGAATGTAAACATCAACACAATTAATACATTTTTAAGTAGTGCCTATGTAAAAGAAATCCTTAACGTCACACGTTCAGCTTTGGACTAGCCTGCTGCTGCTGCTGCTAAGTCGCTTCAGTCATGTCCAACTCTGTGCGACCCCATAGACGGCAGCCCACCAGGCTCCCCCGTCCCTGGGATTCTCCAGGCAAGAACACTGGAGTGGGTTGCCATTTCCTTCTCCAATGTGTGAAAGTGAAAAGTGAAAGTGAAGTCGCTCAGTCGTGTCCGACCCTTAGCGACCCCATGGACTGCAGCCTACCACCAAATATGCAGCAAGGGTTCAAGCTGGGAAGAACTAAGGAAATTCTCAGACTTGTCACTCAAAAAAAAAAAAAGGCCAGGGCTGTAAATAGAGGCTTGAGGTACACATTGAGAGAGAAAAAAGTGTGGAATTGCAAAAAGACAAATGTTGGGGAAAATTAGAGCTTGTTAAAAATAGAGCTCCATGACTATACCAAATGTTGATAAAGATGTGGAGCAACTGGAATGTTCATACATTTTGACAGGAATGTAAAATAATTCAACCACTTTCAAGGTTCTTATAAGTTGAATAAACATACTTACCGAATGATTCCACCGATTGAATAAATAATTACCCAAGGTAAATTAATTTATGTCCACAAAAGACTTGCACAAAAATGTATGTGAAAGATGTACTCAAAACAGCCAAAAGCTAGAGATGACCCAAAATGTCCAACAAGAAAGTAGATCAATTGTGAGATACTCATACAATGGAATAATACTCAGTGGCTCAGTGGTAAAGAATCCACCTGTCAATGCAGGAGATGAGGGTTTGATTCCTGGGTCAGGAAGATCCCCTGGAGAAAGAAATGGCAACCCACTCCAACATTCTTGCCTGGGAAATCCCCTCAACAGATGAGCCTGGAGGGTTGCAGTCCATAGGGCCACAAAAGAGTCAGACACAACTTAATGACTAAACAAATATGATCCAGCAATCGCACTCCTGGGCATACACACCAAGGAAACCAAAATTGAAAGAGACACATGTACTCCAATGTTCATTGCAGCACTGTTTATAATAGCCAGGACATGGAAGCAACCTAGATGTCCATCTGCAGACGAATGGATAAGAAAGGTTTGGTACATATACACAATGGAGTATTACTCAGCCATTAAAAAGAATGCATTTGAATCAGTTCTAATGAGGTGGATGAAACTGGAGCCTATTATACAGAGTGAAGTAAGACAGAAAGAAAAATATATATGGAATTTAGAAAAATGGAAATGATAACCCTGTATACGAGACAGCAAAAGAGACACAGATATATAGAACAGTCTTTGGGATTCTGTAGGAGAGGGTGAGGGTGGGATGATTTGGGAGAATGGCACTGAAACATGTATATTATCATATGTGAAACGAATCTCCAGTTCAGGGTCAATGCATGTTACAGGATGCTCGGTGCTGGTGTGCGAGCATGAGCCAGAGGGAGGATAAGGAGAGGAGGGAGGTGGGAGGGGGGTTCAGAAAGGGGAACTCATATACACCTGGGGCGGATTCATGTCAATGTATGGCAAAATCAACCAATATAATATTGTAAAATTAATTAGCCTCCAATAAAAAAAATAAAAATAAAAATTTTTTAAATATATATATATATATATACACACAATGAGGGTAAATTTCAAAACACCATTATAAGAAAAAAACAGTTGGTCACCAAAGAGTACAGACTGTATTTCCCATGTATATGTAATCCAAAATGGGCAGAACTAATTCATACTGAAAGAAGTCAGATCTGTGGTTGCCTGGGAAATGGTGGAGGGTTGAGGAGGGAGTATGGGGGCCTAGAGAAATTCTGCATCTCATTTGGAGTGATGGCTATACTCAACTATCAACACATATCAAGTAGAACACTCAAGACCTAGGCATTTTATTATATGTTAACTAAGGCAATGGCACCCCACTCCAGTACTCTTGCCTGGAAAATCCCATGAACGGAGGAGCCTGGTAGGCTGCAGTTCATGGGGTCGCTAAGAGTCGGACACGACTGAGCAACTTCACTTTCACTTTCATGCATAGGAGAAGGAAATGGCAACCCATTCCAGTGTTCTTGCCTGGAGAATCCCAGGGACTGGGGAGCCTGGTGGGCTGCCGTCTATGGGGTCGCACAGAGTCGGACACAACTAAAGTGACTTAGCAGTAGCAGCAAGACTCAAGTTGGCTTTTTTAAAAAAATTTTAGGCTGTTTAATGAGGTTAACGGTGAAAAATGGCACAAAAATACCAGCAAACACCTGAGTTGAAGAGCTGTTCTCTTCGAAGTTAAGAGGGTAGGAGGTCCTGGTTAACAGGTTGCATTAGACCAGTCCAAGACAATTTTGTGACAAAGTGTGTCTGAGACTCAAAAACAACCGGCTCACAAATAATCTTTTTAAAAAATCAGCTTTCTTGTAAGTAAGCCTATTGTTTCAGTTTATCAGTGCCAGGCACAGAACTGCTTATTGGGGATTCAGTCCCAAATCTTCAGGGCTACCATTCTAGTGAAGAAAGCCATGGTAGCAGGGGAAGGGTTTAGTTGCTTCAGTCGTGTCCAGCTCCTTTTGTGACCCCATGGACCGTAGCCTGCCAGGCTCCTCTGCCCATGGAATTCTCTAGGCAAGGACACTGGAGAGGGTTGCCATTTCCTACACTAGGGGATCTTTCTGACCCAGAGATCGAACCCATTTCTCTTGCTTGGGCCGCCTGCATTACCAGGCAGATTCTTTACCACTAGGGCCACCTGGGAAGCCCTAGCAGGGGACGGGAGCTGCTTTAAAACAAACAAAAAAGTCAATTAGATAATTTCAGATGCTGACTAATCATGTACACAATGTGTACTAACAGGTTATCTTGCTTTTAAGGGTTTTTTTTCTAATTAAGGCACAAAGTGGGAAGACAGAATGGTATGGTAATAAAAAACATGCATAGACTAGGCTACAGAGTATTTGCATAAATCGCTTACTGTACTTCCTGGCATTTAGTAACCTTTCAATAGCATCAGTTATTATTATCATTATTATTTACTTCCTCTCCTTCCCTTATTAGTAAAACATGAAATTTTAGGACATATGTGCAATTAAAGACATGTACAAAAACATTCATAATAGCCCAAACTGGAAACAGCCCAAACACTAAAGTGTATAAATAAATTGTGGTATATTCATATAATGGAATACCTCCTTGCAATAAAAAGAATAAACTGCTGCTACATAGCAATTAACAACTTGAATGAATCTCACAGACATAATATTGAGTGAAAGAAGCCAAACACAAGAGACCACACACTATAAAGTTTCATGTATAAGAAGTACACGGGCAGACAAAACTAACCCATGATAACAGGAGACAGAGAGCAGTTATGTTTGACAGAAAACTGTTAACTGAAGGGGGCACGAGGGAGCCTTCTTATGTGTTAGACGTGTTCTTGACTCTTGATCTGAGTGGTGATGACATAAGTGTGTACACGTACAAAAATGGAGCTGGTCACTACAGATCTGAGTATTTTACATATGTTATTCCTCATATCATAGTGCAATCAAGCTAAATAAAGAAGCACACTTGGGAATATGAGTATCTCTTATGCAGTGTCTCAAAGTTTTAGCCACCGATAGGACTTCAATAGATAGAAAAGCTGGACCTTTTCTAGCATCACTCATTCATTCAGTACACATCTCCTGAGCATCTCCCAGCTGCATAGCACCACGTGGGGTGTGCAGGACACATGAATGAACATGGCAACACAATCCCTACCCTTAAGGGCATCCTTGACATGGGCAGTCACATATGTGACCTACTACCCTGGGGCAACTGGCGGTAGCTCCTCAAATGTGGCTACAGGGTCCTGCAGAAGTTCACTGTCTTCCAAAAGAGCTCTCTTAGACTCTCATTCCAAACTAGTAACTGAAACATCATGCATGGCCATTCATTTCTCCGGAGGAGCAATATGGCTAATATATTGCAGAGCATGGTACTTAATTGTAACTGACATTTCTAGGTCATTGGTGGTGATGGCAAACACCCTCCTGGAAGGCTCCTCATTTGCAACAACAGCAGAGGAAAAGGGGCTAATTTTAGAGAATGTGGCCCAGCTTCCACCCCGCAGAGGAACATCCAACAGACGACTCTTTGTTCTCACAGCAGTGGCACTGGTGTGGGAATCATGAAACAACTTCAGTGACTGCCTACGGCCCCTACCATGGGCTCCAGGATTCTGAGCTCCAGATGGTGTCAGAGCCCCATGCACTATTAATGTATGAAACATGACAAACTCTTTGCTCCTGTTTCTGGTGTGAATTAATAATTTAACATATTTTAAGACTTACTTTAAAGGATTCAAGTTAATTGATGGTCCATCCAAAGGAGTCCCAATCTTCTTACTACAGAGAAGCATACTGAGAGGCAAAAATGAGAATGAGGAAGAGGTCAAGGGGCTGTGTTACCTTACAAAAGAGGTCTGAGGACACAACAGGGTTATCAGACATGAAGCTAAAAAGGAAAAAGAGAAATCAAGCCTCTGGAGAGAGCACTAGGGCAAGAGAAAAGAGACTAGGAAGAAGGCCAGCGATTCTGAACTCCCTGCATTTCTCACTCCCAAGGCTGAGCCAGCAATTATACTGACAAGACCAGAAAGGATGCCCCACAAGTCTAGTATTTAGAATCTAGAAGTGACCAATAAGAAGAATGACCAGATGCCCTGGTTCACCTAAGACAGCCTCAGTTTACATTTGTTATAAATATCAGTACTGCCCCCTTTCTCTGCTGGCTCAGATGGTAAAGAATCTGCCTGCAAGGCAGGAGACCCAGGTTCCATCCCTGGGTCGGTAAGATCCCCTGGAGGAGGAAATGGCAACCCACTCCAGTATTCTTGCCTGGAGCATTTTGTGGACAGAGGAGCCTGGCAGGCTACAGTCCATGGAGTCACAAAGAGTCAGACACAACTGAGTGACTAACACTTTCACTTTCTTTCAGTGCTCCTTTTAACTCTTCCAAGTGTCTTAGTTTTAACAACATACTATATAGACACCTTAGTAAAAGAAACAAGAGCAATGAACTGAAATTGACAGCCTTTGGAGGAAAGAGACCAGGTCCTCTGATATCCTAGGGCTCACTCATCAGGTGCAGACTCCAGGGCCAATAGAGCCCGAAGGAAATACAGTGCAAAGGAATTGGACCTAAAACAGGAACTTCTAACTCTGCCTCGCAGAGAAATATAAGTGAAAAAATTCTGAAGAAGCAAATCGCTCAGGGAGCTTGGACCACAAAGTGGAGATGGAGCCTTCCCACATAGGTGCTATATGAGTTTCTTGGGGCTGCCAAAACAAATTATCCTAAACTACATGTCTTAAAGTAGAATTTACTCTCTTCTGGAGGTGAGAAGTTCAAAATCAGAGTGTGAGCAGGGATGGCTCCTTCTAGGAGGGTGCACTCTCTGCCTCTCTCCTAGCTTCTGGAAGTTTCCCAGCAGTCCTTGTCAATCCATCATTCCCATCTCTGCCTCCATCTTCACCAGGCCACCACTCTGTGTGTCTCTGTATATCTGTGTCCTCTCCTTTTCTCACTGGGACACCTGTCATTGGACTTGTTACCCTAAAGCCAGGACGATCTCATCAGGATATCCTTAATTACATCTCCAAAGATCTTTTTCCAAATACACAGGCTCCAGGGGTTAGGACTGGGACGTATCTTTTTGGGAGCCACCATTCAACCCATTACACATGTGTACAAAGCAGTGCCCAGGTGAGTCAAAGTTCAACAAACAGTCTTTTAAAAAGGATTAAAAAGTCTTTCTAAACTAAATCTGGAGGAAGAAGAAAGAAGATTAGACTCTCTGCCAGAGAGAAGATACGAGAACACCACATGCCCGAGGAGCAGAGACCCTCCTCTGTGTCTCTGTTTGTGGCCACTGTGTCCAACAAGAGGCTGGACCCCCTGTCAGTCATTCCCTACCCCATCTCTTGCCAGTGGGGCTTTCCCTGGTGGTTGCTGCTGCTGGCCTATCCATTCCAACACAAATCACAGAGCTGAAAGGAGCAGACTTGCATCTGATGCAAATCTGCCTAGTCCTCAACCTAAATGTCCATTGACAGAGGAATGGATAAACAGGGTGTGCCGCATATACACAGTGGAATACTATTCAGCCACGAAAAAGAATGAAATAATGCCATTTGTGCCATATTATCATACTAAGTAAGCCAGTTAGAGAAAAATAAATACATCATATCACTTATACGTGAGATCTGAAAAAAAATGATACAGGGACTTCTCTGGCAGTCCAGTGGTTAAGACTCTGTGCTTCCAATGCAGGGGGACAGGTTCAATCCCTGGTCAGGGAACTAAGATCCCATATGCTGTGCAGTGTAGCCAAAAAACTAAATAAGAAAAAAAAGCATAAGATGAACTTGTTTACAAAACAGAAATGGACTCACAGACACAGAAAACAAATTTATGGTTACCCCAGAGGAAAGGTGAAGAGGGACAAAACAGGAGTTTGGGGTTAATGTGTACATATATACATTACAACATAGAAAAGAGATAATCAACAAGGACCTATTGCATAGCACAGGGAACTATACTTGATATTTTCTAATAGCCTATTATGGAAAAGAATCTGAAAAAGAATTTATATATATAAAACTACTTTGTTGTACACTTGAAAGTAACACAACATTGGAATCAACTATACTTCAACTGTTTAAAAAATCTGCCTGGTCCTAAAGCCTCTGTACCTTCCACTTTGTGGTCACCAAATGTATTAACTAGTGCATGTGCACTCGCGCACACACACACACACACACACACACACACGCACGCACTTTGGAGGGACACCAAAGAGGAGGTCATCTCAGGCCACGACCATCAGGCACAATGGGTGCTGCAATCTCAAAACTGCCCAGGGTATTTCTAGACCAAGATCGCTCCTGACCGGGTGAATTAAACAGCAAACACTAATCCCATTTAGCATGTCTACTGTCCACTGAATAGCCGCAGCTATAAACAAGACACGAAACAATTTAAAACTATATTAAAAAATAAGTTCTTACATAATCCTCTTCTGAGACATGCTATCCTCTGATCAAAGCACCATTGACCACTCACTGTTTACAGCAGCATTTCCCAACAAGCTTCTGTGTGCTCCCAAACGAGGGGAAGGGTGTGGAGAGCAAAGGATGGAGAAGTCTGAGTTCAGGGGAAGACATTCCAGGCTCAAACAGCACCATCTTCAACACATTTCACAAATCTGCCCCTACTCAGCTTCCCCGCCTCATCTCTCATTAATCACCTCCACGTACCACTACCCTCTCTACCCAGTGTGCCAATACACTGCTTGTCTTCCAGCTCTGGCTCATGCTATTCCTCAGTTTTGAATGCCCTTCCGAGTCCTCTCTGCTCACTGGCAAACAAGGCACCCCATCAGGCACCACCGGCCAATCACGCTATCTCTTTTCTGGACTCCAATCCAACACAGCCTCTCCTCTCTCTCATCTCCCAGCTCATTGAGGATTGGACCCGTCACGCCACTAACTCTGGTCCTCTCTCAAGCTGTCCCGCTGCCTTCCTACCCCCAGCAAGCCCAGAGGCCTTCAGAGAAGGGAGCTCTCTGCACCAGCACAGCACTCTCTGCTTAGCAATCGCTCAGTATCTACAAACCAAAGGTTACTTGAGGGTCCGTGAGAAATTCCAGAAGAGTGCTTTAATCGGTTAAGTACCACTTTGTCCTCGGTTCTTTCTTATTAATCTCCTTAGCTTCTAATGCCAAAAGAAATGTTCCAGCAAGCTGACTTCCTTCACCTGGAGAGTTGTAAATGCCAACTGCAATTAAAACAACAACTCTATTTTCCAGTCAGTTTCAGACGGTATAGGGCACCAGACTTCCTTCCGAGCAGTTAGGGAGCTAAGTTCTTTTTGTAAATTTGTTTTCCAGATTTTATAATAGCTTTCTTCCTCCCGAAGGGATATATGGCATGTATGTTTTAAACCAAAGCAAACTAAAGTTAACTTTCACTTTTAGATTTTTTTTTTTAATGGTGTAACAACTCTTGAGCTAATTGGAGATACCTGGGAACATCATGTAAAACTGGGGTGAGACAAAAGTTCTCTTCCAAATCAAACACAGACATTCTCTCAGAAACATCTTTTTAATCTCTTTGACAAGAAAACAACTAATTAGCATCCTGATATGGGGCCCCAGATATTTCTCTATTCTTTGCTTAATTTCTACCAAACCAAAGCACAAAAGGGGCATATATCCAACAAGGAGGGAGTACAAAGCCTAGGTAATTCTGGAAGGGTCTTACATTTTTCTCTTTTCACTATTTGGTGAGACAATAGGACTTGGAATTCTGGGGAGGAGGAAAGTGATGAGTAATAAGAAAGAAAACAGCTTTGTAATCTTCTTTGAAAGGTTTCATTCTGCACTGTTATATTTTTCTTAGGAAAAAAAAATACAATACCCATACCCTCACCTTGCTTATGTCGCAATTTCCACCATTCACAATACTTAGAATACCATATGTTAGGCATCAATTCAACAAATATTTATTACATGCCTGGCACTGTGCTAGGTGGTAAAGAAACAAAACAAATAAAATATGACCAACTTCCACTTCCAGTCATGTGAACAGGCAGAGCTCTGAGAGGTCTCTTAAACAAGACAAACAAGAGTCCTGCCTTCATGGAGACTACAGTCTAGGGGACAACACTTGTCACTCCTATAAAGGGACCTGGCTGGAGGATCAAAAAAGCTCATTGCTTCTTAATGTTCGATATTCCCTATCAGAAAAACTAAAATGGGTCCATATGAAGAAGACGTTCATTCCTTTCAAACTTTTAAAAAATGAATGTTTAATGTCATTCTAAGAAAGGAGATATAACCAGTACAGGCATACCTCACTTTATTGCACTTCTCAGGTACTGCATTTTTTAAAAAATAAGTTGAAGGTTTATGGCAACCCTGCACCACGCCAGTTATCAGTGCCATGCATCCAACAGCATTTGCTCACTTCTGTCACACCCTGTCACATTTTTCTAATTCTTATACTATTTCAAACTTCTGTTAATAGTATTATGGTGGTCTGTGATCAGTAATCTTTCCTATTGCTTTTGCAAAAACATTGACTCCCTGAAGCCTCAGATGATGGTTAGCATCTTTTACCAGTAATTAAGGTAGGTGAGCTTTTTAGACATCATACTATTATGGACTTAAGACTACAGTATGGTGTACACACAACTTTTACATGCACTGGGAAGCCCAAAGTTTGTGCAACTCACTTGACTGCAAAATTCTAGAATGTCTAGATCAGAACCCACAGGATCCCCAAGGTATTCCTGCACACAATTCTAGAATATGTATCTGCCACCAACTTCACAGAATGATCGAGCTCAAAGGATTGCCGAGAGTTCTAGTTTCCTCATTTTACAACCGAGGAAGCCGCGGCCCATGAGGTCAGTGTCTGAGCTCACAGTGGCCACTTGTCACAGTGCAGACAAGGGGACTGGGCCTCATGTCCTGGGTCTCAAATAGGCGCACAGCCATAGGCACCCGCCGTCCTCGCAGCAGGCTGCTAACCTTCCTGCCTGGACTTGAGCCATTCATGGGGACGATGTGCAGGAGCCGAGAGGAGAAACTTTTTGTTGTTTTTGTTCAGTCGCTCAGTCATGTCTGATTCTTTGTGACCCCGTGGACTGCAGGGTGCCAGGCTTCCCTGTTCTTCTCTATCTCCAGGAGAAGAGGAAAGAGCATTCACTTTGTTTCTTTAGAACTTTTTATTTTATATTGGAGTATCCCACGGACAGAGGAGCCTGGAGGGCTATAGTCCATGGGATCACAAAGAGTCGGACGCAACTGAGCAACTAACACACTCAAATAGCCAATTAACAACGTTGTGATAGTTTCAGGTGAACAGAGAAGGGATTCAGCCACACATATACATGAATCCACTCTCCCTCGATCCCCGCTCCCATCCAGGCTGCCACAGAACACTGAGCCGAGTTCCCTGTGCTGTACAGCAGAGGAAGGACCTTCTTGTTCTCTGTTTCCCTACATTTGCTAACTGAAGGACACCAAGAGTGGTGCATGCCTCGGGGGATCCTTGGAACGACAGCCACACCACTGGCCCTGGCACAAATCACAAAATGAAGAAGCAGGGAGCCTCCCAGTCACCTGAACACCCACTAAACAGTGGATATACGGCAAGGCTGGCGGCTGCTCTTCCTGCCCGGTCAATTCTGAAAATCACTCTTCCCGCAACTCGGGCATCATTCCTACTTTCTGCATCTCTGATAGCACATCAGGAGACAGAGAAAACAGGCCAAGACAGGTGGGGCAGCATTCAAGACACTAAAAACCTTAAAACAAAGGGGCAATAAGAAAATAATTAAAGGAAAAGAACCAGGGGAATCATCAGTGTTGGACATAGCACATGAAACTGGCCTGGAATTCAGTCTTGAATTTCCTTCTTGATAAGTCTCTATGAAGTCCTCCACTGACACATCATTTTTTCTACTGACCCCTCTCCTTTCCTTCTTGCCTTTTTTTTTTTTTTCTTCCTTTGCCCTATCTTGCCTCTCTCTTTGGTCCCGGATGACAAAAGCTGGAATTTCTAGAGCTAGATTTTTCTTCATATTCTGACCACTGATCTTGATTCACTTCCAAATGGGCAAGAAATATAGTATCTGGCTATGGGAACAAACTAGCTATAATGGTTGTCTTTATGGCTACATAAACAAGCTGTTATCATTATCTTTCATTCAGAGGCTTCAGATTCACAAAGAAAGTGGTTTCTAAAAAAAAAAAAGAAGAAAAACAATGGACAAGATGAAAAAGGAAAAAGTCCTTATGGGTAATTTTCTCCCTCACCGTGATATATTACATTTGTGTAATCACATTTAAGGTCGAGTCTGCAGTCTCCATGCAGTACTGGAGGATGGGGTTTGTTTTGCATAATCGATGCCCTTTGCCCTCCGAAGCTGACAAGCATAAAATCCTTAAATGCAACACTCTCATGGCCCATTGATAAATCCATTATCAATAACAATTCCTGGATCCACAGTGGACAAAGAACCTGCATTAGACAGGACAGACCTGAGTTTCAACTTTCTTTCCTTCTTGATATGTTGCTAGAGAGTACTTCACTGAGATGTACAGAAAAGGCAACATTGACATGTGAAAGATGTCAACAAATTTTTGGTTTGGGAAGGGTTTTTTGCTTTTTTTAATTGAAGTATAGCTTGATTTACAACATTTCAGGTATACAGCAAAGCGATTTTGTTACACGTATTTTTCTTCAGATTCTTTTCCTATAATGGTTATTACAGGATATTGACTATAGTTCCCTGTGTTATACAGTTCAGTTCAGTTCATTTCAGTCGCTCAGTCGTGTCTGACTCTCCGCGACCCCATGAATCACAGCACGCCAGGCCTCCCTGTCCATCACCAACTCCCGGAGTTCACGCAAACTCATGTCCACAGAGTCGGCGATGCCATCCAGCCATCTCATTCTAGGTCGTCCCCTTCTCCTCCCACCCCCAACCTTTCCCAGCATCAGAGTCTTTTCCAGTGAGTCAACTCTTTGCATGAGGTGGCCAAAGTATTGCAGTTTCAGCTTTAGCATCAGTCCTTCCAATGAACACCCAGGATCGATCTCCCTTTGAATGGACTGGTTGGATCTCCTTGCGGTACAAGGGACTCTCAAGAGTCTTCTCCAACACCACAGTTCAAAAGCATCAATTCTTCGGCGATCAGCTTTCTTCACAGTCCAACTCTCACATCCATACATGACCACGGGAAAAACCATAGCCTTGACTAGAAGGATCTTTGTTGGCAAAGTAATGTCTCTGCTTTTTAATATATTATCAAGGTTAGTCATAACTTTCCTTCCAAGGAGTAAGTGTCTTTTAATTTCCTGGCTGCAGTCAGCATCTGCAGTGATTTTGGAGCCCAAAAAAATAAAGTCTGACACTGTTTCCACTGTTTTTCCATCTATTTCCCATGAAGTGATGGGACCAGTAGGTCCTTGTTATTTATTTTATATATATTGTGTGTGTATCTGTTCATCCCAAACTCCTAATTTATCCCTCTCCCCTTTACCCCTTTTGTAACCATAAGTTTTTTCTATGTCTGTGACTCTGTTTTTGTTTTATAAAGCTCCTTTGTAGCCACATAAGTGATATCATATATTTGTCTTTGACTTCATTTAGTATGATAATCTCTAGGTCTATCCATGTAGCTGCAAATAGCATTATTCCATTCTCTTTTTATGACTAATACTCCATTGTGTGCGTGTGTGCCACCACATCTCTATCGATTCATTTTTCAATGGACACGGGTTGCTTTCATGTCTTGACTACTATAAATAGTTCTGCTGTGAACACTAGGGTACATGTATCTCTTCAAATTATGCTATTCTCTGGACATATGCCCAGGAGTGGGATGGCTAGATCATACAATAACTTTTTAGTTTAACGAACTTCCATACTGTTCGCCCTATTGGCTGCACCAATTTACATTCCCACCAAAAGTGTAGGAGGGGTCCCTTTTCTCACACCCTCTCCAGCATTTATTATTTCTATGTTGCTATAGAGTACTTCACTTAAATTTTTTTTTTAAATTTTTAATGGGCAGATAATTACTTTACAATATTATAGACTTTTTGATGACGGCCATTCTGATCAATATGAGGGGGTGCCTCACTGTAGTTTGATTTGCATTTCTCTAATAATTAACAACACTGAACACCTTTTCATGTGCCTGTTGGCCATCTGTATGTCTTTAGAAAAATGTCTATATCTTTTGCCAATTTTTTATAGCGTTTTTTTTTTAATATTGAGCTGTATACACTGTTTGTATATTTTGGCAATTAAGCCCTTGATGGTTGCCTCATTTGTGAATATTTTCTCCCATTCTGTAGCTTGTATTTGTTTTGTTTATGGTTTCCTTTGCTGTGCAAAAGCTTTTAAGTTTAATTAGGTTCCACTTGTTTATTTTTGCTTTTGTTTCCACTACTCTAGGAGCTGGATCTAAAAAAATATTGCTGCATTTATGTCAAAGGGCTCAACAAATTTTGAAAGACATACAGCAGGTGGAGGAGGGTATCTGACTAAACAGTATAGAAAAAGTTATAACCTCAGCAAGTTGAAAATGGGGACGCTAACCAAATCAGTGATTCTCTACCACAGAGCCCTGGAGAGGCTCCCAGATTAGGGTCCAGGTACACAGGGCGAAAACAACAAAAATCAAGTCTCAAAGAGAAACAATCTAAGCTGTATCACACCTTTCATTACCAAAGGGTTCATCCTTTCAAATTTTAGACAAAGTTCATTTCAACTTAGTTTGACCAGGTAGATGATTCTATCAACCAAGAATAAAAGCATTTTCAAACAAACATGGACTCAAAAAATAACCCTTTTTAAAGAAGTTACTACTGGGTGTGCCACAGCAAAAAAAGGAACTAAACTAAGAAAAAAAGAAAGACAGGACATTAATGAAAGGGGATTTTAACCATGAGAGTGGTCAAAGTCCTCGGATCACTGGGTTTGCACTACCAGCCTAAAGAAAGAGCCTCCAGAGAGCAGCCTCCAGAAAGAGCAGAACAAAAGAGGGATGTGAGAAGGGGAACAGAACTTACAGATTCCCTCTCCTGGTGAGGTGTTTGGAAAACAGGATTGATAGATATTTGACAGCTCTATTAGAATCTCAGGGAGAGAGAGGTGGGGGCGTGGTTCAGGACAGGAGGGACACATGTATACCTGTGGCCGATTCAAGTTGATGTATGGCAAAAACTATCACAATTTTGTAAAGTAATTATCTTCCATTTAAAATTAATTAATCAAAAACTCAGGGAGAAATTGGCAAAAGATACATAAAACACATGGCAAGCCACTCCAGTACTCTTGCCTAGAAAATCCCATGGATGGAGGAGCCTGGTAGGCTGCAGTCTGTGGGGTCGCTAAGGGTCAGACACGACTGAGCGACTTCACTTTCACTTTTCACTTTCACACATTGGAGAAGGAAATGGCAACCCACTCCAGTGTCCTTGCCTGGAGAATGCCAGGGATGGGGGAGCCTGGTGGGCTTCCGTCTATGGGGTCACACAGAGTCGGACACGACTGAAGTGACTTAGCAGCAGCAGCACATAAAACACTGAGCAATTTTTTAAAAGGCAGTTTTATTACCCCTAGGAAAATAAAATGTATGAGAAGTAAATAGAATCAGAGTACACTATCTGGTTCAGAAGTATTAATAAATTATATTTACACAGTCATAATAATGTAAATACTGATAAGGGATTTTAACCAAAAATTGTGATATAATTATATTGAGAAAAAGAGGTGAATGAAGCAGCATAGGATATAAGGACTAAAATTCAATTGATATCAAAGCTTAAATGTAATATCTAACACATTGTGACATATCACTTTAAAATGAGGAAACAATTAAAAAAACATCCAAAGTAACTAAAAAGTTGGCTTGGAAAATAAGAGGCAAAGGACTGGCTTTTTTTCTTTAGGACACTTTTGGTTGTATTTTATTACCACTTTTACTTTGATTAAAAAGTATTAATAAAAGTAAAACTAAATTTAAATTTTGCATCCCATTTATACTCTGAATTAACATTTTTATAAAACCTGAAATTATCTTGTAAATAGAATAATTGCATTAGGGTATGCTATTTTATTAAAACATTTAATTAAATGTAAACATTTAAAATATTGTATGCATAAGAGAAGAACATGACTGCTGTATTTTGTTTTTCCCCCCCATGGTAAGTATATGTTTAATTTTATAAGAAACTTTCAAAATCTTTTCCAAAGTGGCTGTACTAATTTTTACATTAGTTTTTTTAATTGAGGTAAAGTTGATTTACAATGTTGTGTTCATTTCTGCAATGTTCTGTTAATTTCAGCAAAATGATTCAGTTATACATTCTTTTTTTATTCTTTTCCATTACGGTTTATCATAGGAGACTCAATACAGTTCCCTGTGCTGTACAGTAGGATCTTGTTTATCCGTTCTATCTATAAAAGTTTACATCTGCTAACTTCAAGCTCCCGTTCCATCCCTCCCCCAGCCAAGTCCCCACCAGTCTGAAGAACATGACTGCTTTGTAACAGACACATCCGCTCACCTGATCATAACCTGGTAACTGCATATTACCATTTCTTCCTTCAGATGAAGAAGCAGAAGTCATCCTGCCCAAAGTCACAAGTCCCGAACAGTTTGAACCTCCCCCGCCACCAGTCTCTGCCTCCAATCATTGATGCCACTTCCCTGTGCTAAGCCAGGTCTCTCAATGCTAATACCCCCAAATTTTGAATAAAGACCTTGCCCATCTCAAAGCTACAATAGCAAGCTCCATTTTCACCTTAAGCCACTCTCCTGCCCTTATCTAAAATCTGCCCCTTTACCATTACAGAGCCTCCAGAAGGTGGTTTGAAAGGTAAAGAAAATGACTGCAAAACAGGAGACCTGGGTTAGATTCCTGGGTTGGGAAGATCCCCTGCAGAAGGGAATGGCAACCAACTGCAGTATTCTTGCCTGGAGAATTCCATGGTCTACACTGGTCTACACAGTCCATGGGGTCGCAAAGAACTGGACACGATTGAGTGACTAACACTTGCACTTTTTTTAAACCATTACAATTGAACTCTTTAGCACAAGCAAACCACATCCTGCTGACCCTTTTGATTCCCTGGCTGCCCTGATCCACGTCCATGATGGCTGCACTTGCAGGAGGGGAGCACCCAGCAACTTCACTTCCAGGTACCCCATCAACCTCTCCCCACTTGCAGGGCCCTGGCTCCCTTCACCAGCCCCCACCTCCCTTTATCTGAGATGGGACCAAACAGGGAGATTCCCCACTGAGGACACTTAGCAAATATATCTGCAAAAGGCATCAAAGTGTGTTAATAAACGCTTAACGTGTGTTTGTTGAGTGCCAACCCAAGATGTTAGTGTAGCACAGAGCACAGAACATGGGAAGAACTTCGCCGACGTCCCAGCCCACATCATCCAGGGCACCTCGGTACCTGCGGGCAATCCTAGTCTTCCACCTGCCAGGACCTGAAAGTCTATGTCTGAAGAACCACTCTGGCCACCTCTCTGGTCCCTCTGGGACCCTGTGAGAGACCCGAAGTGCCGGATAGCTAACCCTCCACCCCGCCTGAGCAGGCCTTCACACAAGGGCTCGGAGAAATCAGTGGATGAGTAGCACAGCACCCTCACGGGTCAGCCTGAGTAACTAGAAGCACTTTCTGCACTGTTCCTCAGAGCTCTGCAAAAATTGAGCCCTGGTTGCCCACAGCAAGAGCCACCCACCAGTCAATCACTGTCCCATTGCCTCCCCATACCTACTGCCTTGCCCCTAAGCCCCCACTGGCCATCTCCCTGTCTCGGGGTGCACTTCTGGGGGACCCTGACTCACACAGGACCTGACTCAGCAAAATGTCTTCAGAGACCCAAGTGTGCCAAATAATTGCCCCTGAGGACCTATTATAATTAATAAGGCTGATTATTATTAGCACATCTGTTTTTTAATGCAGGATAAATATCATTAGAAAGAGAAGACTCTTCAGAGTCCCTTGGACTGCAAGGAGATCCAAACAGTCCATTGTAAAGGAGATCAATCCTGGGTGTTCATTGGAAGGACTGATGCTAAAGCTGAAACTCCAATACTTTGGCCACCTCATGCGACGAGTTGACTCACTGGAAAAGACTCTGATGCTGGGAGGGATTGGGGGTGGGAGGAGAAGGGGACGACCGAGAATGAGATGGCTGGATGGCATCACCGACTCGATGGACATGAGTTTGAGTGAACTCCGGGAGTTGGTGATGGACAGGGAGGCCTGGCGTGCTGTGATTCATGGGGTCGCGGAGAGTCGGACACGACTGAGCGACTGAACTGAACCGAACTGAAGGTTTTCTGAAGCTCCTCAGACAAGGCCCTTTCAGTCCCATTCTCACTGTTTCCTCATACCCTTCCTTCATCACCCTTTCTTTGCAACGGCAGACTTCAACTGACCACAAATGAACGAGGGCTAAAATAACCAAGGTTCATGATTCCTAATATATTTTTATATCCTGCTGTGGCCTCTTTAACAGAGATCTCACGATTGTCAGCCCATCATCTCTCCTGCAGAACCTGCAAAAACAAAAAAAAACAAAACCCTTCAAACAGCAGGCCCAGTGCTTCCCTGTGGGGTCAAACATCACAGATTTAACACCGTCACCATCACCACCATACACTGTGACACAGCACTTACTATCCACCAAGTGTCCTGAACACTTCACGTATGTTAACTTGTTCATCCCACAAAGTAGCCATTATTATGAAGAGACTGGGTCTAAAGTCACACAGGAAATGAAGAAGCTGAGATTGAAACCCAGGCCGCCTTACCTCCGGGCCCTGATTCTAAAGAGAAGGCAGACCTCCAAACAGCATCCAGTCGGTGCTGGTGGCATCCTCAGGTCTTGAGTCAGCCCCAGGTGAGAAGCCCTTAAATAACTGGGCTGGAGGCCGGCCCATGAACAAGCCACAGTGAAATGTTTTCATGCCCTCCTCCAGGGGATCTTCCTAACCCAGGGACAGAACCCACATCTGTTAAGTCTCTTGCATTGGCAGGCAGGTTCTTTACCATTAGCACCACCTGGGAAGCCCCAAACTGTATGGGAGACAGTAAATAATGTAATATTCCACAAATATTCTACTCTATCCACAGATGCCGTGACGGGGGCAGGAGGCGGGGGTGTCCCTTAATCTGGAAAAATATCTCCAAAATCCCCACTTCACTAGAATTTAATAGCTGAAAAATCGACATCAGCATCCCAGCTGAACTTAATATTGGATGTTCCAGCATCCCCCTCAGTCTTGTGAGATGCTGACCGTTTTCTCTCAATTCTCTACCGACCTCTGACCTCCATCACTCAGCTTCCCTTCAGGGCCCCCTTCCCAACCTCCATCCCCCACCCGCCATGCCTAGAGCTCAGCGCCACTTCTGCTTCCTGTTTAGGGTCCAGCTGGCACAAAGGATGCCACTTTCATTGTCTCTGGCTAATGAGAAAAGAAAAGAGGCTGCCTCTGTGGGTAAATAATGCATTCACTCGTGGCCAGCTGTTCAAACAAAGGTTTTCTCAGTGGTTCAAACACAAACCGGCAGCAGGAGGGAGTCTTTGCGGGGCACACAGCAGCCTGAACTTGGAGTCTAAGCTGAGGCCGCCAGGACCATGCGCATTCATCCACAGCAATTTCGTTCTAGCCAAAAACATCATCCATCACGCTAAATTAATGGTGGTAGTTTGAATTTCATTGATTTTGTCATTTGATTGGTTTTTAATGGGTAAATCTCTTTGGGGATTATGGATATATAAGTACTAAGGGTTTATACCTTGCCTTTTTCATGCATATTTAAATAAAATTAGAATAAAAATGGGCTTCCCAGGTGGCGCTAGTGGTAAAGAACCTGCCTGCCAATGCAGGAGACATAAGAGACGTGGGTTCGATCCCTGGATTGGGAAGATCCCTTGGAGAAGAGCATGGTAGCCCACTCCAGTATTCTTGCCTAGAGAATCCCATGGACAGAGGAGACCAGTAGGCTGCAGTCCATGGGGTCGTAAAGAACCAGACACAATTGAACATGCATACACAACAACAATAATAACAAAAAATATTGAAGTCAACTCTGGGGGTCCATGAGAATTTTTTTCTTTTAAACACCACTCTACTCCTTATACATGGGCCTTCTCATCTCACACACTAGTAAAGTAATGCTCAAAATTCTCCAAGCCAGGCTTCAGCAGTATGTGAACCGTGAACTTCCAGATGTTCAAGCAGGTTTTAGAAAAGGCAGAGGAACCAGAGATCAAATTGCCAACATTCGTTGGATCACGGAGAAAGCAAGAGAGTTCCAGAAAAACATCTATGTCTGCTTCATTGACTATGCCAAAGCCTTTGACTGTGTGGATCACAATAAACTGTGGAACATTCTGAAAGAGATGGGAATCCCAGACCACCTGACCTGCCTCTTGAGAAACCTGTATGCAGGTCAGGAAGCTACAGTTAGAACTGGACATGGAACAACAGACTGGTTCCAAATAGGAAAAGGAGTACGTCAAGGTTGTATGTTGTCACCCTGCTTATTTAACTTATATGCAGAGTACATCATGAGGAGCGCTGGACTGGAAGAAGCACAAGCTGGAATCAAGATTGCTGGGAGAAATATCAACAACCTCAGATATGCAGATGACACCACCCTTATGGCAGAAAGTGAAGAGGAACTAAAAAGCCTCTTGATGAAAGTGAAAGAGGAGAGTGAAAAGTTTGGCTTGAAGCTCAACATTGAGAAAACTAAGATCATGGCATCTGGTCCCATCACTTCATGGGAAATAGATGGGGAAACAGTGGAAACAGTGTCAGACTTTATTTTTTGGGGCTCCAAAATCACTGCAGATGCTGATTGCAGCCAGGAAATTAAAAGACGCTTACTCCCTGGAAGGAAAGTTATGACCAACCTTGATAATATATTAAAAAGCAGAGACATTACTTTGCCAACAAAGGTCCGTCTAGTCAAGGCTATGGTTTTTCCCGTGGTCATGTATGGATGTGAGAGTTGGACTGAGAAGAAAGCTGATCGCCGAAGAATCGATGCTTTTGAACTGTGGTGTTGGAGAAGACTCTTGAGAGTTCCTTGTACCGCAAGGAGATCCAACCAGTCCATTCTAAGGGAGATCGATCCTGGGTGTTCATTGGAAGGACTGATGCTAAAGCTGAAACTGCAATACTTTGGCCACCTCATGCAACGAGTTGACTCACTGGAAAAGACTCTGATGCTGGGAAAGGTTGGGGGCGGGAGGAGAAAGGGACGACCGAGAATGAGATGGCTGGATGGCATCACCGACTCTGTGGACTTGAGTCTGCGTGAGCTCCGGGAGTTGGTGATGGACAGGGAGGCCTGGCGTGCTGTGATTCATGGGGTCGCGGAGAGTCGGACACGACTGAGCGACTGAACTGAACTGAACTGAACTGAAAGAATTGATGCTTTTGAACTGTGGTGCTGGAGAAGACTCTTGAGAGTCCCTTGGACTGCAAGGAGATCCAACCAGTCCATTCTAAAGGAGATTAGTCCTTTAGACTAATTAGTCGTTTAGACTAAGGACTGATGCTAAAGCTGAAACTCCAATACTTTGGCCACCTCATGCGACGAGTTGACTCACTGGAAAAGACTCTGATGCTAGGAAGGATTGGGGGTGGGAGGAGACAGGGACGACAGAGAATGAGATGGCTGGATGGCATCACTGACTCAATGGACATGAGTTTGAGTGAACTCCGGGAGTTGGTGATGGACAGGGAGGCCTGGCGTGCTGTGATTCATGGGTCGCAAAGAGTCGGACACGACTGAGCGACTGAACTGAACTGAACTGAACTGAACTGAAGGGCTGGTTGCCATTCACAGGTATTACAAAGTACAAGCTGTATTCCCCGTGTTGTGCAATCCATTCATGAGCTTACCCCTACCTTAAACCCAGAAGTTTGTGACCTCCACTCACCCACCCACACATTGGTAAACATCGGTTTGTTCTACCTGTGAGTCTGTTTCTTTTGTGTTTTATTTACTAGTTTTTTGTATTTTTAAGATTCCACATATAAGCAATACTACACAGTATTTGTCTTTCTCGGTCTGACTTGTCTCACTCAGCATAACACCCCCCAGCGAATGGACCTTGTTGAGGTTAATCTGCATTCCCCCTGGAATCTCGCTTCTAGCAGAATGCTCAAGGGAGTCTGCAATTGATTGGGTCACTGAACTCTGCCCCTCATTCACCTGATTCTACTTCAATGTCCGGACAGTTTCTCATCCCTTTCTCTTCCTTCTCCAGACTATACCCCCCAAGTTTTCAAATTTCCCGAATGCCTTCTCATCAGGGGAAAATCCGGAATCCTATGCCTGGCATTCATGAGTGCACACAACCAGATAATTCTAAGTGTACTTTTCACTCTCTCCCTACAATAACCCTAACCCACTTTTCTGCTCACACCTCCCATTACATAACACCAGAGCATACTCTGCCTTCCTCCCGGCCCACTCAGCTCCTTCTCGGGACCTGCCTAGTACACAAGTTACATACACACCAAACTTCCCTTTTCCTTTCTGCAGCAGCACCCACTCTGTCTGAACCAGCCATTTTGGCCTTCTAAAGTAACCAAATGTTCCACAAGACTCCCCAAGCTAATAAGCTTTTGGAGGACAAGGAAAAGATCTCACCACACTCTTTAATCCCTTAACTTGGCCTGAATTCCCCGCTAAAAGCAGTGTCTTTACTGACAGTTTATGTGCAGTAGGTTCTTTGGGATGGGTCCCAGGAGCGGGAGTGAGGAACTGGGGGAGAGAAGCACAGCAGGGGAGAGCCAACGCGGATGTGCGCGAACGAGTGGTCGCCGCTGGGTCCCTGCGTGGCTCACTCCGTCACACTGGACCCTGAGGATGGACAGAATATGGCTCAGACTCCCCCATCCAAAGGACAAAGAAGGAATCGATTCAGCACCAGCTCCCGCCCCTCACTGGTAACGGTTAACCCCGGGCTGTTGAGTCCTTCACACTCCACTGGGCCCTCCAGCAATGGTCCCCAAAAACCCGTGGGGAGAAAGGGACAGCTACGTGGTACAACTGAAGCAAGACGCTGTCCTGTGACATTCCGTGAGGCTCGTCGCCCGGCAATGGCTGGAGTAAAAGACGGGTTGAAAAGGGTGTAAGGCAGGATGCAGAGGTGTCTGATGCAGCTCACTGGCGCCTAGTGCAAGGCTAGACTTGACACAGGTATGCTTAATGGTGTTAAGTTCAGTCGCTCAGTCATGTCCCTCTATTTGCGACCCCATGGACTGCAGCACACCAGGTCTCCCTGTCCATCACCACCTCCCGGAGCTTGCTCAAACTCATGTCCATCAAGTCGGTGATGCCATCCAACCATCTCATCCTCTGTCGTCCCCTTCTCCTCCTGCCTTCAATCTTTCCCAGCATCAGGGTCTTTTCCAATGAGTCACCTTAATGGTGAAATCAACTCAAACACTTCCTCCTTGAGGACCTTGCCCACCAATCAGTGATATTCTGTAGTCATCCACTTTCAGCCCTGAAAAATTCAAGGCTTCCTCTTTATATCAGTTATAAACGATCTTTGATCCCCATACTAAAATGGCCTTAACTGTGAAAACAGCAAGACAAGACAATCATTAGATTTTTACATAACATTTCTGAACAATGATCTAAATAACATTCTCCCCCTGCCTGAGGAGGCACAATTAGCATACCCGGAAATCAGAGGTTATCCAGCTCAAATGGTGGTTAAGTAGATACCAAATAAAATGGTCTCTTCAATTCCACAAACATTTGCTGAGTCTTCATCATTTGCAGTATACCATTGTAGGGGCCGGGGCTTCCCTAGTAGCTCGGCGGTAAAGAATCTGCCAGTGCAGGAGACACAGGTTCAATCCCTGCGTTGGGAAGGTCCCCTGGAGAAGGAAATGGCAACCCACTCCAGTATTCTTGACTGGAGAATCCCATGGACAGAGGCACCTGGCAGGCTACAGTCCATCGCGTCGCAAAGAGTCGGACACGATTGAGCGACTAAACAACAACAGCAACATGGTAGGTGCCAAAGAGATGAAATGAGTATGCCATGGTCCCTGGCCTGGGAGACTCACCCTCAGACTGAAGATGGTCCAACTCATCAACAAGGTAGCCAACAGGAGGAGCCCCCAGGAAACAGATGCACTGGATTCAGAGGGAGGGGGCTCCCATTCCGATGGGAGTACTGGGAATGGTTTCGTGCAGATGTTGAGATGGGCACTGACTCATTGTTGCACCTGGAAGGATGCTCCCAGAGAGAAGCATGAGAGGAGGAAGAAGACGGACTCTGCAGACTCGTTTGGCTGGGCGGTGCCCTCGCCTGAGCCCTCCTATGCCCTTCTAGTCCAGTGGTTATCAAGTCTCCTAGTTTTCATGCTGTGTTATGTGGAGTCCCAGGAACTTGGGAACAGATGGACAGCAATCTGATGGGATGGACGGGACAGAGCCCGGGACTCAGAGGTCCCCTTCCCACTTCAACTGGAGCAGCTGAGTTAGAACAACACACGCTCCACGGTTAAACAAGCATTTGGAAAGTAAAAACTGCTCTTGGAGTGGGAAGCACCGGTGTAGGAAGCAGGGACCCACTTGATATCACCAACCAGCCACAGGAGCAGGGCCTGGGCCTCAAGGGACTTCAGTTTCCTCACCTGCCACCTCAGCACTTCTCGAAATGTCTCCAGCTATTCTGCCATCACAGTATTGTTGGACAGTTTCAGAGGAAAGTACTTCACCCTTGGAGGCCTGGTAGGGTATGCACTGATAGCCAGTGGTCTGCCTCAGGCTGAAATGCAGAGCAAGCTCCCAAGTCAGCATATATGTCACCTCCTTTTCCTTCTCTTCACCAGAAGAGGCTCAAGCAGTAAGATAAATGAAACGTACTATCTTGGCAAAAGACATTTATCACTCAGGCCAAGTGGGTGAGTGGGTACCTGCAGAAAGTAACACAGGATTTTGAGGGGCGTCCTCACCTCTCTGATAAACAAGAGAAAGACCTTTGATGTTACCTCTCCCTGGAGCCCCTCGGGAGTCTCCATGAAGACTGGAAACCATGGAGAGAGGTTCTTGCTAAAAGGGTAGGAACAGAGAAGCAGGAAAGAGGGGAGATAACTGATACCTTGACCAGGAACAATTAGTGGATTTTTACATTCTAATCCAGTAGCAGGACAGAGTTAGTGAGGTAATTTCTGAAGATAAATTGCTTTGAGGCAAATAAATCTTCCAGAATAGAATGAGCCCAAAAACCAGACAAAAACATCCTGCATGAGTTAATTCATCCTGATGACCTACTACACACGTGGGCAAAAAGGAAAGATCAAATACCAATAAATGGCAGGAAAAAACAATTATTGACTTTGTAAATTATGCATCCTTAATACTTCTAATGTAAAGACCAATGTTTCTGGCTTTGTCATGAAATGCCAAAATTGTTAACTTCATTCAACTACTTCTATAAATTAGTATACACACTTTAGTTTACTGATGGATGTAATCAGAATGAAAATATTGATATAAGCAAACACATTGCTGGCAATAGAAAAATAAATAGAAACACAGTCCATGACAGCAGTCATTTGTCCTACTCTTTTTTTCTCCCAGGAAATATTTATTATAAAGTAAGATGATGGAGAGCTGTTTAGGTTCTGACCTTTTCTCCTTCTCTTTATATTTTTTAATCCAGAATTAACATCAGAAAATACCCTGAACCTTTCAACATTTGTGTTCTCAGATTCTATGCAAGCTGGCTTCTCCACAGCTGAGGTGAGAAGAAGCAATTCATATTTGAGGAACGTTCCCTAGGCCAGAGAATTGTCAGCAAAGACACTATTTTTGAGGCAATCCTGTATAACATAAATGGAAAACTAATGTATTAGATAAACAGAGGATGTCAGATGCCATATTCTTCAAGTTGTAGGCAGCTTCATGTGCCTGTCTTACTCAGCAAAGACAGGGTGCCTCAAACAACAGACACTTACTTTCTCCAAGTTCTGGAGGGTAGAAAGTCCAGGATCAAGGTCCCACAGGTTTCAGTTTCTGGTGGGCTTTCCTTTCCTACTTGCAAGCAGCCACCTTCTCGCTAGGTCTCCACGTGGCCTGTCTTCCCTGTGTGCACACTGAACCGAGAGCCAGCGAGCTCTTCAATACCTCTTCTCATAAGGACACTAATCCTTTTGGATCAGGGTCCCACCCTTATGATCTCATTTAACATTAAGTACTTCCTTACCACAAAGATAGTTATACTAGGGGGTTAGGGCTCCCACATATGAACTGAGGGGAACAAGGGAGATCATATACATTCAGTCCATAACAACACCTATGGAGAAATTTGCTATTCTCTGGAACTTAGGTAAGTTATTTACTCAGTCAGTTCAATTCCCAGAGCTTACTCAAACTCATGTCCATCGAGTCAGTGATGCCATCCAACCATCTCATCCTCTGTCAGCCCCTTCTCCTCCTGCCTTCAATCTTTCCCAGCATCAGGGTCTTTTCCAATGAGTCAGTTCTTCGCATCAGGTGGCCAAAGTATTGGAGCTTCAGCTTCAGTCCTTCCAATGAATATTCAGGACTGATTTCTTTCAGGTTAGGAATGACTGGCTAGATCTCCTTGCAGTCCAAGGGACTCTCAAGAGTCTTCTCCAACACCACAGTTCAAAAGCATCAATTCTTCGGCGCTCAGCTTTCTTTATGGTCCAACTCTCACATCCATATCTGACTACTGGAAAAACCATAGCTTTGACTAGACGGACCTTTGTTGGCAAAGTAATGTCTCTGCTTTTTAATATGCTGTCTAGGTTGGTCATAGCTTTCCTTCCAAGGAGTAAGCATCTTTTAATGTCAAGACTTCAGTCACCATCTGCTGTGATTTTGGAGCCCCCCAAAATAAAGTCTGTCACTGTTTCCATTGTTTCCCCATCTATTTGCCATGAAGTGATGGGACTGGATGCCGGATGATTTACTCAGTTAGTCAATATTTATTCAGTTCCTACTATGTGCCAGGCATTTCCTTCATCAAAAGGAAAAGAAGAAAAAGGAGAAGGAAGGAAGAGAAAGAGGGAACACACATTCACGTCATAACAATGCCTGCCTCGCTTCTTTAGATCTTCAGTTTTGCATATTCACCTTTAAAGTGACTTTACTGACTCTCAAAGTGCTGTTTCTACATGGTAAGTATGATGCCTCAGGAGGAAGCAGTACAATTCAAATCACTGTTTGTGTGTTCTTCCCAAGTTTTGATGCAACTGTATATTCTGAGTTGTGTCACTGAATTCCCACTACTCATTTATACAAAAAAGTTCTTTCTTCAGTCAGTTCTTAATTCTGTAAGCCCCTGGGGACCTAGACCTTGCCCTGTTCCAATGAAATTCACAGCTACATAGTGTCTGATACACAGGGACATTCATAAATGAATAAAGACACAATAACCTCACTCAAAAGTTTAAAACATTGTTTTAATAAGATTGTTAAAGAAATAAGCTCCTAAAATCCAATCCTGGTCTTTCCTACCATGTGTCTTATTTTTCCTATAAATCAGCTTTCAAAAACAATGCAGAATTTTGTCTTTTAATCAATAGAACAGAGGTTTTGTCAAATCCTGTTTGATTTTTTTCTTAGAAGTCAATGTTTTGATTCCTGTGCTGGAATCATCAAAATCCATAGGGCCCAAGTGGACATCATCATCCCAACTTGGTTCACATTACTACCATCAACGTGGGTCTTACCTTTCATTCAACAATTATTTATGAAGCTCCTACAATTTGCCAAGCATTGAACTAGACACACAGTGATGTAATGGTGTGAAACAGACAAGAAACAGACACAATCACAGTCCCTGCCCTTATGATGCTCACACTTTAGTGAAGGAAACTATCACAATAATAAATGCATAATTACTAGCTGGATTAAGGGTACTGAAGGACAGGAATCCAGGTCTGCAAAATCCGAGAAAAGAAAGTCAGGTAAGAATTCAAAAGCCTTGTCCTTATCAATAATGCACAATTTCAGGGGTCACACTCTTTGTACACCACCTCCTTAGTTTCCAGCTTACTGCTTCTAGTGACCCATCTTCAAAAATCCTTTGATCCCACCAGGACTTACAGTCCATCCATCCCATCACTTTTTCAGTGTCCCTCATCTGCTCCTGTCCTTTCTCTCCACGTTTTCCAGTTTGCATGCCATAGCCAACCATTCCTTTACTCTCCACCTCTAGAACCCACTTTCACGTCTTCATATTCTATTTTAGCAAACTCTTGATTAACTCTAATTCTTTGCTGGGACTTCCCTGGTGTTCCAGTGGTTAAGAATCTGCCTTGCAAAGCAGAGGATGGAGGTTCAATGCCTGGTCAGGAAACTAAGACCCCATATGCTGAGGAGCAACTAAGCCTGTGCAATGCAGATCCCATGTGCCACAATTGATGTGGCCAAATAAATAAATATTTAAAAAAAAAACTCTCTGCTTTCTCCATGCATTTGCCCACACAGCAAAACACCCTAGAGAAAAACACACAATCATGCCACACTAGTCTCACATTAAATATGAGAGCACAAGCCTCAACTGAACCCTTAAGGCTGCTTGCAAGGATATCATATTTCCAAGTCCACCCTTTCATCACCTGCTCCCCATCCTCACAGGTGATGATCTTGCATCCTGTACTGCAGAGATTTGAAGCAATTGATAGAATTTCCACTAACTCCCATGACTGCATCTGTCTACCTACCAGCACGTGCCTAACTACCACACATTCTGCCTTGCCTCCTGTTACTATAAATGAGCTGCTCATACACTTGTCTGATGCACACCTGTGCACTAGATCCCATCCCTGGGTGCCTAGTTAATGACATCACTGTAGGGATCCCCCCCTCCAACATCAGTAAATTTCCCTTCCCTATTGGACCATTCCCATTATCATGCAAATCTGCTGTTATTTCTCCCAACTTTAAAAATCCCTCTCCTAGAAGAAGTTCTTTATACTCAAGGTCTCCAATATCTCCTCTTCTATCCTCTCGTGAACCTAGCCCAACTGGACTTTTGCTACTCTACCAAAACAACCATCAACAACCTCCAAATGGTCAAACCCAGTGGACAAATCTAATTCTTCATTTCGTTTGCTCAACCAGCAGTATGTGACACAGACTGCTTCCTTCTCCTGGAAACACTTTCTTTCACTTAATTTCCACCGACCACTCTTCCTTGGTTTTCTTTTTCCTGGACCTCTTTACAGTGCAGTGCCCCAAGCCTCGGTGCTTA
This sequence comes from Moschus berezovskii, assembly GCF_049115385.1. Taxonomy (NCBI): domain Eukaryota; kingdom Metazoa; phylum Chordata; class Mammalia; order Artiodactyla; family Moschidae; genus Moschus; species Moschus berezovskii. The sequence continues at coordinate 114,264,490 of NC_142462.1, read as the reverse complement.
ATCTTCTCTCACCCATTCCCTTGGGGTCTCATCTAATAGTTTTAAACACCACTTATGCCAACAACTCTCAAGTTTATATATCCAGTCCAGATCACTCTGCTGAACTCCAGACACATATATCCACGTGTCTCCTCTGCAATGTTTACCAGACATCTCCGACTTAATACACCCCAAACCAAAGCCCTATCTCCCCAAAGTCTGCTGGATCATTGAGGTCTCCATCTTGGTTGACAGCAACTCCATCCCTGGTCAAGCAAAAACTCTGGCGCCTTCCTTGAGTCCTCTCTTTCTCTCACATTCAGTCCATAAGTAATCCTCTTCACTCTACCTTTAAAATATCTCCAGAATCCACTTGTCACCACTTCCTCTGCTAACACTCTGCCCCCAAGGTACCATCACCTGTCTGTGCTATGAAATGCCTCCAACTGATCTCCTCGCTTCTGTCGTTGTCCCCCTACAATCTATTGTCAGCACAGCAACCAGAATGACCCCAGTGGCTGTGACCCCTCCTCAGAGTGGAAGCAAAGACCTAACGATGGCCCTACATGAACACACCTCCTACTGCTCTCCCCCTCACTCACTCACTCTACTCTGCTGGCCTTGGCAATTTCTCAGGCAGGCCAGGCATATGCCAGCCTTAGCGATTTAACATGGCTGCTTCCTCACTCTTCCTCCTCTTTCCCCAAAATCTGTATGTCTTGGTCCTTTACCTCCTTCAAAGTCATCTATTTGGTGAGTCCTTCCCTGTCCCGCCTCCTGGGAATCCCAAGCCAGTGCCCTTCTCCTACCTTGTTCTCCTACCTTCTCCTACCTATGCTCCCTACCTTGTTCCAATGTTTTCCCCAAACACTCACCAGCTTCAAACCCAATATCAGTGCTGTTGCTCTTCAGCTGTCAAGTTGTGTCTGACTCTTTGAAACCCCACGGACTTCAGCTCACCAGACTTCCATATCCTTCACTATCTCCTGGAGTTTGCTCAAACTCACAATATTATCATTTACTAATTCTGATGACTGTCTCCCTGCTAGAATGTAGGCTCAGTAATGGCAGGTATCTTGTTTCTTTTTCACTCCTCTATCTCAGGTGCTTAGACCAGTGCCAGGCACATTGTCAGTGCCCAGTGATATATTAATATGCTGAGTGGATACATGAAATAAGAGGCAGAGACGTGGTCACTCAATGGCCACAAGTGAAATACTCAAAGCTTATCCAGGCATGAAGAGGGTGATGAGTACAAGGACCACTGTGTTCCCATTAACGAGTTGGCATTTATTTGAGTATTTACACATATATTTTCATCAAAGTATCCGGTAGTTACTTTGGAAAGTGGCCTGAAGCCAAAAGAAGGTTTGAGACACCTGGTAACTGCAGAGAGTTTAAGAATTTCTAAGACTTTCTTACAACCGATCACATGTGCATGCCCAGTAGCTCAGTCATGTCTCACTCTTTGCCACCCCAACAGACTGTAGCCCACCAGGCTCCTCTGTCCAAGGGATTCTCCAGGCAAGAATACTGGAATGGGCTGCCGTTTCCTCCTCCAGAGTATTTTCCCTACGCAAGGATCAAACTTGCATTCCCTACGTCTCCCTGCATTGGCAGGTGGATTCTTTACCACCGATCCACCTGGGAACTTACTCCAAAGAGTAAATGACTATGAACTTCTATTCCTAGGGAAAATAAAGAGTCAGCATGACCTATCAAAGCTCTAAATGCCTTTAAAGTGTCAAGTTTTAGCTTTAAAAGTCATGTACATTTTGTGCCCCTCTCTGTAATATATCCATTTGTTTAAATGTAAAAATAATGCTACATTATATAGTAGTTTAATTATTTGATTTTCCAAACAATCGTAGAGTAAAATTCACAAAAGACACAGGGGTGCCATATTTTTCCCGGGCATCACATCCTCCTAGGAAGTATAGGAACCCCACTTTGAGAATCACAGGACACACTGGAACTACCAAACACCAACCAGGAGGGCTGCAAAGCTGAATGGAAGCACAAAAACAAACGCATATTTCACAGTTTTGCCTTGTCAAACCCTAACTGACCCTTCTTAAAGGTCCTATTGAGACGTTCTTTTGAGTTAAACAGACTCTGTATATATTTCTGTCTTTGCTTTCACAGTCTTCTAACGACCACATACTTTGTTTCAGAGCTATTTGAGAGGCTGCATGTCGCATTTTATGTTTTCCCTCTAACATCCTTTAACATTCTAACTTGGAAGAGGTCATTACAACTGATGAGGGAAATTAAGGAGGAGAATAATTTTAATGAAAATGACATTAACATGCATTTCCATTTGTGGCTAAGTAAAGCAAAAGAAATAAAATGTTCCATCTTTCAGATTACAATCCTGGGATGGAGGCTGAGTTCAGACACTACAGCTCAGCCAGCTAGCCCTTCCCTGGCTGCACTCTGATTTCTAGTCTTCGTCCCTCTTTTTCTGCTCCATTCCTCCTCCGTCACGCCCTAACATTTAGACAAAAGGCCACATAGGGATTGGGGTCACGTCTCCTGTAATGGGTTAAAGTCCGGCTTCTGACTCTTTTCCCTGGTGGCTCAGATGGTAAAGAATCTACCTGCAATGTAGGAGACCCGGGTTTGATCCCTGGGTTGGGAAGATCCCCTGGAGAAGGGAATGGCGACATTCTCCAGTGTTCTTGCCTGGAGAATCCCACGGACAGAGGAGCTGGCAGACTATAGTCCATGGGGTCTCAAACGTAGGACGCGACCCAGTGACCAACACTTTCGCTTTCTGACTGTTTCAGTGCAACTGTCCTTGAAGTTCATGAAGAGTTCTGACTTTCAGCCCATGTTATAGGCCGAATTGTGTCCTCTCACATTTATGTGTTACAGTCCTAACCACAGGCACCTCAGCATGGCCCGGGACTGGGGCGGGCCCAAATCCAATATGGCTGACAACACTGGAAGAAGAGGAGACACCCATAGAGGGCAGACCACGTGAAGACACAGGGCAAAGATGGTCATCTACAAGCCAAGGAGAGAGACCTCAGAAGAAACCAGCTCTGCTGGTTCCTTGATCTCAGGGTTCTAGCCTCCCAGAATTGTGAGAAAATAAACTTCTATTGTCACACTACCCAGTCTACTTTCCCATAGCAGCCCCGGCAAATGAATACAACCCATAAATACTGAATAACAGATGCAACTTGGTAATGATGAAAGCAAGGGTAAAAGAAGGAGTGGAGATAATTGATGACAGTGCTCAGATGGCAGAAACAGAGCGACGGACAGAGGAAGAAGAAAACTCTGGAAATCTGAGTCTGTTTTCACACCTAGAAAAGACCTTGGCTTTGTTAGACAGCAGTTCTTCCCCAACACCCACCAGTACATCCATGCCTCTGAAAAGGACCTTTACCTCTTTCGCCGGCAGCGGAAGGCGTTCGTGAGCCCCGCTGGAGGCTGAGGTCGGCCATTCTTGGTTCACTGTGCAAAAAATATGGGCTGACAATGAAGGCCCCTTTGTCCCCACAGTAGGAACCGAGACAGTCCATTTCCTGTGAGCCTCCAGGTAAGAAGACAAAGGCTATGCCACCTGCCCGATGCTCTTCCTACATCTCAGGAGGCTGGGGAAACATGAATTCTGTTTGTTTTACACTCAAATCTGGTCAATACCTGACCTCACTCAGATTCAACTAAAACACTGGTCGCAAGAGCTTGAAAAATGCATGAATATGCTCCCAGTTGTGCACTGCAGGGGGCGGGGATGGATGGAAAGAAACAAAGACAATTGTTTCTATTCTGACACCTAGGTGAGGAAGACTCTTCTCTCAACAGTGATAATGCAGACAACCTGTGAAGGATCTGAATCCAGTCACCCCTTTTTCCCTTGCTATGATGAGGCTTACAAGGGAAAATCCATAATTCCAGCACTAACACAGTTAGTAAAATCTGCCAATAAATCTTCAAAGGAAATCTGTCAGCAATGCTGTTATTAAATAAACGGAACAACATATTGCATGGTACAAATTCAAACAACACACCTCATTACTGCACGAATTCAGATTTCTTCCAAGTCAAATTCTGTCCCCTGAAGCTGCATGAAAGCCAACACCACTAGTCCTCCATTTGAGCCCAGCACTGAAAGTTCACTCAGTCATTCAACCAACATTCAGAGAAAGCCTACTACATACTGGGCAGGGTGACAGAAATGGAGATAGACAGAGGAGATACAGTCCCTGCCTTCAAAGAATTCATTATCAGCTAAGGTACACAGACAAATCAATAGATTATAATGTGTAGATGCTACACTAGAGCCAAAGTGAAAGAAAGATGGAAACTGAACAAAAGGTGATCCTTGTATTCAGGTTTCTGGAGGCAGCCGATTCGTGACTTCGGAGACAAGAGGATGAAAACTACAGAGCACACTGGTTTTAATGCTTTATAATCTCAACCCAGTCTGACCAGCTGTGTCCACCACCCACTGCTCCTCTCTTTCCTGTCCCCAGGATCCATGTCATGTGATTCAGCAGGTCTAGACTGGTCATTGCCTTCCCAAGTCCACAGAAAAGATGAGCTGGCACCACCTGGGGAGTGATCATTTTTTTCTCTCTCCATTTGAAAGAAAACTAGGTAGCAGGGAAATGACAAATATAACATAGAGGAAACTCACAAATGGCAGGAAGGCTATTCTGGGTATCTCTGGGCTCCTGGATTTAGCTGTCCCTGGGGATAGAAGTAAAGGTGGTGGGCTGTGATGGACAGAGTTCCAGATGGAGACTCCAGAGTCCTGGCTCCACCTACTTAACTGGACACATTTTCTTTAATGCCATCAGCTTTAACTTTTTCTGTAAAATGGGGTCATACCACCTACCCTGCCTACCACCCAGAAAGCTCAGAAAAATCAAAGGAACTGTGATAAGTAGAAATGTTCTTAAGCCTGAAAAACACTGTACAAATAGAAGAGAGGGTTATAATTAACCTAGCCACAAAGCTGCCTTAGGGCTTGATTAAAATACACTGTACCTCTCTGGATCGACAAAGTGTGAAGATGGTTAAAAAATAGGGATAGCTACTCCTAAACAGAGACAGTTGGTGTGTGGGCAAACCCCCATCAGCTTTTTCCATGCCAGGAACCCTGCATATGCTTAGAAACTAGCACGTTTCTGTTGGCCTTATAGCAGCAGTGTAGGAGAGCTCAAAACGAAATCTGCAACAGGCAAACACCACTGCCAAACACAACCATCCCAACTCCCAAGAAATGTGTTAACCTTGATCAATGGAATAAAATGTGCCCTGCACTATTAGATAAAGAAACCCCACTCAGAAGACAAAACGCATGATAAATGCAAACAGCCCTAGCAAAGTAACCATGTTTTGAACACCAAATGTTATGGACTAAATGTTTGTGCCTCTCCCACCCCAAATGCATAGACAGAATCCTAACCCCCAATGAGATGGTACTGGGAAGTGATTGGGTATGATGGTGGAGCCTTCATGAAAGGGATTGGTGCCCTTATAAAAGAGATCTTGGTACCATGGGAGGACACAGTGAGAAGATGACCATCTGAACCAGGAAGCAGGCTCTCACCAGACTACAAAGCTGCCGGTGCCTCGATCTTGGACTTCCCAGCCTCTAGAACTGTGAAAAATACATGTCTGACGGGTAAGTCATCCCGTCCATGGTATGGCTGCTACAGCATCCCAAAGGAACTAAGACACTGACCTGTATACATTTCAAAGACTATGAGGAAAAAATCCCTTTTAATAAGAGAAGATTTTCAAATACTGAAACGATTTCTTCAACCTGACAAATGATTCCCTAAAACAGTACTTTTTCTATCTGATTACAGTAAATTTTCCAATACAATGAATGCTTTGTTTGCCTGAACCGTTTAATAGTCATGCACACTCTCTAATGAAACTACTAATTACAAAATCTCCGCATTGCAGGCAATAAAAAGGGGTTGCTAACCTCTTCACAGTGCTTTGGCTCCGCCATCAAGCAGCAATTACTCTTCAACGGCCCTTGCTCTTCTTCACTGATTCTCACCTCAAACATCCCCAGAAAGCTTACTGAAAAACTAAAACTCACTCAGACATATAGGGAGGCATGCAGCACGTGTGTGCACAGGCACACACACACACACACACAACATGCACACAAATACACACACTCCTACATACACTATCCAGGAACCAGAAGAAGAAATCAGAGGTGATGACAAGGATGCTAGGGAGACCCTCATATTCAGATTATTCCTTTGCACTGGATGATTCAGAAAGAGTGGGGCTCCAGCTCTGCACTCTGGAAGAATAATTTTTAGAAATATGGTCATTAAAACTAAACTCCACAACAAAAATATTTGATACCTAATAGAGTCAGTTGTATCAAAACATGCTAAATGTATTTTTATTTCTAGATAGTTGTCTGTCATCCATCAGTCTCTCAAAACATCAGTCACCAAACAAAACATAAGGAAACACTAAGACATCAGGAGACATGTCTGTTTCAGGCCTGTTACCATTACAGCAGCTTCCAAGCCACCAGAACCACCTCAGAGAACTAAAACACCCTAGGCCCCAAGCTCTGGGGCTTCCCTGGTGGCGCAGATGGTAAAGAATCTGGTCCCTGGGTCAGGAAGATCCCCTGGAGAAGGGAATGGCAACCCACTCCAGTATTCTTGCCTGGAGAACCCATGGACAGAGGAGCCTGGTGGGCTACAGTCCATGGGGTCACAAAGAGTCGGACATGACTGAGTGACTAACACACCCTAGGCCTCAAGCTCCAAGGACATCTTCACTGCACCAGGGAAAACACAAGTTAATAACTTCAACCATTTCCACAAAGCCTCTTTAAACAGCAGTGAGGTCCATAGCTAAAGAAATCATTGCTTACTACCTGAACACAGGCAAAAAGATAGGAAGAGGTAAATCTATTACTCTAGTTTTTAAAAGTTAAAAGAAAAAACAGAAAGATTGCATGAAACATTTTATTGTAGTTCATTAATTAATTAATCAAGAGTTAGACAACAGGCAACAGATTTGGAGTAATTTTTGCCAAACCCAGATTAGATTCAAAAGAGCCAAAATAATTTTTCCCAGATTTGCAGGTTATGGACTTAGAATTTGATGTCTTATCTAATGTTCCAAGGAATGTATCTCAAAGGGTTATTTGATAACTTAGAAACTACCTAAATAAAGCCTATGGAAACCAATTTTTTCTCCCTTCCAAATATCCATGAAAAGGATCTTTGAGGGCACTAAGTCAGACCTGTCTACTTATAAAGTAGCCAGACTATTTAAAGATACGTTTGTTTAAACAAACACAAAATGTACTCGTTCAGTTTCCTGTCCTGTAGAGCCCTTTAATGCTTTACCTCTGCAGTAAATATAATTATTCTACTGCTCAAAACACTTTTGGAAAGCTGCTTTTGAAATAATTTTGAAATAAGCTTGCCAGCCATGCAAGGAAATCAGTTTATTGCCATGCACTATGCATGCATGCAGATGCAGTCAACCCTCATTTATATCTACAATAAGAACTTCAGAGTGAATGGTCTAAAAATAATTTAAATTTGGTTGAGCATGCTTATTGTATTTTCATGTTAGAATGTAGATGTTTTGGAACTTTTTATAAATTTATGTCAATGAAATAACAAACCACATAATGATGAGGGAGCTGGGTTAAATCAGGAATATCTAGGAGGCTGACCACTTCTCCTGTACTCCCCACAAAATCTAGCTTATTAACCACTCGAAGCAGGTTTTCAAAATGCTAGCTCTCTCACACTTTACAAGAAGAAGGTATGTGTGTAAGTGTTTGCACTTAAAGAGAGGACAGACTAGGAGCTTTCAGAGAAAAAATAATTGCTCACTCAAAAGACCCAAAGGACCTTAAAAATGAAACGATCCAGTAATTCCCAACCCAGTCTTATTAGAGACCTGTGGGGTCGCACAGAGTCGGACACGACTGAAGCGACTTAGCAGCAGCAGCAGGAGGGGCCTGGTAGGCTGCAGTCCATGGGGTCACGAAGAGTCGGACACGACTGAGCAACTTCACTTTCACTTTTCACTTTCATGCACTGGAGAAGGAAATGGCAACCCACTCCAGTGTTCTTGCCTGGAGAATCCCAGGGACAGCGGAGCCTGGTGGGCTGCCGTCTATGGGGTTGCACAGAGTCGGACACGACTGAAGCAACTTAGCAGCAGCAGCAGCAGCCCACTCAAACATACTAACTTAGCAGTTAGAGAGTTGAGGTCTGAGAATCTGCATGCTGCCCAGGTGATTCTGAGTGCAGCCTGAATTAAGAGGCACCATTTTCTTTTTACAGACAGAAGATGTAAAGCTAAGGAGCCAGTGACCTCAAGTAAATGGCAGAGATAGAAGAAGGAGCCCATGTTTTGACTCAACCTAGCACGGTGGTCTTTCAACTAAATGCCATCAGTAGCTGTGATTAAGGACAATAACAGTTGATACATATGGACTGAGATTTGCTACAGATCTACAGTAGGGCAAATCAAGCTCCCATGCCCAGTGAGGAGACCAGCACATTACTGAGTATGGGTGCTCTATTCTAATCTGCCACCCTCTTTGAGGGCTTCCACTTACAGTTCTTTAACAGTAAATTGCTAGCCACATATAAGTCCATTCAGGAGTTGACAATTCAATTCAGAACGAATTAATGTATAAACCTTTAAGAAAGAGGAAAAGGGTAGCAATTTATAAGGATGTTAGGAAAGGATGTATGACCACAAAATACTCATCCCATCTCATTGCTAGTAATAAAATTTCATGTTAGAAATGTATTCCTTTAGCTTAAGGCTTCATCTCCATATCTGTAGCACGTTCCTCTGGGAAGGACAAGGCATTGAACTTGATTGGTCATTTACAACTGATATAATAGTTAAGAACCTACTCAGACACTTTCCTCAGATGAAGAGCTATGATAAGAAGGAAGGTAGATTAATGTTTTAATTGACAAAAACGGGATTCTATCAAGGGAGGAAAAGATTCTGAAAGGTGAAACAAGGGTCTCCAAAGACAAATTTCATAGCTGTGTCTAGTTCCAGTTCAGCTGTGGATGGTTTGCTCAAGCTGGCTTTAGCAAAGTTGAGGAGTTTTGTTCCAGGGTATTTTTAAACAGATTTTTTATTTTATTTTGGTTTTGCTTTTGTAAATAAAGATGACCAGCACTGGGGTCGAAGATGGGTTAGTAAAAGAGCAAACATCATCTGCTCTTGAAAGATAAAGAGAAAGCCCAAAAGAAATTAAAAACTGGAGATTCAGATATGTGCTTGCCCATAAGGCACTTCTGACAACAGAGATCATTTTGGCAATTATCTAATACAGAGACCTACATATAATTCATCTTGTTTAATCCATTCTATTATTTTTGCAAGTTTGAAATACAGTCAGAGTCAACACTCATTATGTGCCAAGAACCGTCCTCAGATCTTTGCTTACATAACCTCACTCAATCCTTATCATTACTCTATGAACTGAGATCTAGAAAAGTTAAGTAATTTGCTCTGAGTCACACAGTGAAGTTGGACTTTGGAGACAGTATAACTCTAGGACCTACACTGTTACTACTCACACTCTAAAAAAGATATTTACAACAGAAGCCTAGATAAACCCCTTTACATGTAAAGTATAAAACAGAAGCTTAGATAAACCATTTTACCTATTTTTAAATTAGGTTGATATAAAAAATTATTTTTATGACAAACCTGATAAGCTTTGGATTTAAAACTTTAATCTGATGAACATGACAAGGGTTAGAAGAACATTCTCCATTTGCACTGGGAAAGTTTTTCAATACTAAAAGTTTCAAGTGGCATAGATTCTAACTTCAAGTGAATAAAAGATGCAATAAATTGGAGAGATGCCTCCTCCTGACTGGAAAAAAGTCACAGAGGTTCATATTGTTGAGAAGGGCGCTGGCAGTAAGGAGCTCTTTGGTAATGTTGATGAATCAGAACAGAAAACCGCAAGCAGAAAAATTTGGCAAGCTGACACAAAGGGAAAACCTAGTTGCCTAAGAAAAATAACTGTCCAGTGGATACATTCTATAAGAAGAAGTACTGCACACATTAAGAATGATGAGATTTGAAGGAGACAATTGCAAATTGAACACGATGACAATGCTAAATTTTTCAGGACCATGGACAGACTCTCATGGAGCTTCATTGGCCAAAAAGGCCAAAAAGAAGGCTGGTTCTCTTCAATTTTGAAATAATAATCAAAAATCTAAGTTAAGCAATCTTTGACAATATTTAAAAATTTGGAGAAAAAAGTAATGGAAAATAGTCAATCTTTTACTTCTACAAATCTTGTTATAAACATATATGTAAAAGTCGCTCAGCCATGTCTGACTCTTTGTAATCTCATGGAATTCTCCAGGCCAGAATAGTGGAGTGGGTAGCCTTTCCCTTCTCCAGGGGATCTTCCCTTCTCCAGGGGATCTTCCCAACCCAGGGATCAAACCCAGGTCTCCTGCATTGTAGGCAGATTCTTTACCAACTGAGCTATCAGGGAACAGAAGAATATATAAATGAGTAAAACTCTATTATACTACTGATGTTGGTAGAAGGATCTTTAATTTATTGTGTTAACCTGGATGTAGATATGCAGATGTAGTTTATATGTTGTCTTATTATTAGCTTCAATACAGGTTTTCATATTATAGCTGAAAATGGATGCATTAAGTTATTATGTGTTTATGTATTAGTGGCTGAGTCATGTCCAACTCTTTGTGACCCCATGGACTGTAGCCCACCAGGCTTCTCTTGCCATGGAATTCTCCAGGCAAGAATACTGGAAAGGTTAGCCATTTCCTTCCCCACAGGATCTTCCCAACCCAGGGATTGAACCTGGGTCTCCTGCATTGCAGGCACATCCTTTACCATCTGAGCTACCAGGGAAGCCCTAAGTTATTACATACATAAGAAAATAATTAAATAATAGCCACTTTAACATATAAATTCTAAAATTTCAATGGCTTAACTAAGAAATTCATTTCTTGCTCACTAAAATTCAACTGGCCAGCAAGACAGGAAAGACTACTATTTATGGTAATTCTTCCTGAGGCTTTACCATCTTCATCCTCGAATTTCAACATAATCCAAATAGTCAGGAGTCCAAACAGAAGTGTAGGAGAAAGTAGGGGATCACACAGGGGGATTTCATAGGACAGACACGGAGGTGAAATTTATCATTTACATCCACATATCATTGGTCAGAACTCAATCAAATGGCCACACCTAGCTGCAGAGATCTGGTGGGAGGGGAATAGTCTGGCTGTGCACCCAAGGAAAGATGAATCTGATAAACAGCCACTTTTTGTTGGATGGGCAATCATTTGACCTATGGTACAATTGAAAGCATAGTGTAACAAAATATTTAAGCTGGAATACTACTCTACAAAGTATTCCCTCAAGTCTGGGGAAATGTCAGTTATAAAGAATCAGAGCAAGAATCTGGCCAAGAGGTTGTTGTATAGACTGTAGTTCTGAGTTTCTTCATCTCTAGATGCCAAGTCTGAGGCTGTCAGTGCAAGTGGAGAGATACAGTTTGGTTGCCTAGAGTTACCATCAGCACTTGCACTTCCCTTCACATATCTGGTCTCTCTGATGGATGCAATGATGAAGGAGAATAAAACAGGAGAATACACAGGCACATCCCCAGTTCAATCCAGCACTACAAGGCAGTATCCTGGAGTGTAGTGGTTGAAAGAATATGGAAAAAAGCAAAAGTCCAGGTTTGCCCTCATGGTTTACTAGTCAGGTAACAGATGATAAACTTTTTTGTCTCCAGTGCCTCATTGCAAAACGATGAAAATAATTATATGCCCTACATATTGGTGAAGGTTCAGTGAAAAAACAAAAGTCCTGATGAAAAGATATATATGAGAGAATAAGCAGCTACCGAAAGAGAGAGGAAAAGTAGGTGACAGAAGATTAGGGAGGAGAGCATCCTTTGAATAAACCTATTACTGTGATAGCTGTGAAAGAAAGTGGCAATAACCAAATAGAAAAATGTGATAAGCTTAGATTTCTAAGAGCTTGAAAAAATAAAATTGGTCATGGCGTACACCCTGAAAGACATTTTGTGGAAATTCAGAAACTACTTGCTTCCAGATGGAACCAAACATGCTCCCAGCCACAAGCCAGAAGGGTAAAGAAAAAAACCAAAAGTTATGTGCAATTTTAGGTAGCAATGAATGACATTTCTCGCATGGTTTCCAAACTGGGACCTGATTTCCCCTCTATTTCTGAGTAGGAGGCAAAGGTGAAATCACACACCACCTGCTCCCCTAACGTGCACCTGTTACTCTTTGTTTCTAGAACTTTTACAGTTTTTCTTAGATTTTTGAGTCTTTACAATCTCCAAAGAAGAAATCAAAGAGACTAATGATATCCATGTATGTTTTTATACTAAGTCACTTCAGTCCTGTTTGATTGTTTGCGACCCTATGGACTGTAGCCTACTAGGTTCCTCTGTCCATGGGGATTCTCCAAGCAGGAATACTGGTGTGGGTTGCCGCACCCTCCTCCAGGGGATCTTCCTGGCCCAGGGATCTAACCTATGTCTCTTCTGTCTCCTGCATTGGCAGGCAGGATCTTTACCACTAGCGCCACCTGGGAAGCTCAACATATTCAGTTCAGTTCAGTTCAGTCGCTCAGTCGTGTCCGACTCTTCGCAACCCCATGAATCACAGCACACCAGGCCTCCCTGTCCATCACCAACTCCCAGAGTCCACTAAAACTCATGTCCATCGAGTCGGTGATGCCATCCAGCCATCTCATTCTCTGTCATCCCCATCTCCTCCTGCCCCCAATCCCTCCCAGCATCAGAGTCTTTTCCAGTGAGTCAACTCGTCACATGAGGTGGCCAAAGTATTGGAGTTTCAGCTTCAGCATCAGTTCTTCCAATGAACACCCAGGACTGATCTCCTTTAGAATGGACTAGTTGGATCTCCCTGCAGTCCAAGGGACTCTCAAGAGTCTTCTCCAACACCACAGTTCAAAAGCATCAATTCTTCAGTGATCAGCTTTCTTCACAGTCCAACTCTCACATCCATGCATGAGCACTGGAAAAACCATATAGCCTTGACTAGATGGACCTTTGTTGGCAAAGTAATGTCTCTGCTTTTTAATATGCTATCTAGGTTGGTCATAACTTTCCTTCCAAGGAGTAAGCGTCTTTTAATTTCATGGTGCAATCAGCATCTGCAGTGATTCTGGAGCCCAAAAAATAAAGTCTGACACTGTTTCCACTGTTTCCCCATCTATTTCCCATGAAGTGATGGGACCAGATGCCATGATCTTAGTTTTCTCAATGTTGAGCTTCAAGCCAACCTTTTCACTCTCCTCTTTCACTTTCATCAAGAGGCTTTTTAGTTCCTCTTCACTTTCTGCCATAAGGGTGGTGTCATCTGCATATCTGAGGTTATTGATATTTCTCCCGGCAGTCTTGATTCCAGCTTGTGCTTCTTCCAGCCCAGCGTTCCTCATGATGTACTCTGCATATAAGTTAAATAAGCAGGGTGACAATATACAACCTTGACGTACTCCTTTTCCTATTTGGAATCAGTCTGTTGTTCCATGTCCAGTTCTAACCGTTGCTTCCTGACCTGCATACAGGTTTCTCAAGAGGCAGGTCAGGTGGTTTGATATTCCCATCTCTTTCAGAATTTTCCACAGTTTATTCATACCTTCTCAAAAAACATGTAGACATATAAATTCGATGCATACTTTTTCCCCCAAGAAAGGAAGATTTTGTGACTTAAATTCCTATACTAATCATAGAAAATATTTGTTGCTGAGAGGCTCCCAGGAGTTCTTGGGCTTTGTTTCCCAGAGAAACTTACAGTATAATAGACAAAGAAAACTAATTCCACATCACCATAGGTCTTCACTCACTTAATCAGTGGCTCTGAAATGCAGACACAGTGCAGCATTTTTAGGATGACAAGGCAAGAATGTGTCTATTCAGCCTGAAAATAAAGCAGCTTTATCTCAAAAATGACTTGAATGTCATCAGCACCAAAGCACCCTAAGATCCTAATTAAAGTGATGCTATTAAATGAAAATACTGCAGAAACTGTTCGTTAAAGATCACTACAGCAGTTAGTAGAAGAGGTTCCAGAATGGTTGTGCTAGCTTTTAAAACTGAAACCTTTTGAGCTTTTCAGAGTACCATACTTCAAGACACAACACAACACATTTCAATGAACACCTAAGTGCAATATGTCTCACAGGGTCTAACAAATCACCAACCAGCTGATGCCTAAAACAGGCTACCCTGGCCAGTTCCTTTTAATAAAGCAAAAAGCAAAACCAACATGCATTACCAGAGTGTAGTCCACTCTCCAATCCTGCTTTCTTCAGAGAAAACTTCCATTAAATGCTCAATGCCAACAAGATGATGACATGCTATAGAAACTCTCTTCTAAGAAGCTTAAAGCTCTTGGCTCAACTTATCTCACAAGTAGTGTGAGCAAGAAGATAGATAACTTGCATCAAGAAAGATAGTCTCACAGATGCATGTAAATCAGTGAAGTCAGAACACTCTCTCACACCCAGACACAAAAATAAACTCAAAATGGCTTAAAGATTTAAACATAAGACATGACATCATGAAACTCTTAAGAGAACAGAGGCAAAACCTTCTCTGACATAAATTGTACCAGTGTTTTCTTAGGTCAGTCTCCCAAGGCAAAAGAAATAAAACCAAAACTAAACAAATAAGACCTAATCAAACTTATAAGCTTTTGCACAGCAAAGGAAACCATAAAATGAAAAAACAACCCACAGACTGGAAAAAAAAATTTGCAAATGATGCAGCCAACAAAGGTTTAATTTCCAAAATATACAAATAGTTCATATAACTCAATAACAAAAAAAATCCAATCAAAAAATGGGCAGAAAATCTAAATAGACAGTTCTCCAAATTAGACATACAGGTGATCAACTGGCATATGAAAAGATACTCAACATCATTAATTATTAGAGAAATGAAAATTAAAACTACAATGGAGGTATCACCTCACGCTGATCAAAATGGCCATCATCAAAAAGCCTACAAATAATAAATGCTGGAAAGAGTATAGAAAAAAGGGAATCCTCATACACTGTTGTTGAGAATGTAAATTGGTGGAGCCACCATGAGAACAGTGTGGAGTTTCCCTGAAAAAAACTAGACCTACCATATAATCCAGCAATCCCACTCCGAAGCATAAATCCAGAAAAGACAAAACCTCTTATTCAAAAAGTTACATGCAGCCCAATGTTCATACCAGCACTATTTAGTATAGTTAAGACATGAAAGCAACCTAAGTATGCCTTATCAGATGATAGATAAGAAAATATGGTATGTATAAACAATGGAATATTATTCAGCTATCAAATAAGGAATGAAATAATGCCATTTGCAGCAACATGGATGGACACAGAGATTATCATACAAGACAAAGACAAATACCGTATGATATCACTTATGTGTGTATGCTAAGTCACTTCAGTTGTGTTCGACTCTGTGTAAGCCCATGGACTGTAGCCCACCAGGCTCCTTTGTCAATGGGATTCTCCAGGCAAGAATACTGGACTGGATTACCAAGCCCTCCTCCAGGCGATCTTACCAAACCAGGGATCAAACCCATGTCTTTTATGCCTCCTGCTTTGGCAGGCAGGTTCTTTACCCCTAGCATCACCTATCACTGATACATGAAATCTAAAAAATAGTACAAATGAACTTATTTGCAAAACAGAAACAGACTCACAGACACAGAAAACAAACTTATGCTTACCAAAGGGGAAAGGGGTCGGGGGAGAGGAATAAATTTGCCATAGGGGATTACCGATGCACAGTACTATATACACAACAGAAAAACAGCAAGGATTGACGGTATAATATACTATATTATACTATATGCAATTCCCTATGGAATTATATTCAATATCTTATAACAAACTATAATGGAAAAGAATTTTAAAAAGGAATATACATATATATGTATATATGATCACTTTGCCATATACGTAAAACTAACACAATATTATAAATCAACTATATAAGAAATAAATGATAATCTCAGATTTTCACTTACTCCCCTAAAACATGTGTTTCTTCCTGGGCTCCATCCCTTCCTTTCACTCTTTTCTCTGCCTTCCTTTCTGCCTCAACCTTCCCCAGTAATCGCTCCAGCAATTCTTCCTTCTTTCTTCCCTGTACCATCAGTTTGTCCCTATCTACTAAGTCCCCATCAGCCTACAATTATGCTAGTATTTCTCTAATTTAAGAAAAAGTTTTAAGTCTCTCTTAGTCTAAATTTCTCAAAGCTCACTGTCTTCAATTCCTCCCCTCCTCTCATTCACTCTTGAATCTACCACCGGAATCAACTAACTTCCATGTTGTGAAAGCCAAAGTTCAATTCTCAGCCTCATCTTACTGGACTCACGGGCAGCCTTGCACACTGTTGATCACTTCCTCCTCCTCCCGAAACCACTTCCTTTATCTGGCTTCCAGGATGCCACGCTGTCCTCATTTCTCTCTCACTACACTAGCTGTTCCTTCCTGGTGTCCTTTGACAATTCCTCCTCATCCCCCTGCGGTTTATAAAGCCCAGGATTCAATCCTCAGACCTCCTCTCTTCTCTGTTTACGCTCGCTCTCTAGGTGGTCTCATTCAGTCCTATGACTCTAAAAATACCATCGGCTAGCTGATGACCCCTAAACTTACATACCCAGTGAGATTTCTCCCCTGAGCCCAGGCCCATATATCCAATTAGCTATAAACATTTCCACTTGAACACTCAAAAGCTATCTCAAACATGATCATGTCCAAAAGAGTGGATTCTCAAACCAAGGTCTTCCTCCAGTCTTGGCCATCATATTTAATGGCAACTCCATGCTTCCCAGGTGGCACTAGTTGTAAAGAACCCATTGTCAACGCAGGAGACACAGACATGCAGGCTCAATCCCTGGATTGGGAAGATCCTCTGGAGGAAGGCACAGCAACCCACTCCAGTATTCTTGCCTGGAAAATCCCAAGGACAGAGGAGCCTGGCAGGCTACAGTCCATGGGGTCACAAAGAGTAGGACATGCATGCATGCCACACTACCAGCTACTCAGGCTAAAAACGCTGATGCCACCTTTGACTTCTCTTTTTCTCACCCAGGTTGCATTTGATCCATGAGCCAATCCTGATAGTTTTTCATTCTAAATATACCCAGAACCCAATCTCTTCTCCCATTGCTCTAGTTCCAGGCCCCCTCTACGTGAGCTAGTCTCCCTGATTCCATATGTGCCCCCACTGTAATCTGTTATTAACTTTCCAACCCAAGTGATCCTTTTAAACCATAAGTCTAGTCTAATTATGCCAATCCTCTTCTCAGAGGCTTCCCATCTCATGCCATCCTATGTCTTCAAACCCTACAGGAGGTGGTTCTTTGCTGACATTGGATCCTACGACAGTGCCCCCACTTCATACCTTCCCCCAACCCCAGCCACTCTTCCAACGTTGTAATTTCTCCAACATGCTAGCTGTTTCTCCCACATCAGGGCTGGTGCCCCATTTGGTTCACTACAGTACCCTAGGGCTTCCCTGGCGGCTCAGACAGTAAAGAATCTGCCAGCAATGTGGGAGATCTGGGTTCGATCCCTGGGTTGGGAAGATTCCCTGGAGGAGGGCACAGCAACGCACTCTAGTATCCTTGCCTGGAGAATCCCCATGGACAGAGGAGCCTGGTAGGCTACAGCCCATGGGATCACAAAGAGTCAGACACAACTGAGCGACTAAGCACACTGTACTCTAAGCTCCTAATACAAACCCTGACATGTAAGTATTCACCAAATACGTGTTGAATAAGCGAATATATAATTCATGTAATTTATTCATGGCATCATGAAGGAGAACCACAGAGTAGAAATTATCACACACACACACCCTAGAAAAAGTCACCATCCTCTCTGACACCATACCCTAGGAACCCACCTGCACATGAGTACACTCAGCTCAAACAAAACCTTGACTCCATGTGTCCACAGCCTTCAAGTCAAGAACTTTAGCCAAGGAACTCTGTCATCTTCTGGAAGTTTCCACCGCTCTCAAATCGCACTCATAACACTTTGTGTTTAGGGTCACTAATCGTCCCAACACCTCACGGATGCTGTACCCAAGCCCACCCGAGTCTCTTAAAAATCAGTGTTCAAGTCATAAGAAGACTTTTTAAAATTAACAGGACAACCAAGCTGCAGAATAACTACAATCAAGTCATGTTTGAGACCAAGAGAATCAATTCTGTATTTCGCCACCTAGGAATTCTACTTAAACAAACGGAATCCGTTTGGAACAGAAACTCTCTTGGAGTGTATGTTTAGCATGTTAAGGTCTGAATCATAGGAAACATCACCTTGAGAAAGTCTGTTTCTCTCTTCTAAATAACAAGGCGCTCAGTACAGGGATATCGCTGTTGTTCCTGAGTGCACTTCACTACCTAGAGACGATCTATCTTCTGTGAAGGAGCCATTATGGTCTCTGATGCATCCCCCTTTTTAGCAGCTTTTATTGATCTGCAAGAGCCCAGCCAGCCACCACACCACTACGGATATGTGTAATAAAAGCTGATACAGGCGTGCTGCCGGCACAGGAGATAAACGTCCTTTTCTGAAATGGTAACAACTCTGCTGACCCCAAAAGATGAGATGCCACCTTCCAGTTTGAAATAAACCTCTGGATTCCTATAGGTTTTAAAATAAGCGTTTATGACAAGAGATGGTTTACTAGGGTAAGGGCGACCCTCCATTTTATAAGACTCACATTGCTGCATAGATCACTTATACTTTTTATAATCAGTCTTTACAATTAATCTAGGTCTTCAAAATGCAAGTTCAGTGTTTAGTTGGGATGCCTACCCAATGGTTACTACTGAATGTACAATCTGAATTTTGGTCTATGGCGCTTTATACAACTTAGGCAGAGGGTTCTGGAAATCATTTTTCTAGTTTAAACTCAGCATCAGTTCAGTTCAGTTCAGTCACTCAGTCATGTCTGACTCTTTGTATAGACTTAACCAATATAACTCCAGGAGATACAGTGGTCATAGAAAATGTTTCCTTGATAAGAATCATTTATTCAGCTTAGTTAGAGAGCCAAGCAATGTAGCCAGATGTATATTTGTCTGCTGAAAAACAAAAGAATTATTCTATTATCCAAATGACAGCAATGGTCTGCCCTTAGTAGATCACACAGCTAAAGGAGAAGTTCTCAAAACCTTCCCTGTGAGATGACCAGCCTGAACAACAGTCATGCTGTTTTGGAAGAGAATCCACTTCCCAGTGACTCGGAGAGTAAACATGTCTCTCATCCGTTGTTGAGCTGGGACGCAGTAGTCTTCTCAAGCAAAGATGGGTTGGTTGGCCATGGTGTCTTTCTGTCCCCAAGTCGTTCTGTAGAGGATGCACGTTGTCTATGAGCAATGCTGCTCACCAACCACAATGGGATCAGGTGCACCAGAGACTTGTAAACAGATACTGGCCCTGTTTACCCAGCATCACCGACCCACGCCAGCTGGAAGCCGTGAGAAGTGAATGGAGGTATGAACCAGAGAGGCACTCACAAAGACACAGTCTCTATCTTCCAGCCGTTATCTGACCAAACTCTCTATGAGAAGAGATTTGAGGAAGCTGCCCTTAGTAAACAGTGGAGAGGGAAGCTTTGACAAGACAGCCTGAAGACAAGCCTGTGATAAACACTGAGAAACTTGAGGGAACAGTCACATGTGCCAGACCCAGAGGTAAATATGGAAATTATAACATCCACGATGGGGACAAGAAATGGAGATACGGGACTTCCCTGGTGGTCCAGTGGCTAAGACTCCACGCTCCCAATTCAGAGGGCCTGGGTTCAGTCCCTGGTCAGGGAACTAGACCCTGTATTCTATAATGAAGATCCTGTGCAGCCAAATAAATAAATAAATACATATTTTTTAAAAGAAAAAAAAATGAAATGGACCTAGCCTTCTCTTTATCCAATATGCTGTGGGTGGGAGGACCAGTCTAAGGAAAGCATGCCAAGAAGAGAGAGTAGGCAAGATCATAATGAAGAGGTCCAGTCCAGGATACGTGGAACAATCCCCACTTGAAATTCTCCTCATGTGAATCAGAGATATGGGCACTTTAAGAAAATACAAACCTTAACAAAATAAATAAATCAAAGTTTATCATATGCATTACAGAGCAATTCACAGCAGGTTTCCTTTTAATAGTGAGTTTCCCTAGTCCAGTGAAATTATGGCTCTTTGTTAAATAAGACTTCCAGATTGACTGCATTAACGGAAATAAACCTTCATTCATCCAATAACTATGTATTAAATACCTATTATGGACCATGCATTATGCAAAGCACTGCAGATAAAAAGATGAATAATAAGTAGTTCAAAAATAGTCTTAAAAAGGAGGGAAACATATGGGGAAACAAAATGTCACTGGTGCTAGGAAGATGTCTGTTGTGTGACAGAGGGCTAAGGAGGAAGAAAGCAATTCTCCCTGGGAGACAGAGGTGATGGAACCCAAGCAAGACTAGGAGGAGGGGCCCATGGCTGATCCCTAAACGACAAGCAGGTGCAGGCCAGGCTGAGTTGGGGGTGGGTATAAGCAGGAATAGAGGCTTCTAGGCAAAGGAAGAAGCTTCATCATCAAAGGCTCCCAAGATTCAAACAGTTTAACCTGTTTGGGGACCAGAGTCCTTCATCAGAGCTGGAGGAGACCATGCTGGAGAGAAGCAAGCAAAAGGATGAGCTGGGCAGATTGCGGGGTAGGGGGCGGGGAATGCTGCCAGACCTGTGAGTCCTCACATGCCAAGACAACCTTATCATGGACCTTTCATGACTGACAGGCTGGGAGGAGCCACTGAAGAATTTTGAGCAGAGTGATAACATGATTAGATTAACATTTAGGAAAAATCACTCTGAATGGAAAGCACTGACAGGAGATGAGATTAGAGAACAGGGAAACCAAATAGAGAATGCTACAAGAGCACAGGTGATGTGGACCTCACCATAGCAGCAATATCAGAATAGCACGGGGAGATGAGCTGAAAAGTATCAGGAGGAAAAGTGACTTCACTACTCAGATGAGTAGGGCAAGAATGAAGAGATCTCTAAGGATGACTCCCAAGTTTCTGGTTTGGGCAAGTAGGGAGGCAGTGAGGTCATTTCCCGAGATAGAGGAAAATGAAAGGGCAATGACTGGGAGAAAAAGTAAACAGGTTCTTTTGGACCTCTGGAACCTCCAAGCGGAGATATCCGATAGGAAGGTGTTTGGGTGGAGGGTCTGACTGAGAGATTCCCAGTGCAATAGGTTGTGAACATCAAGGCCAAAATCAGTCACGGACTTGAGACGGCTCAAGGGGAGAGTGAGGGAAAGAAAAAGAAGTGGCACCCTGGAGAACACTCACATGCGCTGAGAAAGAAGAGCTAGTGCTGGAGAGGAGGTAAGAACCAAGGCAGAAGCAGCCCAGGAGAGGACAGTGGCCCCAAAGCCAGAGGCTTTGGAGAGGAGTGATCCCAGCGTGGGACTTGGGGAGGAAACCCAGTGGCAAGGGCCTCACAGTGAGGAAGACAAGAAAGCCAGGCGAGGAGAGAGGCCACACCTGAAAAGAACAAGGGCCGAGCAAGAGGAACTTCTGTTTCGTGTTAACACATTCCTGGGGGAGGGAGAGAGGGAAAGAGGTTGAAGACACAGAAGCCAGCCCTTCCCAAAGTCACTCATCTCAGGAAGCGCAGGAAGAGCATCCGTGCACAGCACGATGAATGGGACCTGGAAGTGCAGGCCTGCCCAGAGCTTCAGATGGGCATCTCTTCAGCGACATGGTTACTGAAACAAGAGCGTGAAAGTTATTCCGCTTCAACACCCTTGAAATCTTCTAGGACTTTCATGACCCTTAGTAGCTTCAGGTCCAGCTCTGGTGCTTGAAAAGCATTATCAGGTGAAAATGGGACCCCTGCTGTTCTGATGGGCCTGTCCCGTTTCAGCTGGAGCATGTATGGTGTGGGAACATACCATTGTTCCTGGCTGAAGTCACCCTCACAATTCTAAGAATATAATTCTGACTCCTTCCTACCAATTCTCAGCTTTTCCTTTCCTAGTTCATCTGAGGTCCTCCCATAGGGTCCACAGGCCTTCCCAGGGGCTTGTGCTCAGTCTCTGGTGGGCTGCACTCTATCTCCGTGCCTTAGCTACTAATCTTCAGTGTCTGATTAAGTTCATTGGAGGGAGGGCTTTGGTTTAACTTTCTGGCCCTTAGAACACTGGGTTTTTCTCCACAACCTGCAGGAAACCTGCAAAGCAAGGAGTGATGTGCATACTTGTCTCTATCTCAGGAATAAGTCGTTTTAAAGCCTTGGCTTCCTCTTCTTACACTACATCAGAAGCGGGGAAAACATGACTTCATCCTTTCTAAACCCTTCCCCAGGAGCAACTCTCAGTGCAAACTGTTGGTTAAGGGTTACCTGATTCTCCTCTTTGTTGCTACTTGCAAAAGTCAGTCACAGACTGACTGGGAAGTTTTCCAAGAATCTTCTTTAAAGAACCTGCCTCCTGAACACTGAACAGTAGAGTCTGAATAAAATGTTAACTTTTATGGTCAGAACAGCAACAATCTTTCAAATAGCTTCATGTGCGTGCATACATGTGTCCCATTTGATTCAGATCTGTTTTTGTTGTTGTTGTTTTAAGAAATAAAATACTAATATCACAGATGATTTGAAAGCTCCAACCCAATTCCATTTCCTTTCTTGTCCTGAGAAAGATAAACAACATCCTTCATTTGGGGTTGATCAGTCACATGCATATTTTTATAAAAACAAATAAACCATATCTCATGTTATCTGATCTGTTTTTGAGTTTCATATAAATGGCATCACTTCATTCTGCATCCTGATGCTTTCACTCCAATTTTATCTTTCTCCACTTGGAAACACGTAGGTCTAGTAGATATCTTTTAAATACACAGTGGTCATTTCCATCATATGAACAAACCATACCTATCATCCATGTTCCTATTAATAATGAACACAAGTTTTTCCTCTTTGTTTGCTTATTTATTTTATTATTATAAAACATTGGTGCTGTGGTGATTCCTGGATGTGTTCCATGGACTCATGAGCATATACAGCCTGGGGCAGAAGTGTCAGGGGACAAGGCACGTGTGTCCTCAGCCTCACAAGGTAGTATCTAATACTGTATTAATTAGCATACAGCAGCACAGGAGCTCAGAGCTTTTTTAAGGTAAAGATAAGCCTATCCCATCCAGGTCTACAAAACACTCCAGAGCCTTGGGGAATAAGAGTTGTGTCTGCCTAAATAGAATTGCTATTACAAAGATGAAGAGAAATGGAGGGCAAATCTGAATGAGAGATTGCTCTAGAGCAAATAAAGTGTCCAACAGAGTGAGGTTCAGAATATAGAACAGCAGGGCATTTTCAAACGCAGGAAATGATATAAATTTATGAAGATGACCTAATATAAAGTAAATTGCCTTTTCTTGGCAAAATACTTGGACGCCAAAAAAAATCAATTGAAATAATTCAGATACTGCAGTCCCGCATAAAAGCAGCAAATCCGTCAAACTTCTCTGAATGCCAACAGCAACCTCCGCTCAGAATAAACATCACCTGTAGAAGATTCCTAGTGACTCCTAGAATGGGCCTTTAAACATCATCTGTGTACAGATTTACAAAAAATAAACTTTTTTCATCCTTAAATCACCTGTGCGTTGCCTGACATATTTATACTTGCTGGTATTTTTAAATATTGCTGAACACAGTATCTCTGATATGATTTCTTAAAATCTAAGCGCAATACCTGCTTTTTGGGAGAAGGACTAGATGTCTGGGGGACAAATGTGGGTGGAACACAGACTTGACAAGTATTACCTTGTCATTATTAATTAATCACTTTTAACTAAGGTTCAGACTTCATTTTATCAACCCACAGATGACCTAAGTACATCTTAGGACCAGCTGTCCCCTTGTTGGCAAAGCTTCCCCTAATTGCTCCAGAACTCAAGAATCACTCAGGACCTCAGCACATAAATCTCTCAAAGAACCAAACGTGGATCTCCAAAACATACAAACACCCCATCCAGCTCTATATATCAAAAGAACAAACACCCAATCCAAAAATGGGAAGAAGATCTAAAGAGACATTTCTCCAAGGAAGACACATAGATGGCCAAAAAGCACATGAAAAGATGCTCAACATCACTAATTATCAGAGAAATGCAAATCAAAACTACAATGAGGTTACCACCTCACACTGGTCAGAATGGCCATCAACAACAACAACAAAAAATTCTACAAATGCTGGAGAGGATGTGGAGAAAAGGAAATTCTCCTACACTGTTAGTGGGAATGAAAATTGGTATGGAGAACAGTATGAAGGTCCTTTTAAAAACTTAAAATAGAGTTACCATATGATCCAGTAATCCCACTCTTGGGCATATATTTGTACAAAACCATAAATTTGAAATGATACACGTATCCCAATGTCCACTGCAGCACTATTCACAACAGCCAAGACAAGGAAGCAACCTAAATGTCCAATGACAGAGGAATGGATATTACTCAGTCATAAAAAATGAAATAATGTAATTTGCAGCAACATGGATGGACCTAGAGATTATCATACAAAGAGAAGTCAAAGACCAATATCATAAAATATTACACATATGTGGAATCTGAGTTTTTTTAAAAAGTTACAAATGAACTTATTTACAAAACATAAGCAGATTAAAGATAGCAGAAACAAACTTATAATTACCAAAGAGAAACCATGGAGGAGAGGGATAAATCAGGAGCTTGAGATGAACACATGCAGACCGCTACACCTAAGATAGATGAGTGACACATTGTACAGAACAGGGAACTCTATCCAATATTCTGTAATAACCTATATGAGAAAAGATGAGAGGAAAAGAATCTAAGGAAGAAAAAATATATGTATATACACACACATATATATATACATATTTGTATGTGGGGCTTCCCTGGTGGCTCAGTGATAAAAAATCTGCCTGCCAATGCAGGAGACACAGGTACCACCCCTGGTTCGGGAAGATCCCCTGGAGGAGGAAATGGCAACCCACTCCAATATTCTTGAATGGAAAATCCCATGGACAGAGGAGCCTGGCGGGCTACAGTCCATGGAGTCATAAAGAGTCGGACACAGCTTAGAGACTAAACAACAATAATATGTATAACTGAATCACTTTGCTGTACACTTGAAACTAACACAACACTGTAAATCAACTATATCTAATAAAATTTTAAAAATTTTTTTAAAAAGAACTAAACTTGGGGTTTTTATTTGTCAGTCTTCTGTACACTGCCTTTTTTCTCTTTGAGGACAGGAGCTATTAATACCTATCTCACTCAGGATCCTCCAGCCCCAAGTAATGTGCCTGAAATAGCTGGAACTCAAAAGGCATTTTTAAAATAAACACAGAGAAGTATTCTTTACCATACAACAGTTTTTAAATGACCCAAGGAATGTATTCATTATTTTTACTTGTTTTATATACGGGGGTGGGAGGAGAAGGGGACGACAGAGAATGAGATGGCTGGATGGCATCACCGACTCTGTGGACATGAGTTTGAGTGAACTCAGGGAGTTGGTGATGGACAGGGAGGCCTGGCGTGCTGTGATTCATGGGGTCGCAAAGAGTCGGACACGACTGAGCGACTGAACTGAACTGAACTGATGAGGGCAGATATTTTGTCTGTTTCATTAACTTCTGTGTCCAAAACATACCTGAGTTAGTGCCTGGCACATAGTAGGCGCTCAAAAAATGTTTTGAATAAATGAAGATCCTCAGTTATGAAGTAGTCTACACAACAGGAATCCAGTTCCTTTCTCTATTAAGTTTCTTAACTTTTTAAATTAATTTCTTTGTTTTAATTGTGGTAAAACAGAGTTAGTGATGGACAGGGAAGTCCAGCAAGCTGCAGACCATGGGGTCCCAAAGAGTCAGACACGACTGAGTGACTGAACTGATATGTAACATAAAATCAACCATATTAAGCATTTTCAAGAATACAGTTCTGCAAACTATGGACACCAAGGGGGAAAGGAAGAGTGGGGTGAAATGCGAGATTGGGACTGACATATATACACTACTGATACTATCTATAAAACAGATAACTAACGAGAACCTACTGTACAGCACAGGAAACTCTACTCAGTACTCTGTGGTGACCTAAACGGGAAGGAAATCCAAAAAAGAGGGGATACGTGTATACATATAGCTAATTCACTTTACTGTTCAGCAGAAACTGATACAACACTGTAAAGCAACTATACTCCAGTAAAAATTAATATAAAAAAGAACACAGTTCTGTACTTTTAGTACATTAAGTACATCAATATCGTCATGCAACCAACATGACATTTCTCCATCAAGTTTTTAGATTTTTTAACCTCAATCTGCAACATGGCATTTTAAATTATTAGAAAGAGAGATGGTGAGTTTTTATTACATGGTCCTACACTGGAACAAAATTAGCTGCTTTGTTTTCCACCGCTTCCTTTTACAAACTAGCACCCTGCCATGATCCTTTCTGCAACATCTCCATCTCTTTCAATTTGCTTTCTTTCCCCTGCCTCACCCTGCTTTCCTTTCCCTCTCTTTCACCTTCTCTCAACCATTTGCCCATTATTTACCCTCTGTCACCTACATTTAACTTTCTCATGAAATGTGAAAGGGTTTGACATTCATACACTTCAAGCCCACTCTTTAATACATGAGGAAGCAAAGTCCTTTAAAAGAATGTATGTGAAGATCATGGCATTCGGTCCCATCACTTCATGGCAAATAGATGGGGGAAAAGTGGAAACAGTGACAGACTTTATTTTCTTGGGCTCCAAAACCACTGCAGATGGTGACTGCAGCCATGAAATTAAAAGACACTTGCTCCTTGGAAGAAAAGCTATGACCAACCTAGACAGCATATTAAAAAGCAGAGACATTACTTTGCCAACAAAGATCCGTATAGTCAAAGCTATGGTTTTTCCAGTAGTCATGTATGGATGTGAGAGGTGGACAATAAAGAAAGCTGAACACCAAAGAATTGATGCTTTTGAACTGTGGTGTTGGAGAAGACTCTTGAGAGTCCCTTGGACTACAAGGAGATCCAACTAGTCCATCCTAAAGGAAATCAGTCCTGAGTGTTCATTGGAAGGACTGATGCTGAAGCTGAAGCTCCAATACTTTGGCCACCTGATGTGAAGAGCTGACTCATTTGAAAAGATCCTGATGCTGGGATAGATTGAGGGTGGGAAGAGAAGGGGATGACAGATGATGAGATGATTGGATAGCATCACCAACTCGACTGACATGAGTTTGAGCAAGCTCCGGGAGTTGGTGATGGACAGGGAAGCCTGGCATGCTTCAGTCCATGTGGTCTCAAAGAGTTGGACACGACTGAGCAACTGAACCGACTGACTGACTGATGCAGCAGACGTCCAATCAAGACATTAGAATAAATGTGCTGTCCACTCATCCACCAACTCATGCACAGCCTTCTCTCTGCATGTATTTTTGGGGGTAAGGAGTTATAAAAGTATCTGCATCTGAACGAACACTTGTGACTCTACTATCCAACGTTTAGACATATACACGTGTGTGTGTGTGTGAAGACTCTAATCCAGAGTGTGTTTAGGATTCTGCCTGAAGGCCTAGGATTACCTACTAATAGCAAAGAGGGAGAATATATTTTTAACTGAAAATCCAAAGTGGAATACAGAATCGATCCTCTAATTGATCCTTACCAACCCTACAGTAAAAGAATAAATAAACTGACCTCTGCAACAGAAATAAGGCTCTTGACTTCATTGGCTCAATAAGATGAGCTCACCCCTGAGTTCCCTGACCAGATGATTCCTGATCCAGTTGAAACAGACGTGACCTCCTGCAAAAAAGCCTGATCCACTCATATATGACAATGAACTTGGGAAACGTGAGCTGGAGTATAAGCTCCCTCAGGACAAGAACCACATGATGACTTTTTTCTCCCCCAACATACAAGTAACATACATGCATGGAGATGCACACCTTATACAGATATCATGGGTTTTGTATGTATCTGCCTGTGAGCAGGTAAAGCCTCCAGAGATTATGAAACCAAAACTAATAGAACTATTTATTCTTTTGGCTTATTGTTTCATCTTCCCCTTTGTGCTTATCAAGGGCGAAGACATTTCATAGCACTCACTACTGCATGTTATATTATACACTGATTAGCTCGTTAGATGTTATTTTTATTTCATCTGTATCTATTTATTGTGTCTCTCCACCGCCCACCCCACCATGGAATGTAAGCTTCTCCACAATGCCCAGCCTCTAGACCCTCAATAAATATTTGTGGAATGAATGCATATGTCATTCATTTCTATAATCTCAGCATCTACCACAGTGAACAAAAAAAAAGAAAAAGAAATACTCAAAAATTACAGGACAAAAGGCAGATGAACTTCTGTTGGCGGGTCTCAAGGCAAGGTGAAATATTTTGCTTTGAAATGACTTTCCTCTCAGTGCTAAGCTGAAGATGTCCAGCAGGTCTCACCTTTGTGGACTCTAAATTACTTCCCATTTTTCTATATCTTTGAAAGAGCAAGTTTATTTTTACTGAAGAATAGTTGATTTACAAAGTTGTGTTAGTTTCAGGTAAACAGCAAAATAACCCCATTTTTTTTTAAATTTGGGGAATCAATATACCAGCCTCTTCTCTACCCACGCCCACCCCAACAGACTCTATGGCAACAGTAGAGTGGGGTGGGTAAGTCTCCAAACCCAGAGCCAGAATTCAAAGCCTGACACCTTCATTTTCTTATCATGAGAATGTGACAAGTTATTGGAGCTTTGTGTGTCAGTTTCCTCAACTGTAGAATAGAGATAAATAATAAAAATACCCACCTCAGTGCAGTATCATGAAGAATAAGTTAGTTAATAAATGTAAAACTCTTAGAAGAGTGCCTCGCCATCAAGTTTGATCACTATTAATCAAATAGTAATACTATTAATAAATAGTAATACTAATAGTAATACTAATAATAAATAGCTGAGTGCCGAAGAATCGATGCTTTTGAACTGTGGTGTTGGAGAAGACTCTTGAGAGTCCCTTGGACTTCAAAGAGATCCAACCAGTCCATCCTAAAGGAAATCAGTCCTGAATATTCATTGGAAGGACTGATGTTGAAGCTGAAACTCCAATACTTTGGCCCCCTGATGCAAAGAGCTGACTCATTTGAAAAGACCCTGATGCTAGGAAAGATTGAAGGCGGGAGAAGGGGACGACAGAGGATGAGCCGGTTGGATGCCATCATCAACTCAGTGGACGTGAGTTTGAGTGAACTCCTGGAGTTGGTGATGGACAAGGGAGGCCTGGTGTGCTGCAGTCTGTGGGGTCGTAAAGTCAGACACAGCTGAGTGACTGAATTGAACTGACCTGAAACACTACTACTATCTGAAATGATGGCCATTAGCCACATACGGCTGTTGAGCATCTGTAATGTGACCAAGGGAGTGATTTTTAAATTTATTTAAGTATGATTATTTTAAGTTTTTTTTAATTGGAGGTTAATTATTTTACAATATTATATTGGTTGGTTTTGCCATATATTGACATGAATCCGCCCCGGGTGTAAACAGACACATGTGGCCGGTGGCCACCCTGTGGGCAGCACTGCTCCAGGGGATCTCAGTTCACAAGCTCCTTAATGCAGTCCTCGCCTGCTCTCCAGCTCCAGGTCTGCTCCTCACCCTCGCCCCAGAAATCAACACTCACAAGGCCAAACGGCAGGTTCACACCTCCAAGACTGTGCCTGTGCTGGCCTCTTTGCCTGAAATGCCCTTCCTCCCCATCCGCTTCCAAACTTCCTGAAGATCTTGTTCAAATTTCATTTCCTCAGGGCCGCTCTCCCCAGCTCCCTCCCACCTGACCTCATCCCACTGCTAACACAATGGACAGTCACCTTCTCTGGGTTTCTCTGCACCTGCTTCTGTCACTCTCATTATCCCAGACTCGTCACTTACTCCATGTGATACTAGCAGAACGATGGGAATTCTAAGGACCAGTCTCTCTTTGTTCCAGTGATATGGGCCCATTCGCTAATACCTGTGCAGTAAATACTTGCTGAGTCCATTATTAATCTGTGAATATGTAC